>NC_064283.1:39119644-39489428 GCF_019186545.1 Solanum stenotomum
TAGTGATCCTGGAGTCTAGTTTGAAGAGTCTGAGCAGTGAAAATAAGGGCAAGCTTATGGCAGTAAGCACGAACTGTATTTGAAATTACTTCTGAGCGTGAGTGTTGAATAAATCCTTGTACTATGAATGAAATCAAATTTTTGCTAAAAGAGGATTTCGTTTGAAGTAAGGGCACTAGTTCCATTGTTGGAAAGTTGGTATCTGGGTGACAGTGAGAAGGTGTCTGTTGCATGTCAGTTGGTTGGTTTGTGTCATGATGGGATCCACATGAGTTGGCTTATCGAGTCTAAGAACACGAACGTGCACCCGAACAATGAGGAGGTAGAGAGCCATGTGATTGCTTGAGTAGAAATGCTTGCTTTTATACAAGTGTCGTTTAGAGTTCTAGTGCGTCGCTTGAGGACAAACAACGAATTTAAGTTGAGGGTGTTGATATACCGTGAGTTTACGGTATTTCTAATACATTTCACTTACAAGTTGTGTGTGTCTAGGGCCTTTTTATATTGGTTTTTATGTATTTTATCATGTTTTGCAGGAAAGCTGTTCAGGTGCGGAAGTTTAGAGACAGCTGAAGGAAATGCAGAAAAAGGCATCCACGGAGGTCATCTACGGACCGTAGGTCCATTCAAGGTCCGTAGGTGATGACCGTAGATTAGCAGGAATGTGTTGAGGATAAATCAGGGAAATCTGACCAAGTGTAGAACCACTGTGCCCATTGACGGTCCGTAGATTAATCTACGGACCGTACTGTTGATCCGTAGAGTGAGACTGCGAGGGTTCCAGTACCTGATTTTTGAAGATGCTAAGTATGGAGCTACGGAAGGAATTGACGGACCGTAGGTCGATCTACGGTCCGTGCTGCTGATTCGTCGTTTGCTTCAGAGAAGCTGATTGTTGGATGCTGAAATATTTTCTAAGTCCCGAGTGACGGAAGGGACTTACGGACCGTAGATCAATCGACGGTCCGTAAGTCAGTCTCGTGGATCGAAGACGCGTATCTGAACAAAACTTTCCTTAATTTGTTTCCTTTTTGTTTAGGATTTGTTTTCTATAAATAGGACATGTAAACCTCGTTTTTGGGGGTTAGACACTATTATTCTATTTTTGCTTTGTAACTTTGGAGATTAATTTGCAACCCTAACAATTATTGATTTCCTAAGTTCGTTTTGAAGATTTTGGCTTTGCAATTCAAGTTAATTTTCTAGGTTTACTATTCTCTTGACGTAACTTCATGATTTCTCCATCTACGATTATGAATTGTGTTCTTGCTAATATGAGTAACTAAATCCACAACTAGGGTTGTGGGAACCATGATCAATTAACAAAGTATGAATAGTAAATAAGCAATTCTTGACTAGTATTTTGCATGCATTGATAATTCTTTCGGTTAGAAGTCTTTTTAACGGTGGCCATCGTTAGAACTCGCCTTGTTACTACTTGCCGGACCAAGGAGGTAATTAACAAGAAAATAATTATCAACATAGATTTAGTGTGATACTATCTAATAGGCTAGTGTCGATTGGTGCAAAGTAATAACTAAGCCAAACATCGATTATGATGTCTAATATGAGGTAAAGGTAAGGGTTAGTAAATTATACACACGGAGCCGGACCAAGGTGCGGGGTGAAATTCTCCAGATGCCGGACCAAGGATTTAGAGATACCTAACTTATCACTTTGCATGTAATACACTAGAAAATGATTGTTATTACTAGGATTACT
The DNA here is from genome assembly GCF_019186545.1 of Solanum stenotomum. Classification (NCBI taxonomy): domain Eukaryota; kingdom Viridiplantae; phylum Streptophyta; class Magnoliopsida; order Solanales; family Solanaceae; genus Solanum; species Solanum stenotomum. The sequence continues at coordinate 39,121,367 of NC_064283.1, forward strand.
GCGTTATGAGATTATGGGAAACACGCGTACCCTAGCTATTTCTCTTATCTTGATAACAACCAAAGTTGAATTTAATTATTGATTACAATATTAAGTCTTACTATTTGTTTTACACAAGCACAATCCCCCTTTTTATTACCTGTTTCTGGAAATAATTTGACTAATCGAATATAATTGTTGGTTAAAAGTAAAGTCTAAATCATTTTCCTCGTGGGATCGATCCCAACCTACAAGTTGGGTTCTTTACTTGATAACGATCGCTTATGCTTCTGAAAGGAGGTGTAATTTGAGCGTATTAGTCATCAACACCATAATAGAACCATTCTCAAGTAACCTCAAAAGCATACATGTTAAAAGCATGAATAGCATCCCATAATACCACCCAAATCAAGTATCCCTTTTTGGTCATCTTAATCATAGTCTCTATGCATGGTTAAGTCTTAAGACTTTCTACCATAAGGACACCATACTTCTAAGTAACCTCAAGGTACACTTGTGCAAGGCATCCCATACTACCCTTTAGACTAAGCATAACCGTAAAGTCATCCTAGTAATATTCACCCTCCTTTGGTATCACTATTGGCTTACTTCATGTAGACAAGGGAGCTATCACCTTTAGTCAATCATATCTTGGAAGGAATCTATAGCAACAATCCCGTCACGTCTCAAATCCCATTAAGATAGACAGGCACCTGATGCCCTAAAAGCCCGAGAGAACTAACATGTAACTTGTGCTTGCATATAACCATGAAAATCTTGTGACAAGTTCACATAGGATGGAGTGATAGAACCGACATAAGTAGACCCAAAACTTATATACAAGATTTGGCCGTTGAGGCCATAACTTGTTAAGACGCAACTGAACCATATACATAATACTACAAAGCCTCTAAAAGATATAAAACCTTAGAGTAGGTCGGTACAGACCCCGCCTTACTCTTAACTACGATACAATACCAAAATGAATCTACCAAGGACTCAGTAAAACCCCAAAGCTACCTGGAGCTCACCAACAGTAGCTGAGTGTTGTGTGCTCCTACTGAGGAGGTCTACTAGCTGGAGTACATGAGCCTGCAACATGAAATGCAGCGTCCCCTGCGAGGGACGTCAGTACGAAAAAAAATGTACTGAGTATGTAAGGCAATAACATATATAAAATAAGAGTTCGAATGAAACCAAGTATCAATATATGTGTGCATAAATCAGAACAAAAGACCACCTCTATTAACTCTTGTGGGATCATGTATGTTACATTTTTGTCTTTACCTTTCTGTGTGTTATGCTCCTTCTCCTTCTCCTCCTCATCCTCCTTATTCTTCTTCTCCTTCTTCTTCTCCTTCTTCTCCTTCTTCTTCTCCTTCTTCTCCTTCTTCTCCTTCTTCTCCTTCTCCTTCTTCTCCTTCTCCTCCTTCTTCTCTTTCTTCTCCTTCTGCTCCTTCTCCTTCTTCTTTTTCTCCTTCTTCTTCTCCTTCTTCTTCTTCTTCTTCTTCTTCTCCTTCCCCTTCTTCTTCTTCTTCTTCTTCTTCTTCTTCTTCTTCTTCTCCTTCTTCTCCTTCTTATTCTTCTTCTTCTTCTTCTTCTCCTTCTCATCCTTCTTCTCCTTTTTTTTCTTCTTCTTCTTCTTATTCTTCTCATCCTTCTTCTTCTTCTTCTTCTTCTCATCCTTCTTCTTCTTTTTCTTCTTCTTCACTTCTAGAGAGAGAATTTCTTGGTGAGGATTTTGGGTATTAGATGAATGAGGTAAAGACTTAGTTTTAGGGGCATATTAAGCTTATATAGGTGGTTAAATAGCTTACTAACCGACCTAGCTTAACCCCTAATTAATTACTAACTTAACCCCTAAACACCTATCTAAAAAGTAAACACTTAAAAACTATGTTGACCTACGAGACCACGACCGACGGACCGTGGGTGGGACTACGGGGCATACTGCACCTCCGTAGGTGCTGGTCAGAGGCTCAACTTGGCAGACCTTGACCCACGACCCCAACCCACGGGGTGTGGGTCCACCTACGGCCAGTAGGTGCCAAGCGTGAGTGGACTATTTTTTTTTGACAGTTTTTTGGGCTGTTTTGAGGTCCTCTTCAAGGACCCCTTGGGTGGTCGTACCTTGATGCCCTAAACCTCAATTCTAAGTTAGGGAATCATTTTTACGAGTTTAACCCTCATACAACACTACATAACTCTTACAAAAAGCTCTAAGACTATCTAGTTCAACTTACTAGCTTCCGGGATGTTACATTGATGTTCAAAAGAAATCACTTGAATCATGATAGTTGTTTCAGAGAAATCCATTTTACTTATAGCCTAGCCTACCCACTGATATTTAGCTATTTTTTGGTAGTTTCAATTACCCATATAGTGGAATTTTCCTATAATCGATCACATCCCAAGAACTCCTCTCTATATTATTGTTTCCTTAGTTTTTGATTTTATTGTAGCTGATAATTGACAATCCAAACTCCCCATATGACATTCGTTGTCATCCCCTTAGACTGGTTTACATGTATTTTTTCAATAAATTCTATTTCTATAACCGAATAGACCCCTTTATAACTTTATAACTAAATTTAGACACGTACCACTCCCTGTGTGTTCAACCCCAACTCTTCGTTCGATTTTATACTATTTAACGATCATTTACACCTAGAATCGAATGAGCTGTACTTGAAATGTTAATCAAAATGGCGCCGCTATCGGGGAGTGGTGTTGTTTAAAATTCTATTACTGAAGTTGAATTGTGATCTTTTTGGTTGTAGTTGAATCGACTTACATTGGTTTGTGTTTGTGTTGTTTGTTTTGAACAGAGAAAGAGATGAGCGTAAAGAGAACTAATGGTAGCCAAGTGGGTCACCAAGATGATATTGGGAATCTTAATGATGTGAATGACCCAATTCAATTGGGCGATGTTGGTGTAATTCGTCTAACTTCTGCTGAGGGTAATGTTGTCTTCCATGTTACGAGCACAATGCTACAACTCCTCCAAATGAAATGATTATATGGAGGACTGGCCCATGAAGACCCCATGAGCATATTCAGAACTTCGTGGATGTTTGTGGTCCGTTATCATTCAACAACATATCACAAGAATCGGTTTGTCTTAGGTTGTTTCCACTCTCTTTGATGGGTGAAGCTACCAAATGGTTATCTTAGTTACCGAGGGACTCCATCACCTAGTGGGATGAACTTACTATAACTTTCCATATAAGATTCTTTCCCGTGTCAAAGATGATGACGCTCAGGGATAGTATCCAAGGTTTAAAATGCTTGGAGGGTGAACCAATCCACAAGATGTGGTTTAGATTTAAGAAGTTGGTAATTCAATGCCCGACTCTCAGACTGCAAAACCATATATTGTTACAATACATCTATATGAGTCTTGACTCGGTGAACAAAGGAGTTGCTGATCAACTTGTTCCCAGAGGTATAATGCAGCAACCCTATGAAATAGCGTCTCAACTCCTTGATGGCATGACCAAGATCAATGGGGCATGGTACACTCGTGAAGACCAAGTCTCTCCTCTCACTTTTAGGATGACAAAAGAGTAGATCGAGAAGGATCAAAAGAGAGACCAAAACATGGACAAAATGATGACTCAACTAGATATCTTGGTGAACAATGTGATGGAAAGTGTTTTGAAAAGTGTTAATGATGTGGGTGTTGGTGGAGTAAACCCCAAAGAAGCACTGTACAATGAGGAAATGAACTTCCTAGCTAATCAAGGAGGAGGATTTTGTCCGAACTATCCAAGGACAAGTGGAAATTCGGGTTGTAATAGAGATGATGGATGGAGAGATCGTGATAGGGAATGGCGTGATCGTAATAATACTTGGAAGGATAGCTATGGTGACAAGGAAAGATCTCACCTCATGAACGCCAAAAGCCTAAGGATCAAAGAGCTGACCCGGAGAACTTTCGTACGGAAGATATGCTCTCACGCATTCTCAACAAAGTTGAAGGGCCGGACAAAGTGTTAAAAGAGATGAAAGAGGATGTGTCAACACTAAATCAGACAGTCATCTCACACTCAGTGTCCGTAAAGTAGCTAGAGAAACAAATGGGTCAAATCTCGACTCTTTAAAATCCAAGGCCAAAAGGAGAGGTTCCCTGGGACACAGTGGCAAACCCCAAAAATGAAGCTTGAATAGGTATTTCCGTCGAGCCACGACTTTAAATAAGGCTCTTCTTGGGAGGCAACCCAAGTTTTTGATGTTTTAAAGGTTATTCTTGAATAACGGGTGTTGATTGTGCAGTTGAAAAGTGAAAGTGTTGGAAAGTGGAAATTAGGTAAGCTAAAAGTCCAGTTGGTGACTCGCCGAATAGGTCGGCGAACCCGACTTGGACTGCCGATGGAACCACCTAGCTTGATAGGAGAATCTATAAAATTCGGCGAGCCAAAGGCTCATCGGTGACTCGCTAAACTGGGTCGGTGAGCTGGACTTTGTTCGCCATTTAAACCCCCAAATTGCTGGAAGTTCTGTAAAACTCGGCGACCCAAAATACCACCCGGCCTTCGCCGAGTGGTTTGGTGGGCGCCACTTACTCTGCCGAATGGAGCGCGAACTGAAAGCTTTTAAAGGCCAAACAGTTTTCAAATTCAAAAATCCTTCATTTTCTCTCATTTTCAACTCTTGTACTCTCACCCAAATATTATATTGTTCATATTTTTGCACTTTTATTCTCATTTCTCTTGGGAACTTTACTCGAGATTATGGAATTCTTCGCCGCCTCGCATTTCAACTATTTTTTGGCATAAAGGTTGGTTTTCAAAACCCCAAACACCATATGTGGTTGAACTCGAATGAAAATGGCATTTTTTTGTCTCATATTCTTTGGTAATCATTCTATGATCATTTGTTTGCCTAACCTTGAATGAAATCGTAATTAATAGGCATTAAATATTGATTCATGTGTCCTTGCTTGTTTAAATCGAGTCAAAGTTGTTGGGTTGTGTTAAAAATGTTTAGGGTCTAGCGGGGTGAAGTCTGAGTAACCCCAGAGTGTGGTAAATGTAGTGTTTGGCCTAATGATGGAGCGGTTGACATCATTCTTAAGGGCAAAAGACGTCAAATGACCAATTTTAGCCAAATCAAGGGAATCTTGAGTATCCCAAGGGAATGGGTAGTATGGGTCTTACTTTAATTTCATAGTGTAGGTGTTTAATTTTGATTTTGGGGGGGGGGGGGGTTTCAGGCTTGATTCTAAAGTTTGGGGTGAAATTTGGAACGAAGGCCCATTTAGCGAGGTGGGTCGAGCTTGCCGATCGGTTTGGCAGTTCGCCTAAGTCTCCCCAGATCACCCTTAATTTCCCTAAAGCTAGTGTTTTTGTTCTGTGACTTTTGGTGATATGCATGACCACACCAAGCTCACTCGGTGACTCACTGAAAGTACTACTTGATCGCCTTTCTGCACCCCTAATTCCTTAAAATACACCGTAACTTTTGGTGAGCTACTTTTAGTTCGCCAATTGGTGTCGGATATATACCGAATGGCCCTAGACATTGCTGACCAACTTTGAATTTTGATGACTCGCCGATTGGTCCGGTGAGTCTTTCTTCAACTTATTTTCTGCACTTTTTCTGGAACTTTTTTTAATGATTTTCATTTTGTTTTGCAGGAGTGACTACCCAAAGTCACCAGTAGAGACATGCCGCCCTGAAAGCGGACATGATGATTGGTTATAGATGAGGATGCAACTACATCCAAAGAAAAGGCAACAAAGCTACCTCCGAAGGGAGGTAAAGGCAAGGGCAATGAACCCGTAGTTGTGCCTCATAAGGAGGCAAATTAAGATAGTGAGCGGGTCTACGAGACTCACTTCATCAGACAACGAAGGGGATTCAAAGGATTCTCAGGCTTCCATCTCTGAGCCTGAGGACGACCAATTATTGCAGGCCCAAAGGGTAGAGCTTCGCTCCAAGGCAATGCATGATCCGTCTAGGATCCCAGTGGCTCAGATTCATCCTCCTCCTCCTCTAACTGTAGAACCAGCACAAAATGTGGTCCCCGTGCCACCAGTTAGGGTCCTCTTCCTCGATCACTCAACAGACTAAAGATCGAGGGATTGAGGACCATATTAAAGGAGAAGAGATTGTCCATAGATGGTGTAGTGGAGAGACATCCAGCAGTGTGGGACACTCTTAGGTTCTGCAGATTCGAGGTCTTCACCAAGCCCCGTGGCCTATACATTCCTACTTGGGTCCGAGAGTTCTACTCAACCTACATTGAGTTGGTGCCTCAGGGGAAGAAGAAGGCTAGTGCCTTCAAGCCGATAGACTTTATGGTGGTCTGAGGAAAGAAGGTTAAATACAGCAGCGATGATATAAATAATGTGTTTGAGATGATACCGACATCATGTATTACTACGAGAGTATGATCAAGACACAGACTCTGGATGACCTAAAAGGTTCGCTAGCCCCTTTTCTTTCTGACATCACGCCGAGGTGGACTGAGGCCAGAGCACCGAGAAAGAAGAAAGATCTTAATGTGGCAGCTAGATATAAGGTTGGGTTTATCAACAACTCGATCATGCCGTCCCAGAACGAGTCTATCCTCTACCACAAAAAAGTGGCCTGTCTTGGGTCTATCGTTGCTAGGAAGAGGCTTTAGGTTTGATTATTGAGAAGGACATGGCCATAAGAGCCAAGCAGCGCAAGACGTCTCTCCCATTTTCGGTGTTGATCACCGAGTTATGTCGACGGGCCTGAGTTCCACTAGATGAGAAGAAGGATGTCGTGGTTGCACCTACATCTTCTACCGACATCCGGTGCATAGAGGTTGTGTACATGCGGGATGAGGCTGACATGAGGAGGGTAGCTCCAGTGGACACATCCCCGTAGGTTGACAATGATATGATACTTGTAGAGGCAAGCATGCCTACTCAGGCCACTAGGCCTTCAAGTACTTATAGCTCTACTCATTCTAATATTCCTGAAACTTTTTCTGCATTTTCCCCCCTAGATCTTCTATTGTAGGTACTTCTTCTCCCCGACCGCTGATCACCTAGGCAGTGCTATTCAAAATAGGCCATTTAGCCTAATCTACTGATGTGCGAGCCTCTTGGTTAAAGGACGTTATTCCTTGGATGATCGAGAGGGCCATTACTGCTGCTTTGACACCCTTAAGAGTTGAGATTGATAGCCACAAGTTGGCCCTAGATGCCTTGACGGTGAGTGTAGGGGAGTATGAGAAAGTCCAGGGAGCAACTAATGTTGTGACGAACTTAAAGGCTGATATTACTAGGTTGAGAAGAGATGTGGACCAATTAAAGTCCACTGATTTTACTTCATTGTTTGGGGTGGTGCAGATCCCTGATGGCCCGTGCACCAATGTTCCAACTTATTTTGTTTTGCCTCCGGCTACCACGGGAGATGAGGTTAGAGCTGATGATGTTGCTGCAGAGTACGAGGCTGAGACTAATGATGAGTAACTTGTTGTTCGTGAGGAGGCAATATATAAGGACTTGGCTGACTAGGAGGGTGCTATGTTCGATACTGAAGACATGCATCACTTTAGGATACTTCGATGGTGGGCTCTAGTGGAGCCAAGGATACTGAGACACTCGATGTTGATGCCCCGACAGATGGAGTGACTGTGTGCACACTTCACCCCAGGCCTAACCTGGCAGAATGATTACTTTTACCTCTCTTTCGGTTTATTTATTAAGTGTTGGATTTTAGTTGCATTTGAGGACAATTGCATAATTTTGTTAGTGGGGGTGAGGTATTTCCATACCTACCTCTGTTGTAACCTGTTTTGTGAATATTGATTTTGATTGTGTTTTTGTGAATATCAAGCTTATTGAGTTATATATATATATATATATCTTTGTTGTGCAATTGTCATTGTTGATAAATTGTGGCCCCTTTGTTTTGACATGAAAATGGTTTTGAACCAAGGTGTAAAATTTTCCACCTCTTTTGTGTGTGATTGTGGCTATTCTTGTACAATTTTGAGTGTCGGTTGTGGTCAATACCGATGACTTGAATAGTGCTTTTAATTTAACAAAATGAATGTGCGGCTACGATGAGGCAAACTAAGTTACATAGGCAATATGTGTACTTTTAGCATCTCGTTGGGACTAGTCGATTGTCGAATGAGTCTCTTGTGATGAAATTGCATGCTAGTTAGAAAGTGTGGAGTCTTGTTTGATAGTTGTATCAATGCCTTGTGTGGTGAGGCTACCTTGAACATTGTGCTTGATGACACCTAGAATTTGACCCGTTGGTCCGATTGATCGAGTGAAGCAAGCAATTGAAATATCTTAGGCAAAAGTTTTAAAGAGTGAGCCAATTTAACAATATACCTCTTTGTGGCCAACCTTGTGAGATGTGTGAACCTTGCTTGGCACCTTTTGAACCTATCGTTTTCTTGGAAGAAACTTGAGCAACTTTGACCTCTTTATCCCATCACCCAAACCTTCATGAAGTAGCGGTTTGTTTGAATAGCCAACTTAGGCCAAAAGCCTAAGTTGGGGGTGTGGTGAAAAAGAAGGAAAGTCAAGAAGTGTGAAGATTCTCCCTTTGATGGATTTTTTTGAAAAAAAGATAGAACCCCTCTATATAAAAAAAGAAGAAGAAAAGAAGAAAGAAAATAAAGAGACGGAAAAAGAGAAAAATTTGTGAAATAAAGTGTGTGAAAATAATGAAGAAAAATGAGGATCCAGTGATTCATGTTTAGTTGAATAATGAGGTGGATTATGAGCATGATTAGTGTGTGAAGGATACGGAGAAAAAGAAATGTTCAGGCCATACTTCACGAAGGTAGAAGCTACTAAGCCTAAATGACCATACCTTTACACTCAACCTGGTTACACGCCTTAAAAAGACCTTTGTGATCTTTACTGAGCTGAAATGAATGTTGATTGGAAAATAAGGGCAAGCCTATGGGTGGGGTCATGCATGTGTTCATATTTGTGAGTGTAAGAGTTGTATTTGATTCCAGGACTTTAAATTTTTGAGTAACTTTGTGTGATTTGGAATCATATTTATTGTGAGGTCATTTGAGTTGTTGAGCTTGAACTTGCATTTGAAGCAAACATTGTGAGCTTGAGTCACAATTTGAATCTTTGAGTGTACAATTGATCATTGTATGAGTAATTTGAACCTTGTTGTGTGCACTGATGTTGAGTCTTATGCAGCACTATTTGTAGACATCCTTCTTGAACTAATTGATCTTGAATTTTACTGGACGACAAGCAAAAGTTTAAGTTTGGGGTGTTAATGAGTTCGAGATTTCGACTCATTTAGGGCTTTGTTTTCATAGTTTTAGTGTCCTAAAATGCTTAATTTATGCTCTAAAATGATGTTAAAGTGTTGATTTACAGTATTTAAGGCTAAGGAGCAAGGCAAGGACACTACAGGGCAAAAAGGAGCAAACAAGCTGAAGAAGTGAAGAAAAGCGATCCTGGTGATCGCCAAGACCACTCGACGAACCGTCGAGTGGCTCTTTAGCTCGCCTAAAGTTCCAGCATGCCAGCCCTGGTGAAGAGCCAACTTGGCGACAAAAATAGGCAATCGGCAGATCACCGAACGACTCCGCGATGGCAACTTTGATCGCCTAAAGTCACAGAACCCTGAAGACAAATGGCCAATGCCAAATGGCGATGGATTAGAACAAAGGGAGGATCGCCAACCTGTTCAGCGAGGCTCGACTTATTCCGCCCAATGGTCTTTCAGGCAAATTTTGGGCAACTATAAATTGGAATTTTAAATGAAATTTGAGGAGTTCCCAGAGAGTTCTAATCCCAAAGTTTTAGAGTTAAGAGTTTTTCTCTTAGTTTTTGAGTTCCATTGTAGACTTTGATGCTTTTGAGGCTCAAACTTTAGGATTTGGAATAAGGTTTTTGAATTTAACAACTTTGGAACATTGTAAAGGCTTGGATACTATTACCCAGCTGATGGCCAATCGACTTGGTAGTAATTTTTATTTTTTTATGATGTTTAGCTAAAACCCCAATTGTTGAGGTGTGATCATGTGATTTTGGGCTAAATTAGCTTATGGGTATTGTTAATTACTGATTTAAATGCTTAATTGAATTCGGTTTAATTGATAGATGTGTTCTAAACTAAGAATAATAGTTGCAAATGTAATTCGAACATAGAATTCTGGGCTTGCTTGAAAAAGAGGTTTTAAAATCAAAGCTTTCAATTGATGATTGTAGTAATTGGGTTGATATGGGTTTAGCTCGAAAGACTAAATCCTAATCTAAATTCTACCTATCTAGCTCGAGAGAGTAGATGAATTAAGGTGTGTGTTGTTCTTATTTGCTAAGCTTGTTGATGTTCGAAAGAAATCACTTGAATAAGGATAGTTGTTCGAGAGAAAACTATTTTACTTATAGTCTAGCCTACCCGGTGATATTTAGTTGTTTATTAGTAGTTTCAATTACACGTATAGTGAAATTTTCGTATAATCGATCATATCCCAAGAATTCCTCTCTATATTGTTATTTCCTTAGTGTTTGTTTTGTTGTAGATGATAATTGACAATCCAAACCCCCATCTGACATTCATTGTCATCCCCTTTGATTTGTTTACATGAATTTTTCGATAAATTATATTCCTATTACCGAATAGACCACTTTGTAATTTCATAGCTGAATTTAGACACGTACCGCTCCCTGTGGGTTCAACCCCAACTCTTTGTTGGGGTTTATACTAGTTAACAATCGTTTACACCTAGAATCAGATGAGGTGTACTTGAAACGTTAATCACTAAGCAAGAAAAGCAAAAGTAATATGAAATACGCGAATCTGAAACAATACTAGACATAGGAACGAGAAATATAAGAGGTATGCACATAAGTATACTAATACATAAAGAAAAGGAGAATAACCAACAAAATCCGACCGGGCTCACATAAAAATGTTGGGTACACTAATGCGCAAGCTATAAGTAAAACCCGAGAGGACTCTCATAAGCCCGAAAGGTACAAGGAAAAATTTAGAATGGAATAAGATGACCCGACAAAGTTTCCAAGATTTCCACAACTTTCCGCGGACTTGAACCTAACCAATCCATACGCCTGAATCTCATCCAGAAATGATAGCGGTTAAGGACTTGAACCGAATTGAAGATGGAGGATCAAGGACTTGAACCGAGATTTAGAGTAACCGAGGACTTGAACCAAGGATAAGTATAATTGTGGACTTGAACCACGCATAAATATGACCAGGGACTTGAATCAAGGTGAGAGTAGATATGGACTTGAACCAAGTTGGAAAGATCAATGGACTTGAACCACGTCTGCAAATGCGGTGGACTTGAACCACGCCCGGTGGAATGAATTGGGGGACTTGAACCATGAAAAGAGGCAAATCTGATAGAAATAGGATCGGCGGTCAACCGAGCATCACGAGGAGTACCCCCAATCTGAGTGCCATTAATAGATCACTCCTGCCTGAACTATATCAAATCAGAATCGACGAGTATCTTCAACACCAAGATTCAGAGACATCGCAACCGACGAAAATAGAGGATTTATGGATATATGGTTCCAAGAGCGGTGTTACTGCTTAGCTAAGGCCCAAACTATCGGAGTCAAGTCTTTTACATTAGTCTACAGGGAGCTAAGCTGTTTGAAGCAAGGTCAAGGAGATTACAAGGCCTAACGACTCCAAAAGGATGCCAGTCTATGGAAATCACTATCCTAAGCCCAGACTCAGGCCAAACATGCTTCAACAATATTCACAAATCACGAATAAGGCACACAACAAGGCAAGGATGATCAACAAATACAATATACATGCTTCAACCTCCCAGAATACCCAAAAAGTAGCCTAAGGCATGGATTATAGGAATTTAACATGATTAACCACCAATTCAACCACAAATATACACAAATCAACATAGAATAACTTAATCATGCTTAGTCTAAGGAAAGGGAAGTCGTAGCCTACTTGTAGGCTGACCGCACGCGCTTCAAATCACATTGTTGGAACTTTTACTTTTCGTATGGCCTCAGAACACTGCCATATTGTCAAGAATAGAATCACAACGTCAATACAGTCATTTTGACACAAAAATCACATTTTTCGGAGACGGATCCAAAATCGAGTCTAAAATGGGATTGTAGGACTCGCACCTGGAATCCCAAAATAGACTCTGTGAAAAGGTTCATTTTACATCCCCGAACTTGTGTCCCAAAACGGAACACAATTCAGGGATCAGAACAACCTGGAATCAGCCCATGCATTTAAATCACCATTTAAGCTAAAGAAGGAGAGAGGAAAACCGCTAAAACTCAAAAATTACCTCAAACGGATGTTCCCCAACAGTCCCAGAGCACTCCAATGTATAGCCACGCCAATTTAGAGCAACCCATCCTTTGAATCACCCAAAACGGAGCTAAAATGAGAGAGAAAATGTGTTTATAAAATGAGGGCTAAATATTAATTTTTGGCTCTAAATAATGGCAGATCTGGTCGCTAACTTCTAGTCGGTAAAAAAGACATTTTATGGTCGCTAAAAGTCTGCACCAGATATGAGATTTTTTTTTATTTTTTTTCAAAGTTTCCGAACGGACACTCTGGATTAATTCGGCACCCGATAAAAATAAACCAAATATGCTACCCCCTAAATTCAACATTTCAAAGTCAATGGAATTGTCATATTTCTGTAAAAAGATTGCAATGACAGAAATGCCCCCAGGTACCCATTAGGCCTAAAACTCAAATTTTTGCCCAAACACCCAAAAATAAAAAAAGAAGGTCTCAAGATCTAAACGGAAGGTCCTACTAGACAAAATTCAACATTCCGGAGCTAATGACGCTGGCATAATTCTCATATGACAATCTCTAAATGTTGATCAAAGTCAACTCTAGGCCTTTAAGCTTTCTAACATCTCGTCTAAGAGGTGAAACTCACCCCGGATTCCTTAGGACCCGAACTAAAGGTCCTTTTAGACCAAACTCGACATTTCAAAGCTAACCCTGCTGATGGAATTTCAATCCGAGAATGTTCACTAAGAATGTTGACCAAGGTCAAGCTTAGGCCAAAGCTTAAAAGCTAATACACCTAATGGCACAAACTCGTGCCCAAAGACTCGGGATTCGAGTCGACTATGCCACTAGCCTAAAATGACCATTCTAGAGCTGATGGAACCGTCAAAATTCCACTCCGGGGTTGTTTACTTGAAATTTTGACTAAATTTAATTATTTGTGCTTCAAAAGCTCAAAAACAGGGGAACGGCCAGAAAACCCAAATGAATGACCAAGAGACCGAACAGTCAGTGCCAGCAAGTCATAAATGACTTAGGGTTGCTATAAAAGCGCTCTAACCGAAGAAAAGAAGGAATTGCAATGAAAATGACCTAGAGGGTCATTATAACATCCACTACTTAAAGAGACCTCCATCTGTGAAAGTAAGAGTCAAGAAGTACCTGAAGGCGCAAATAAGTCATGAAACTGCTCCCGCATCTCCTGCTCTATCTCCAAGGTAGCCTCCTCAACTAGACGGTTCCTCCAACGGACCTTAACAACATGTATGGCTCTGGATCACAACTTCCTCACATCTCTGGCTAAGATGGCAACTGGCTCCTCAATAAAGGTCAGACAATCATCCAACTCAACCATATCATACTAGAGAACATGAGACTCATTTGGGACATATCGTCGCAACATCAAAACATGGAAAAATTGGATGAATAGCTGAGAATATTGGAGGCAAGGCTAACTCTAAGGAAACATCACAAACTCTCCTGAAAATCTCAAAAGGCTTGATATATTCCAAGGCTAAGCTTGTCCCGCCTCCAAAATCTTATCATGCCCCTCATGGGCGATACTCGGAGGAATACTCTGTTAGCAATGACAAATTTCAACGGCCGACGCCGACGATCCACATAACTCTGGTGTCTACTCTGAGCCGTCATAAGCCTATCCTGAATCACCCTCACATGATCAAAGACCTCCTGAAGAAAGTTTGTACCATGCGGCCTAGGCTCCATTGGCTCAAACCAATCAATAAGAGAGCGACAATTCCTACCATATAAGGCCTCGAACGGGGCCATCTGAATAATAGAGTGGTAGCTATTATTGTACACAAACTCTACCAAAGGCAAGAATTGGTCCCATTGATCTCCAAAATTTATAACACAGGCCCACAACATCTCCTCAAGAACATGAATAGTTTGCTTGATTTAACGTTTCAAGCACAACTCATCCAATTCTAGATGTCAATGATCGTAAATCAGTATAAAACCCAACTAAGTGAGTTGGGATCAAATCCCACAGGAAGCGGTACATGTATTAGATTCAATTAGGAAGTGCAAACGTGGTCTAATTAGCCATAAGAATAGAAATTATCGATAAATGGGTAACACAAATGGCAGGTTGAGGTTTTGGATTTCATTTATCAATTATAAACAATCACAAGACTTCGAAATAACAATAGGGAGAAAGATTCTCGAGATGTGGTCGTTTATAGGAAAATATAGATATATGGGTAATTGAAACTTCTAGTAAACAACTAAAAATCAGTGAGTAGGCTAGACTATAAGGGAGATAGTTTTCTCTCGAACAACTACCTCAAATTAGGTGATTTCTTTCGAACATCAACAAGCATGACAATAAAGAACAACCACACCTTAATTCATCCACTCTCTCGAGCTAGATGTGTATGATTGGGTTTAGGATTAACTCTCTCGAGCTAAACCAAGCTCAACCCAATACCCACAAATCATTAATCAATAATCTTAGTTCTAAAACCTTTCCATCGAGCAAGCCAATAATACAAAGATATAACTGCATTTGCAACTACAATTCATAAATTAAACCACAATTAATGATTCGACTCAATTCAAAATAGCATTTAAACAAGTAATTAACTATACCCATAAACTAATTCAACCCATAATCGGATGATCACACCCCAAGAATTGGGGTTTTAACCAAACATCAAAAAAAGGTAAACATAGTTACCGAATCGATTATCCATCAACTGGGTAAGAGTGATTTAGTCTTTTTTACAATGCTTTAATTTGTCGAATCATAGAACCCCACTTCCAAAATCTCCAAATTGAATCTCTCCAATTCTTCAAAACTAGGAAAAACTGTAGAGAAAAGGTGTTCTAAGCTACTCAAAGATATAAAAAAATGAATTCAAAAGATATATCCTAAATTAAATGTTCAAAATCTAATTTATAGTCGCCAAAAATAAGTCACAAATGTCCATTTGGCGAAGTAAGTCGGGCTCGCCGAACCACTCGGCAAGCCACCTATTGATCTTTCCCATCACCTTTTTCTTTGGCACTCACCATCCACAAGGTCTGTAACTTTGGGCTATCTATCATTGCTTCGCGGAACTGCTCGATGATTCGCCGACTGCTCCTTTTTGTCGTCGACTTGGTTTCTTTCCTCAGGGTTGGCACACCAAAACTTTAGGCAGTCAAACTAGCCACTCGGCGATTCGCAAAGTGCACTTGGCGATTACCAGGCTTGCCTCTCTTCAATTCTTCAGTTTGTTTTGTTCCTTTTTGCCTGTTAGTGTCCTTTCTTTGTTCCTCAATCCATGTACCTGAAAATCAAGGATTTAATATCAGTTTATGGAACAAATTAAGCATTTGAGAACACTAAATTTATACAAACAAAGCCCTAAATGAGTCTAAATCTATGACTCATCAGCGCTCCGAATTACCATCAGTCTGCCGGTGAAATTTTGTACTAAGGTTGACACGAGGGCCCAAATCCTCCTGAAAAGCCCTCCAAACACTAGAAGTGAACTATGAACCCCGATCTAAAATTATAGAAACAGGCACACCATGAAGACGAACCACCTCCCGAATGTAGATACAAGCAAATCTCTCGGCACTAAAGGAAGTATGAACGGGAAGGAAGTGTGTTGACTTGGTCAATCGATCCACGATTACCCAAATGTTGTCAACACATCTAGAATGACGAGGCAAACCCATATTGAAGTCCATAGTGATACGCTCCCATTTCCACTCAGAAATGGGTAAACTCGGAAACTCACCACCAGGTCTCAAGTGCTTGGCCTTCACCTGTTGGCAACTCAAACAGCGAGACACATAGTCTGAGATGTCTCTCTTCATACTGCTCCACCAGTCTTGCTCCCTCAAGTAACGATACATATTAGTTGTGCCTGGATGTATGGAATATCTAGAATCATAGGCCTCACTAAGGATCAGTTGAATCAAAACCCCAACTCTCGAAACGCACAATCGACCAGCAAACCTCAAAGCCCCATCTGAATCTAAGGTAGCATGCCCAACATAACCTGCTACTACCTTATCTCTGATTGCTATGAAATACTCATCCTTGAACAAATGACCAAATATCGTATGGAATCTGATATATCAAGTCAAATCATCTGGTTGGCTAAGGATTGGATGTGCAAGGCCAAAGGTCGCTCCGAAATAGAAAGGAAAGCTTGACTACCCAAACTCACCGTCTTCCGACTCAAGGTGTCTGCTACTACATTCTCCTTACTCAGATGGTAGAGAATAGAGAGATTATAGTCCTTTAGGAGCTCAATCTAATGATGCTACCTCGAATTAAGGTCCCTCTGGCTCATAATGTATCGAAGGCACATGTGATCAGGGTAGTTCCTCTAGATCTTAAGCACAAAAACTACTGCCGCTAACTGTAAGTCATGGGTAGGGTATTTGTGCTCGTGTAAGTTAAGCTGCCTCGATGCATCAACTACGACCCAACCTCGGTGCATAAATACACAACCCAAACCAGCGCCAGATGCATCACAATATACCGTGAAGCCCTCGCGCTCAACTGGAAGAGTCAAAATGGGAGCGGTGGTATGCAACTCCTTAAGCCTCCAAAAGCTCAACTCACATTCCTCTGACCACACAAAACGGATATCCTGGTGAGTCAATCGAGTCAATGGTGCTGCAATAGTGGAGAAGCCCTCAACAAAGCATCTGTAGTATCTTGCTAACCTGACGAAGCTACCCACCTCAGTAACAAAAGTGGGCCCTTCCCAATCATGAATAGTCTTAATCTTCACCGGATCAACCATAATGCCCTCCTTGGACACTATGTGCCCCAAGAATGCTATAGACTCAAGCCAAAATTGGCACTTTGAGAACTTGGAATAAAGTTGATCTTTCAAAGTCTGGAGTACTATCCTCAAATGCTGCTCATGCTCACTCCGGCTTCACGAGTATATTAATATGTCATCAATGAAGACCATGATGAAGGAATCAAGGTATGGCCTGAACACACGAGCCATCAAGTCCATGAATGATGTAGGGGAATTAGTCAACCCAAAAGACATCACTAGGAACTATAGTGGCCGTAACGAGTCCTAAATGCGGTCTTATTGATGTTCGCTGCCCTAATCCTCAACTAATGGTAACCAGATCTCAAGTCAATCTTAGAAAACATTGCAGCACCCTGAAGCTGATCAAATAGGTCATCAATACGAGGCATAGGATAATGATTCTTTAGCACCACCTTGTTCAATTGCCTATAGTTAATACACATCCGCATA
Source organism: Solanum stenotomum (assembly GCF_019186545.1). Lineage (NCBI taxonomy): Eukaryota > Viridiplantae > Streptophyta > Magnoliopsida > Solanales > Solanaceae > Solanum > Solanum stenotomum. The sequence goes on from NC_064283.1 coordinate 39,138,832, forward strand.
GAACTGTTCTTCTTCTTCACAAACAAGACTGGGGCACCCTAAGGTGATACACTAGGACGAATGAAAACCATACCTAACAGATCCTCAAGCTGAACACTGAGCTCCTTGAGATCTTCAGATGCCATCTGATAAGGTGGAATAGAAATAGGACGGGTACCTGACTCCAAGTCTATGGAAAAATAAATATCACGCTCTAATGGAAGGCCAAATAGATCTGTGGGAAATACATATGTTAACTCCCTAACAACTGTAACTGAATCAACTGAAGGGCTCTCCCTACTAACATCTCACACATAGGCCAAACAGGCTAGATAATCTAAAGAAACCAACCGATGAGCCCGAATGAAAGAGATAATCTCCGTCGGTGCACGACTATAGGAACCCTGCTACAAAAGTGGAGAAATGCCACGCCTGGCTAAGGTAACAGTATTAGTGTAGCAATCCAAGACATCATGGTGAGGGGTTACCTAGTCCATGCCCAGAATCATATCAAAATCTACCATATCAAGCAATATAATGTCAGCCAAGGTGCCTCGTCCCTGAATAGTCACCAAGCAAGATATAAATACCTAATCCACTACTAAAGATTCACCCACCTATGTTGAAACTCGTAACTACACTGCTAGGGGCTCTGGACTTATACTCAATGGAGGAGTGCAATATAAAGATACATAAGAATAAGTGCAACCAAGATAAAAAAAATCTGAGGCGGGCTGATTGCATAAAAGAATTGTACCTATAATAACATGGTCCAACACCTTTGCCTCTACTCTATCTAAAGCTGCATAGAGTGGCCTTGGGCGCCTCTACCTCGCACATCATTTCGGTAACATGTCTTGCATCCCTAGGGACCTCCTCATGTACCCTGGTGACCACCCCAGTGATCCTAATATTGAACTCCTCCTCTATCTAGAGGTGCTACTGTTAGTGTGGGTCTTGCTACCTGTGGAGCTGGTGCAGTTGACCTACAAAAAAGGCACTTTCTAGACCAGTGATCGAGCTCCCCGTAGTCATAACAACCTTGTGGCAGTTTTCTCGCAACTGGAAGCAGGCCACCCTGGCCTGAAGAACCTGATTGAACAGCACCTCAGCCCTGACTCGGATTGGCACTAAAGCCATCCTGAAAGTGCTGGTCACCCTCTATAGCATGTAGGGATGCCTAGAATGGGCCACTACACTGGCCCTATGGGAACATCTGGCAGCCTGTCATGTGAATCTCTCGACCTAAAATGGGGCTCATTATGACTATCATCATGTCTGGTCCTCTTGTCATTGCCCCCTTGGGCCTCGCAACGGAGTTGCTCAAGTGTATGGGCATAGTCAATTGCATCCAAAAAGAAATGTGTAACACCCCAAAAACTAGTAGGCGAAAGTAGGGCTAAGGGGAGGGCAACAAGCCAAGGGTGAGGGCAAGAGCCAAGGGAAAGTTCCAAGGCTGCCCAAGTTCCCTATTCATTGCCCACCTTCCCACGAGAGCCTTCACGACTCGTGGTGGTCACCATGGCCTGTGGGATAACCCGTGGTGGTGAGGTACTAGCTCCGCAAGGCTGCCCTAAGTTGGCCTCCTCCACACAATCCACTTCACGGCTCATGAAGGATTTGATACCTTGTGAGTGGGGTTGTGGAGATGACTTAGATTTTAGGGGTTAAAGGGAAGGTTTCCTAGCTACTGGACCATGACCACGAGATGCATGATATACTATGAGTTTACGGTTTTTTTAATACATTTCACTTAAGAGTTGTGTATGTCTAGGGCCATTTTGTATTAGTATTAATGTATTTTAATCATGTTTGCAGGAAATAAGTTTGGACGTGGAAGTTGAGAGACACAGCTGAAGAATGTTGTAGAAAATGGCATCTACGGACGTGACCTACGGACCGTAGGTCCAATCACGTTCTATAGGTGGTAAGCATAGATGGACAGGCAAGGCTTAAAGGAATATCAGGGAATTCTTGACCAAGTGTGGAACCACAATTACAAACGACGGACCATCCTGCATTTCCATCAAATGATTCAAAGAAGGGGGTTCTAGTACTTGATTTTGACAGTTTAAGTATGGAGATACGGAGGAGGATCCACGAACCGTGGATCGAACCATGGTCTATCCTGCTGATCCGTCGATTGCTACTGAGAGTTGGAGATTTTGAGTTTTGAAAAATTGCCTAAGTCCCAAACCACGGAAGGGACCTACGGACCATTGGTTTGTCCACGGTCCGTAGGTCAGTGTCGTAGATCAAAACCGCATCCAGAAAATTTATTTCCTTATTTCATTTCATTTTTTATTTGGGACATGTTTTTCTATATATAGGGGATTTAAACCTCATATTTAGGGGTTAGACATTATTATATTAGTTCTAGTTTTTGGCTTTGGAGATTAACTTGCAATTCTAGCAATTCTTGATTTCCTAAATTCGTTTTGAATATTTTAACGTTGAAATTCAAGTTGAGATTCTGGGTTTCTTCTACTCATTACGTAAGTTCATGATTTCTTCATCTAAAAGTATGAATTGTGTTCTTGCTATTATGGGTAACTAAATCCACAACTAGGGTTGTGGGAACCATGAGCGATTAACAATGTATGAATAGTAACTAAGTAATTCTTGAATAGTGTTATTGAATGCATTGATAATTCTTTTGTTTAGAAGTCTTTTTAGCAGTTGCAAATGTGAGAACTCACCTTGTTGCTACTTGCCGGACCAAGGAGGTAGTTAATAAGAAAAGAATTATCAACATAGATTTAGTGTGATACTATCTAATAGGCTAATGTTAATTGGTGCAAGGGTGAAAACTAAGCCATACATTTATGTGATATCTAATATGAGGTAAAGGTAAGGATTAGTAAATTATACACACGTAGCCGGACCAAGGTGCGGGGTGAAATTCTCTAGTTGCCGAACCAAGGAATTAGAGATACATAACTTATCACCTTGCATGTAATACACTAGGAAAGGATTACTATTACTAGGATTATCGCGTTATGAGCTTATGGGGAACACATACATCCTAGTTACTTTCTCTCATTGATAACAACAGTTTGAATCCTGCTCACTTTTTACTTTACTATAATCAAGCATTTGTTTCACAAATCCCCCCTTTACTTACTTGTTTTGGAAATACGTTGACTAAACGAATATAATCATAAGTTAAGTTTAGGTCTAAACCATATTCGTTGTGGGATCGACCCCAACCTACTAGTTGGGTTCTTTGTTTGACAACAATCACTTATACTTCTTTAGGGAGGTGTAATTTAAGCGTATCAAATTTTGGCGCCGCTGTCGGGGAATAAGGCTTTTAAATTAAGTTTAATTACATTATTGAACTTTAGTCAATTATTTCCTAATTTTACTTTTTCTTTTGTTTTTGTTCTATCAGGTTCCTACTCAAGTGTCTGCCAAGTACACGAAGTCAAGGTGAACCACTTAATCCATACGATCCAAAACTTTGTGAAGAATGAATAATCAATGAGTCCTAGTCAATCCTATCGGAGGAGGTCTAGGTGATGGGGTTGAGTTGCAGCCTCCTAGGGTTGGTAATGATAGTGCTTAGGCTCAGAGTGAAAATTTACTAGGAGATGCATTGAGGGTAGAGAATCAAGAAGAATCGAGGTTGGGTGATAATTATAGGGTCGACTTCAACACTGTTGAATATGAATGACCTATTGTTCTACCTCTTTTACCTCCGGGGCATACATTTGTGGTGACTACTAGTCTGATGTAGATGCTTACAACGAGGGGTTTGTTCTCTAGTGTGGCATCATAGGACTCACATGGGCACATGGCCAAGTTGAGGAGTGTTTGCAAGATTTGCATGGGTCGACCAGATTTAGACATGGATGTCATTGGATTGAGAGTCTTCCCTCTATCATTGACCAGAGATGCTACTGTATGGTTTACTGAGCTTCTTTATAACTCAATTCACACATGGGATCAATTGTGTAAAGTATTCATGGCAAAATACTTCCTAGTGTCAAAGAAGTTGAACCACACAAATAAACTCAACAACTTCGTAACACTATCTGGAGAGTCTTTGAGTAGCTCGTGGGACAGGTTCACTGCTTTCATAAGAAGTGTTCCAAACCACCGTATTGATAATGAGTCACTGAAGGAGTATGTCTACAGAGGCCAAGATGACAATGGTAATGCTGTGCTTGATACTATCGCAGGAGGATCATATGGTAAGTGCACTTCTGAGGAGATCGCTGAGAAACTGGAGAAGATTTCCCAGAACAATAAAGTGTGGAGCACTCAAAAGTCAGACATTGGAAGAAGCACTTTTGCAGTTCAATCCACACCTCTACCGATGACATTCGTGAATAGATGGCTCAGATGAGGACAAAACATGGGTTGGTGTTGAAGCAAGTGAGCGGAGGTAGCAAAAAGATAAATGCTGTGAATTATTTGACTAGGAATCCATCACCAGTTGAGGAATGTTATTATGAAGAGGATACTTATAAGGTGAATGATCAGACGAGGGGTTTCCGAGCCAACGCCAAAGCTTCCAATTCAGATAATTGGTGCCAAGGACAAGGAAACCAAGGTCGGAACTATGGAAACTATAAGGTAAAAGTGTCACTGCATTCCTGAAAAAGAATATATTCTTCAGATTTGGTACACCTAGGGTGATTATCAGCGATGGAGGTTTCCACTTCTATAATAAGTTGTTGAAGGGGCTACTTGAGAAATATGGTGTCCGCCACAATGTAGCCACTCTTTACCATCCGCAGTCTAGTGGGCAAGTTGAAGTGTCCAACAGAGAGATTAAGCAGATTTTGGCTAAGACTGTGAATGCTAATAGAACTGATTGGTCAAGGAAGCTTGATGATGCTCTATGGGCCAATCGCACCGCATCCAAAACTCCATAAGTATGTCCCCCTACCAACTTGTATATGGGAAGTCTTGCCATTTGCTGATAGAGCTAGAGCATAAAGCTATGTGGGCGCTAAAGAAGCTAAATTTGGATTAGGGCACCGCATCAAATCAGAGAATGAGTGACTTGAATGTGCTTAATGAGTTTCGCTTCAGAGCTTATGAAAGTTGAGCTTTGTACAAGGAGAAGATGAAGAGGTATCATGATCAAAGGATTGAAAACTGAGAATTTGTTGTGGGTGATCTTGTGCTTCTATTCAACTTTAGATTGCGCTTGTTTCTGGGCAAGCTCAAGTTCAACTGGACCGGGACATTCTTAGCCACGCAAGTGCTCCCACATGGAGTGGTCGAGCTCGAAAATAGCGAGGGAATAAGGTTTAAGGTAAACGGGCAAAGGATCAAGGTATATATGGGAAAATCGGAGAATATGCAAGAAGTGGTCGAGGCCTACTAGTGTGATGAAGTCTGAGTATTCAAGAGGCCTGCGTCATGCCGTGACGTTAAATCAAGCACTGCTTAGGAGGCAATCCAAGATGTACAATCTAGCCAACTATAGGTTTTCCTTATCGGTTTAGTAGTTTTCTTTGTTTATTTGTTTTTCTGTATTCCTTTATATATGTGCTTTATTTTTGTTTTAGTGTTGGCAAGATATAGCATAGGGTCTGTTTCTAAAAAGTTTCCAGAAAATGTAAAAAGAAAGGCTTGACGGTTGTTACATGTGCAAGGATGACAAGCTAAATCTGTAGAAAATGTATGGTGCAGAGGTCTACGGAACCCATAGACGGTCCGTAGGTCAAACCACAGACCGTGAATGGCATCCGTAGACCCCGAGTAAGTCTACTAATTTTTTCTAAGTGTTGAGTGACCTATGGACCCGACCTACTGTCTGTAAGTCGACTCGCAGCCCGACGATGGGGTTTCGTGGGTCCACAGTTAGGGTTTAGTCGACCCGACCCGAACCCCTTTTTAATAAAACTCTTCATTTTCAAATCATTCCCCCACTTCCCATATTCCCTCCTAACCGTTTCTAACCCCTCCAAATCCCATAACTCCCTCATTATATCCCCAAATCACTCCCATCTCCCATACATATCATCACCCCTACCATATTTGCATCCCTTTCTCCCCTAAAATCTGATCACTCCCATTTTTCATTCCCAAGAAGAGTTCAAGGTCCGGGTTTGGTGTCCAAAAGGTCTAAGGAGTTTAAGCATCACACAATCACCCACTTCCATTGCTTGTATGGTAATTGATTTCAACTTAACTCTGACTTGCGAGTCCTCGAGCAACCAGCCCCCACCACTGATATCTCTTCCATCCGAAAAGAGTTGGCTAGTCTCTAGGCAGATCTTGATACCATCCTTTCTCCACCTACAGATGAGCCAGAGTCCACTCCTACTATACCGGCTGATGACACGGTGCTTGATGCCTTATTCGGAGAGGACATACCATAGCCCGATCCCACATGTGCTAGAAGGAAGAGGCCCCTCTCCGATCGCACTTCTGATGCTACTGAGGATGCACGAATTAAGAAGCGAGAGCGCCAGCAGATCGAGTAGTCTAGGAAAGCCTCCATTGTGGATGAGGAATTGCACCAGTAGAGGGTTAGTGAGGGTAATCTTGGAGCCTCGAGTTCTACGCCCCCCACTGAGGTTGTAGCTGCTGTGAGAGATGATGTGAGCACCACTAATGGTGTGGTTAGAGTGGTTGATAGCACTACTAAGGGTGTTGTGATAGATGATGTGGGCACTACTGAGGGTGGCCCAAGTGTTGATCCAGCGGGCTCCGGGAAATCGGACCCAACCGTTTGTTGATAGGTCTTCAGCGCTGTGCGCCACAGGTTTGCTTCACCCGATCCGTTACTTTTTAATTTTTGTGCATTGGGGACAATTGCATTCTATTTTGTTGTGGGTGGGGTAAATAGATTGTGAGTGATAGGGTTAGGTCTGAGTAACCCAACTCATAATCCTCTCTTGGAGTTTTCTTTATGTTATTTTTCCCAAGAGACTGTCTTAATTTCTGTTGAACTGGCATGTGTTAGCATTGTATGTGTAGAAGCATGAGAAAGAATGGAGCATGATGGCATAGTCAAGAATGAAAAATGATACCCGTCCAAAAATTGTGATAAGTGCTAAAATTTGTAAGCTAGAATGAGTTGAATGTGTTGGCTCTTAATATGACATGATAATGAACCAACTTGACCTCTTAACTTAAGCTAAACTTGAACTGGGTAACTGATAATCTCATAATGTAACAATGTGCCAAGAGAGAGTGAGATGAGTTGAATTGTTCTGACAAGTTTGTGCCAATCTAGAACTTGCTCGGTTAGTTCTGCTAAGAGAATCTAAGCTAGAGGCTAGGAAGTGATCATAGACCCTTGTTCTAATAAGTCCACTAATTTCCTAAAAGAATCCAACCAAATGAAATAAATTTTCCCATTGATCCAAATGCTTTGAGCCTGAAATAGACCTTTTCTTTCTAAATCCTTAACTCACCTTCCCTTAATCTAGTGTTTTGGCCCCGGTCCCTCCTTGGACATGTGCACCTCGACTTAGGCCAAAAGCCTAAGTTGAGGGTGGCTAATGCAGAAGTTACCTCAATCTTGGCCCTGGTCCATATTGGATATTATGCACCTCAACTAATGGAAAATCCATAAGTTGAGGGTGGCTATGAAAGAGGAAACCAAAAGAATGGGTATGAAAAGAGTTTGGTGTTGAAAAGAGAAAAAGAAAAGTTAGAAGAGGATGTGACTTTGTGCCAAAGAAGCAAAAGATGATAAATAAAAGTGTCGAAAAATAAAAAAAATGCAAGAAAAAGAAGAAAGTGAAAAATAAAGAGCTACAAAGTCAAAAGTCACATCCATGGTTGAAAAGAGTCAAGGGAAAGAAGGTAAAAAGGTAGGATGTCAAAAATAGGGCAAAAAGAAGTAAGAAGCCTAATGTAATGTCAAGGAGGGCAGAAAGTCACTAAAAAGTCCCCAAATATATCACACCTGACGCTGAGCCTACGTTACAAGCTAAGAAAGTCCTATAGTGATCCTAGCAACTAGTTTGGAGAGTCTAAGCAGTGAAAATAAGGGCAAGCCTGTGGCATTGAGCACTAACTATACTTGAAGTTACTTTTGAGCGTAAGTGTTGAATGAATCCTAGTAATCAAAATCATATTCATTGTGTGAAAAAAGGGATTTCGTTTGAAGTAAGGGCACTAGTTACATTGTCGAAGGGTTGGTACCTTGGTGATAGTGAAACGACGTATGTTGTGTGTCTATTGGTCGATCTTTGTCATATTTTGATCCGCATGAGTTAGCTTGTTGAGTCTAAGAGAAGATATTTGCACTTGAAAAGGGAGTCGGGATAGAAAGCCATGTGATTGCTTGGGCTTGAATGTTTTCTTCTATACAAGTGTTGTTTAAATTCTTAGTGCGTCACTTGAGGACAAACAACGACTTTAAGTTGAGGGTGTTGATAAACCGTGAGTTTACGGTATTTTTAATACATTTCACTTAAGAGTTGTGTGTGTCTAGGGCCATTTTTTATTGGTGTTAATGTGGTCCTATCAAGTTTGCATGAAATAAATTCGGACGTGGAAGTTAAGAGACACAACTGAAGAATGTTGCAGAAAAGGGCATCTACGGAGACCATAGGTCCAGTCATTTTCTGTAGGTGGTAAGCGTAGATGGACAGGAAAGGCTAGAAGGAAAATAAGGGAATTCTTGACCAAGTGTTGAACCACGGTTACAAACGACGGACCGTAGGTCGACCTACGGGCCGTCCTGCAGTTCCGTCAAATGATATAGAGAAGGGGGTTCCAGTACCTAATTTTGAGAGTTTAAGTATGGAGCTACAGAGGAGGATCCACAGACCGTGGATCGAACCATGGTCCATCCTGCTGATCTGTCGATTACTACTGAGAGTTGGAGATTTTAAATTTTGAAAAATTGCCTAAGTCCCAAACCACGGAATGGACCTACGGACCGTAGATCAGTCCACAGTCTATAGGTCAGTATCATAGATTGAAACTGCGTCCAAAAACTTTGTTTCTTTATTTCGTTTCATTTTTATTTGGGACATGTTTTTCTATATATAGGGGATGTAAACCTCGTTTTTGGGGGTTAGACATTATTATTTAAGTTCTAGTTTTTGGCTTTGGAGATTAACTTGCAATTTTAGCAATTCTTGATTTCCTAAGTTTGTTTTGAAGATTTTAACATTGAAATTCAAGTTGAGATTCTGGGTTTCTTCTACTCATTACGTAAGTTCATGATTTCTTCATCTAAAAATATGAATTGTGTTCTTGCTATTATGGATAAACAAATCCACAACTAGGGTTGTGGATACCATGAGCGATTAACAAAGTATGAATAATAACTAAGTAATTCTTGAATAGTGTTATTGCATGCATTGATAATTCTTTAGTTTAGAAGTCTTTTTAGCGGTTGCAAACGTTAGAACTCGCCTTATTGCTACTTGTCGAAACAAGGAGGTAGTTAATAAGAAAATAATTATCAACATAGATTTAGTGTGATACTATCTAATAGTCTAATGTCAATTGGTGCGAGGGTGAAAACTAAGCCATACATTTATGTGATGTCTAATATAAGGTAAAGGTAAGGGTTAGTAAATTATACACACGTAGCCAAACCAAGGTGCGGAGTGAAATTCTCTAGTTGCCGGACCAAGGAATTAGAGATACATAACTTATCACTTTACATGTAATATACTAGGAAAAGATTGCTATTACTAGGATTACCGTGTAATGAGCTTATGGGGAACACGTACACCCTAGTTACTTTCTCTCATTGATAACAACAAAGTTTGAATCCTGCCCACTTGTTACTTAACTACAATCAAGCATTTGTTTCACAAATCCCCCCCCCCCCCCGTTTACTTACTTGTTTCGGAAATGCGTTGACTAAACAAATATAATCGTAAGTTAAGTTTAAGTCTAAACCATATTCCTCGTGGGATCGACCCCAACCTACTAGTTGGATTCTTTGTTTGACAACGATCGCTTATACTTCTTTAAGTAGGTGTAATTTGAGCGTATCAAGGCACCACAGCTCATGGAGCCTCACGTGAAGGGCTTTTCACTGGACTTGGAGTTTAGGGTCAACTTAAAATGATCATATCTCTTAGCTCAAAACGAATTAGGTGGGCCATGACCTATCAAATTAAAGGTCTCTGAGTCCTATTTCGAACGCCCTTTAGTTTGCCTGATTCCCATCTCGGAGTAAAATGTTATTCCTGAAATAGTAAAGCACTGTCAGGCTGAAATTCTTCACGACCTATTTGACGGGCCGTGGTGTTGATGATGACTCGTGAAGGCCTCCATCATACCATTTCGGCAGTTTCCAGTCAGGGGACTTCTTGGGTCTTTTCCCAATTGTTTTAACTCAAAGCTATGTCATTTTTCTCATGCCTAGGACCCCTATATAAGTCATTTTAACCCCAAAACTCACCCAATTAAGTGATTTATTCCAAAACCCAAAATAACCCCAAAGTTCATCCTCTCCAAAATATTCTCTCTCTATAAACTTGAAGAAGAAGAAGAAGAAGAAGAAGAAGGATATTCAAGCTAGGGTTTCAAAAGCAAGCTTTTACAAATAAATTTCTTTGGGAATTGTGATTAAGGTATGGTAGTTTTCATCCATGGATAGCTTTCATCCATGGAGTCCTCTCAAAATCTCCAATTTCAAAAGATAGAAATCCCCAATTGTTAGGGTTTGATTCCAAAGTCATGGGTTCCTTTCAAAATTGATTTAAATGATTGAATTGAGTTATATTAAGCATGAATTGATGATTTCTTATGGTTTTTATGATGTATCCCCAAGAACCCATATAATTCCCATATTTCCCAAAGTTGATGATATGATGTGGGTCTTTGTTGATGAAAGAGGGATTTAATGAATTAATTCATGAGGTGATAGAATCACATGAATTCTAATGATATCCATGTCTAATGCTTGAATTCTAGATGTGTTAATTGAAAGTAAGTTTTGAACCTCAAGGAGGTAAAGTATGAGATTATGCAATTCTATAATATCTATATAATTGTCTTAAAATGCTTTGAGAGTATAGTATCAATGATTATGTTTTTGTTGTGGACTGATTGAAAGGTTATTCTCATGAACTCATAATGAACTTGATTGAAAGGTTTTCTCACATAATGAAGGTTCTAAGGTTGAAAGGCTTTTCTCACCTAATTGAATCTAAGAGTAGAAGTGATCATGGATGGTGATAGTTGCTCACACATGGTCTAAAGAGTTAAAGTAATGATGTACCTTGAATCGGTAGGCCAAGTGCACCCTTTCATGAATAACTAAAAATATTTATTCTAATGATGTACCTTGAATCGGTAAGACAATGGCGCCCTTTCATGAGTAATGATGTTAATAAAGAATTAACTACTCCATGGGAATTTAATGCTTAGCACCGAGTGGATATTGTATTGAGATGGAAGCTCTCCCGTAGTAATGTCGGGTTTCTAGAAGCAATCTCTTGAGATGGAAGCTCTCTTGTAGATAGGCCCGGGTTTCTAGTAGCAATCTCCTTATCCTATAAACCACGTGCCCCCGTAGGATATTTAGCTAGTGGATCCACTTAAGCTAAAATTATCAGTTCTACCTTAGCCAAGTAGACCAACCCTTTTCAGTGTGGGAGTCACCATATTCCAAGTTAAAGGTCACATGGTCTCATGTCGATTAAGACTTATTTCCCACAATAATAAGAAGTTTAATAATTAATGGAGGCATGCTTCAAGAAGTATCCCGTAAGTGTTCAAAGATTTTAAATATGATGCTAGCTTGCATTGAAGATGATGTTTTACTTATGTTTTCCAATTATCTCCATGACGATGTTTAAACTTGGTAAATTGCATGCTTTCAAATGAAATTTCCCTTTTGGCATGTTTCAAATGTTTTTATGCATAACTATCATACTTAGTGCACTTTGTACTAACGCCTACTTTGCCTACATTTTTTCCAAGTGTAGGGTCCGACACTAGAGGTGATCATACTTGTGGCTAGAGCATGGATTTGATTGTTCCCGAGCTTGGTAAGTCCTCATGGTTCGAAGATGGATTTCCTTATGTTTAGTTTCTTTCATGTACTTTCCCTTTTGGACATGTTGTATGGGCTAGGCCCTATTTCATTCAGTATTGTAATAGATGGCTATGATGAGACAAAGTGTCTAGACTTTCGCTTTATTTTATGAAAAAAAAATTGAGACTTGAAATATATTTTACTCTTATTTTTCTATTTCTAATGTTATGAGGACTAAGGGGTTGGTATGGAGTCCTTCATTGTTCTATAAGACTTGTTAAATCTAGGGGGTACCTATGGGTCGTGACAAAACGACCCGCTGAAACCATAGAATGGGTCTCTATCCAAAGATGGAGTCTCAAGCCTCGAGCAAAGCATCCAACTCTCTCCTTCTTAGTAGGTAGAATAATAGTAGCATGACCGGAGAGCTCGTGGAATCTGTCCTGGTACTTAGACATAGTCATGGAGCCCCAATTTAACCTCAAGAACTCATCATGAAGCCTATCCTTGACGTTCTGCGAATACCTGTGGAGACCCAGCTCGCCTAGTCTCTAACTAAGAATGCCACCACTGTCTGGCAGACCCATCTAGCTAATAAGTGGTGCAGTCGACTCCTCTCGACTCCACCAATCCCAAAGCATGTAACCTCTCACAGCATGTAGTAGGAAACTCATGGGCATCCTCCCCAACAAGACCAGAAAACCTCGGCGGTTACAATCTCAAAAACACCCCTAGTATTTTCTACTCTTGTAGTGGCATGAATCTATCTAATTAATCATCCGGTTGAATGGCGACTGGTGTTGGTGGCGGATGAACCTCTTGAGCCACTAGAACTGGCTGACCCTATGGTTTTGGAGCTTGAGCTAGGGCCTGTTGCTGCATAACCCCAATGGCCGCTAAAATCTGGGTGAACATCCCCTGAAGTTCCAGAGCAGCAACTGGTGGAGGTGGTGGAAGGGCTGGTCTCGACCCCACCAACTAAGGAGGAACACGATCTACCTGAGGCTCCACCTCCGGCTTCGGAGTCTTGTCTCAGCGGTGCTACTGCCTAGCTAAGGCCAAAACTATCAGACTTAGGTCTACTTAGCTTAGTTGTCTGAAGCAACGTCAAGGAGATTACAAGGCCTAATGGCTCCAAAATGAAACAATTCCAGGGAAATCACTAGACTAAGGTCAAACATCCTCCAACAATATTCACAAATTACAAATAAGGCACACCACAAGGTGAGGATGATCAACAAATACAACAGATATTCTTCAACCACCCAAAATACCCGAAAAGTATCCTAAGGCATGGATTCTAAGAATTTAACATGATTAACCACCAATTCAAACCTAAATTCATACAAATAAACATATAATTACTTCATCATGCTTTGTCTAAGAAGAGCGAAGTCGTAGCCTACCTCTAGGCCGACCGCCGTGCTCCAAATCAGGTTGTCGGAGCTTTTCCCTTCCGTACGGACTCGAAATAGTGCCACACTATCAAAAATAGAATCACAATGTCAATACGGTGGTTTTGACACCAAAATTGCATTTTCAGAGACGGACCCAAAATTGGATCTAAAAAAGGATATTGCAACCCGCACCAGAAATCCCAAAATCAACTCTGTGAAAAGGTTCATTGTACCTCCCCAAACTTGTGTCCTAAAATGGAACACAATTCAAGGCTCAAAATAGCCTAAAATCAGCTCATGCATTTAAATCACCATTAAAGCTAAAGAATAAGAGAGGGCAGCAGCTAAAACGCAAAATATAATTCAAACGGGGGGCCCCCCCCCCCCCCAACAGTCCCCGAGCACTCCAATGCGTAGCCTTTCAATCAATCAAAATGGAACTAAAATGAGAGAGAAATAACGTTTAGACAATAAGGGTTAAATGCTGATTTTTGGCTTTAAATAATGGCAGATCTGGTCGCTAAAAGGACTTCTTGTCACTAAAATGGGACATTTTCTAGTCCCTAAAAGACTGCACCAAATATCAAATTTTTCTAAAAAAAATTTCAAAGTCTCCAAACGGACCCTTGGGATTCATTCGGCACCCGATAAAAATAAACCATATATGCTACCCCACTAAATTTGACATTTCGGACTCAATAGAATTATCAAATTTTCATAAAAAGATTGCTATACCAAAAATACCGACTCGGGAACCATTAGGCCTAAAACTAAACTTTTCGCCTAAACACCCAAAAATCAAAAAGAATATCTTAAGACCCAAACAAAAGATCCTACCCGACCACATTCAACATTCCAGAGCTAATGGCGCTGACATAATTGTCATATGACAACTGATTCTCTGAATGTTGACCAAAGACAACTCTAGGACTTTAAGCTTTCCAACATCTCGTCTAAGTGCTTAACTTCACGTCGGAAGCCTTAGAACCCGAACTACAGGTCCTTCTAGTCCAAACTCGACATTCCATAGCTAACCGCGCTAATAGAATTTTAATCCGAGCACATTTACCAAGAATGTTGATCAAGGTCAAACTTAGGTGAAAGCTTAAAAGCTAAAACGTCTAATGGCACAAACTCGAGCCGAAAGCCTCGGGATTCGAGCCGACAATGCCACTAGCCTAAAATTGCCATTCTGGAGCTAATGGAACCGTCATAATTCCATTTGGTGGTTGTTTACCTTACGTTTTGACTAAAGTCAACTATTCAAGTTTCAAAAGCTCCAAAACAGGGGAACGGACATAAAACCCAAACAAACGACCAGACGACTGAACAATCAATGCCAACAAGTCATAAATGACTTGGAACACTCTAAAAGATGAAAAGAACGCATTAAGAAGAAAATGACCTGGAGATCATTACAATATCAAATTATATAAACTAAAAAGTTAAAACATTTTGCATGTGTTTATCAATATTTCCAAATTTATTCTTCATATAGAGCCATCGCGGTAAAAAAAATTATAAGAGGGAAAAACTATTAATAGGAATTTAGAAAAAAAAAGTAAATAAAAATTTACAATAATTACCCTAAGGGCAAGGAAGTGTCAGCTTCACCAACATAATTCTACTTCATAGCTAATTCAAGCTGGACTTCTCCAACCTAAATTTTAAAAAATAGTTTTGAATATTTTAGTAAATAAAATGTAAATGTAATAATTAAATCAAGAAAAAAATAAGAATTATGCGTCACACTTAGAATATTTAGAATCAAATAAATACAAATTTTTATCAGATAGGCTACTTACTTGTTCAATCTTAGCCTTTTTTCTCCTGCCGAATAAAAAAGGAAAAGAGAAGACATTCTTAGCCGTAAAGAGTGATCAATTAAATATTCTTCAGAAAAATAATATCATATAAAACACTTTTAGAAAAATTCATGACTTCAAATTAGTAGAAGTATTCGAATAATTCATCACATTTATCAAAATATAAACAAGCGCGTCTTTCAAGTGTCGTAACTAACTTTATCGTACATGTCAATATACCTACAAAAAACCAATGGTCGATTTTGGTCTGGTCGGTATCGAAAATCGACCAACAGCGGTCGCTTTTTACTGACCACATATCCTTACTCAGTTTTTGTCACGCCCCGAGCCTACACCCTGGGCAGGACTGACACTCGAAAACCATTGTTGGCCCCGAGCGAACCCTTGGCCCGACTTACTTAACTCAGCAGAAAACAATATTCATATCTATAATGATCAATGAACTTAACTGAACTGAATAATAAAATAATTGAGAATGTTTTAAAGATTAAACATTCAACTTGGCCAAAAGTGGCAACCCAAGTCTTTAACATAAGAATGATAATGTAAGGACTACTAAACTACTAATGTCTATAAAGCCTCTAAAACAAAGAGGGATGTCGAGGCAGGACCCCCGATCATCCTAACATCTGAAAGACTAGAAAGCAAATAAAGGAGTCCTCCGGAATACAAGGAGGCTCACCAACAGACTCTGAATGCTCAAGCTGGATCAACGAGGAGCTGGATACTGATCCTGGTAACCTGCATCTGCATCATAAGACTATGCAGGCTAATTGGCATCAGTACATTGAATGTACGAGTATGCGAGTTGGAATGCTAACAAACATAGGGTTGATAGAGGTTCTGAAAGAAACACTTACCTGGCTCTTCTCAACTCATGAATACTCAACTCGATATAAAGCAATAAAACACATGCAATATATATATATAAAAAATTATAAAACAACTGAAAACAATCTTAGTTCGTTAAAGATAAAGCAATAACAAACTTAACTTTACTCATTTAGAAAGTAATATAACTTATGTGGGAAATTTTCTAACCGACAACCATCACTGTGAGCCTAAGTGATGGTACAACGTTTTACCTCACATTGCCAAGGACCTTCATATACCTTGTCATCAGTATAGAACCTGAACTACTAAGTGGATCCACTAGTCTATGCTAAAAAAGCACTAAGGAATCATCTAAAGAGTATGATCCTTTTTCTACCCATGATGGCTACATGGTTTATAGGAGCTTGAGTTAATATGAACTCGCGTCCCATTATTGTTGCTCAATACTACTCCCAAAATATACTTAGCCCATATATATTTTTAAAACAACTTCTTCTCTGGTTTGAGGTAATTGCTCAAACTTAGCTTAAAAAGCTCTCTTAATTAGAATCAATGTTCCCTTTTTGTTGTTTAAAACTCTTTTGGAAATCTCAGTTTCCTCTCATCTCAAATGTGAAAACATTTACCTTGGAAATACTTAGTTTCCATATATAATTTTAAAGAAAATGAACTTTGCTCTTACTCTTTACTCAACTTCAAAACTTAAATCTTAACAGAAAGTTAAAATGTTTGTAAAAGACTTATGAAAACTTTCACCTTCTTCATAGCTTGGTGAACTAAATCTGGTCCTATCAACCCTGCTTCACCAACTTCAAACCATCCAATAGGAGATCTGCATCTTCACCCATAAAGAGCTTCATAAGGAGCCATTTGGATGCTCGAGTGATAATTGTTGTTGTAAGCAAACTCGATGAGAGGTAGGTGATCATCCCAATTCCCTTTGAAATCAATCACACAAGCCCTCAACATAACTTCTAATGTCTCAATAGTGCGCTCTGCTTGTCCGTCAGTCTGAGGATGAAAGGCAGTACTGAAGTTCACTTTTGAACCCAAACCTTTCTGAAAAGATTTCCAGAGTTGTGCAGTAAATTGTGCACCTCTATCTGAAATAATGGAGACTGGAACTCCATGAAGTCTTGCCACCTCCTGAATATATAACCTTGCATAATCTTCTGCTGAATGGGTAGTCTTTACAGGTAGAAAATGGGCTAATTTTGTCATTCTATCGACGATCACCCAAATAGAATCATGCTGTCTGCGAGACCTTGGCAAGCTTGTGATGATATCCATATTAATCATCTCCCACTTCCATTCCGGAAGTTTTATATTCTGCACCAAACCATCGGGCCTTTGGTGTTCTACTTTAACTTGTTGGCAATTTGGACACTTAGCAACAAATTCTGTAATTCTCTTCTTCATACTATTCCACCAATACACTTCTTTCAAATAACGATACATCTTTGTGCAACCCGGATGAATGGAATATCTGGAGCTATGAGCTTCCTCCATGATCCTCTCTTGGAGCCCATCCACCATTGGTACACATAACCTACCTTGATACTTCAATACACCATCTCCCCCTTGTTCAAAAGCTAATACTTTTTGCTTATGAACATTTGCATTCAATTCAAGCAAAATAGGGTCTTGGTCTTGCTTGTCGTTTACTTATGACACTAATGATAACTCAGCCCTATTCGTCACCACTATACCTCCTTTTGTGGAATCTATAAGTCTGACTCACAAGCGTGGCAGTCTGTGCACATCTTTTGCTAACTCTTTCTTTCCTTCTTCAACATGGGTGGTGCTACCCATAGACAACCTGTTTAACTCATCAGCAACCATATTAGCCTTACCAAGGTGGTAAAGAATACTCATGTCAAAGTCCTTGAGTAATTCTAACCACCTTCTCTGTCTAAGATTAAGCTCTTTCTGGGTGAACACATACTGAAGGCTCTTATGATCAGTGAATATATCAACATGAACACCATACAAATAATGACACCATATCTTCAAAGCGAATAATACAACAGCCAATTCTAAGTCATGGGTTGGGTAGTTCTTCTCATTAACCTTCAATTGTCTGGAGGCATAAGCTATAACTTTGCCATTCTGCATTAAAACACAACCCAAGCCAACTCTAGATGCATCACAATACACCACAAAACCTTGAGTACCTTCTGATAAAGTTAAAACTAGGGCAGTAGTCAACATTTTCTTCAATTCCTGAAAGCTTTTCTCACAAGCTTCAGACCATTGAAACTTCACTATTTTCTGAGTCAACTTCGTCAAAGGGGACGAAATGGATGAAAAACCCTCTACAAACCTTCTATAATAGCCAGCCAAACCCAAGAAACTCCTAATATCAGTTGGAGATGTGGGTCTAGGCCAATTCTGCACTACCTCAATTTTTTGAGTATCAACTCTAATTCCATCACCGGAAACTATGTGGCCCAAGAATTCCATAGACTCAAGACAAAACTCACACTTAGAGAACTTGGCATACAACTATCTATCTTTCAAAGTTTGAAGAACTATTCTGAGATGACTAGCATGATATTCTTCATTCCTTGAATAGATTAGTATGTCATCAATAAAGACGATAACAAACATATCTAAATAAGGTTTGAACACTTTGTTCATAAGATCCATGAACATTGCTGGTGCATTGGTCAAACCAAAGGACATGACCAAAAACTCATAATGACCATATATGGTTCTAAAAGTTATCTTTGGAATATCACATTCCCTTACTTTTAATTGATGATAGCCTAATCTGAGGTCAATTTTTGAGAAACGGGAAGCACCCTGAAGCTGATCGAAAAGATCATCAATTCTCGAAAGAGGATAATTCTTGATGGTAACCTTGTTCAACTGACGATAATCTATACACATCCTAAGGGAACCATCTTTCTTTCTCTCAAACAAGATCGAAGCACCACAAGGTGAGACACTTGGTCTAATGAAGCTCTTATCTAATAGATCCTTTAACTATTTTTTCAACTCTTTCAACTCTGCTGGTGTCATTCTGTATGGCGGAATAGATATAGGACAAGTATCTGGAATGATGTCTATACCAAAGTATATTTCTCTCTCAGGAGGAACTCCGGGTAGGTCATCAGGAAAGACTTCTGAAAACTCTTTTACTATAGGAACTAACTGAATGGGAGGTACCTCAACACTTGAGTCATTAACTCGGACTAAGTGATAGATACAACCCTTCAAAACTAACTTTCTTGCCTTAAGGTACGAAATGAAACGACCCTTAGGCACTGCTGAACTACTAGTCTACTCTATAACTGGCTCATTAGGAATCTGAAACTTGACAACTCGAGTTCTACAATCTATTGATGCATAACGGGCATGAAGCCAGTCCATACCTAGAATGACATCAAAATCCACCATGTCTAACTCAAGTAAATCAACCATGGTGTCTTTGTGATTAATAGAAATGACACAATCACGATAAACTCGCTCAGCTAGAATAGACTCCCTCACAGGTGTAGAAACACAAAATGGTTCACAAAGTTTCTCAGGAATAACCTCAAACTTATTTGCAACATAAGGGGTTATAAAAGATAAACTCGCCCCTGGGTCTAGCAAAGCATAAACATCAAAAGCAAAAACTTTGATCATACCAGTGACAACATCTGGAGAATTCTCTTGCTCTTGGCGACTCGTGATTGCATAAAGACGATTTGTTCCTCTACCAGTACCTGAAGTAGCTCCTCTAGGTGCAGCCCTGTCTGGTGGAGCAACTGATGAGGATTGAGATATATTGCCCTGATTGCCACTACCTTGCATGTTCTTAGGGCATTCTTTCAAGAAGTGACCCTCTTGCCCACACTTGAAACAACTTGTTTGTCCATCACGACACTTACCTGAGTGGTTCCTACCACACCTACCACATGCAGGAGCCCAATTTCCTCTTTGTGCCACACTACCTTGAGATTGTGTTGGTCTAACTCTGAAGTTCTGTGAATTCTAGTCATTATACTCACATTTGTTTCTGGGTGCGAGTGCACTAGCAAATGATGGTGCAGGTCCCTTTTGCTTCTGAAAGGACGGACGATTCACACTACCCTTCTGCTGCCCAAACTCATTCCCTATCTTCGCTTTCTTATTTCTGAACTTTTCCCTGTCCCTCAGCTTCTCTTCCTCAACCTACTGCACATAAACCATCAACCTTGATATGTCCATGTCCCCGATAAGCATTGCAGCCCTACCTTCCTTACTTGATAGACAAGATAGCCCAGCAACAAACAAGCTCATTCTACTCCTCATCTCCGCTACCATCTCCTGAGCATAACAGGATAGTTGGGTGAAATTCAACCCATACTCATGAACACTAAGAGAATCCTGCTTAAGTGTGAGGAACTCACGTACCTTGGCCTCTTTCAGTTCTCAGGGAAAGAAATGCCCCAAGAAAGCCTCTTCATAACATGCCCAACTCGCAGGTGGTGCATCCTCAGCTCTACCCTCTTTCCACTAATCAAACCAGGTCCTAGCAACATTCTTCATCTGGTATGTAGCTAGCTCAACTCTCTTAGTATCAGCAATATGCATCACATTGAATACCTTTTTCAGTTCCTTAATGAAGTTTTCTGGATCCTCAGTAGTGCTGGAACTAGTGAAAGTTGGAGGATTCATCCTTAAGAACTCACGAATCCTTGAAGTGTCAGCCTCTTCTTGTCGAGCCCCTCTCTGTTGCCCAACCTCGTTAGTCACAACTTGGCTCAACATCTTGATAGCCTCACAAAACTCAGCATTGGTGACTTCTCCTTGAGGTTGCACTTCACGTGCATTAGGTAACTCTTGTTCCTCAACATTGTGTCTCGTAGGATGACCTCTGACAGCTCTTTGTGGAGGCAAGAATATCTAAAAACACGCGCAAGCACGAATTAGAAGAAACTTTTTAGAGATCAAACTCTAACGCACAAAATTAAGGTGAAAGAAATGAGAAATTTTCCTAAATGTTACAGCCTCCAATTTATAGATGTGGCGCGCTTCACACTGATAACTAGGACTTTACAGACACGGCTTCATAGACTCCCTAGGACTCTTGAACTCTGGGCTCTGATAGTAAGTTTGTCACGCCCAGGGTGTAAACGCCCCGAGCCTACACCCTGGGCGTGACTGGAACTCGAAGACCATTGATGGCCCCAGGCAAACCCTTGGCCTGGCTTACTAAACTCAGTGGAAGACAATATTCATATCTATAATGATCAATGAACTTAACTGAACTGAATAATAAAATAATTGAGAATGTTTTAAAGATTAAACATTCAACTTGGCCAAAAAGTGGCAACCTAAGTCTTTAACATAAGAATGATAATGCAAGGACTGCTGAACTACTAACTGTCTATGAAGCCTCTAAAACAAAGAGGGATGTCGGGAGAGGACCCCCGATCATCCTAACATCTAAAAGACTAGAAAGCAAATAAAGGAGTCCTCCGGAATACAAGGAGGCTCACCAATACACTCTGAATGCTCAAGATGGATCAACGAGGCGCTAGAAGCTGATCCTAGTTACCTACGTCTACATCAGAAGACGATGCAGGCCAACTGGCATCAGTACATTGAATGTACGAGTATGCGAGTTGGAATGCTAACAAACAAAGGCTTGATAGAGGTTCTGAAAGAAACACTTACCTGGCTCTTCTCAATTCATGAATACTCAACTCGATATAAAGCAATAAAACACATGCAATATATATATAGATAAAATTATAAAACAACTGAAAACAATCTTAGTTCGTTAAAGATAAAGCAATAACAAACTTAACTTTACTCATTTAGAAAGTAATATAACTTCTGTGGGAGATTCTCTAACCGACAACCATCACTATGAGCCTAGTGACGGTACAACATTTTACCTCACGATGCCAAGGACTGTCCTATACCTTGCCATCGGTATAGCACCTGAACTAGTAAGTGGATCCACTAGTATATGCTTAAAAGCACTAAGGAATCATCTAAAAAGTATAATCCTTTTTTCTGCCCATGATGGCTACATGATTTATGGGAGCCTGAGTTAATATGAACTCGTGTCCCATTATCGATGCTCAATACTACTCCCAAAATATACTTAGCTCATATATTTTTAAAACAACTTCTTCTCTGGTTTGAGGTAATTGCTCAAACGTAGCTTAAAAAGCTCTTTTGGAATCAATGTTCCCTTTTTGCTGTTCAAAACTCTTTTGGAAATCTCAGTTTCCTCTCATCTCAAATGTGAAAACATTTACTCTTGGAAATACTTAGTTCCCATATATCATTTTAAAGAAAATGAACTTTGCTCTTACTCTTTACTCAACTTCAAAACTTAAGTCTTAAAACAAAGTTAAAACGTTTGTAAAATACTTATGAAAACTTGAAATGAACTTCTCTTACTGACTCTTGACTTCTCTTGACTTTACTCTTTACTTTCCTTGAATTTGAATTATGGATTCAAGGATTATGATTTGTGATAGGAAAGGTCTCTTGATGTTTTAGAATGATTTGGAATAGCTAAACTTGAGAAAAGTTACGAAATCACCATCTTGGAACAAGTTCGGGACGCGGAGATGTTCCTAAATAATTATTCACAAAATTAAATTTTGACAAAGTGGAATCCGCGTCCTGTCCGCGATGCGGAACAGATTTTTGTTCACTGAGGGAACAAGTCCGCGACGCAAACTTGTTTCATGAACCTTACTCGACTTTTTCCTTCTTCATTTTTCAGTATTAATCCACCTAAATTCGATTATCTTCCTTAAGTTCGATTTAAATCCCGATGCCCAGCATGTATACCAAAGAAATTAACTCAAAGCAACCCTAAACTCAATGTAAGGATCTCATAAACTTCTCAATTAGTCCTAATTCGCTAACAACATTCGAATTTAAGAATATTTGTCAGGAACATCAATCTTCCAACTCTTCTAGGACGGATTTCACTAAATTAAACATGTTTGGTGCGTAGATGAATGAACCCAATGTTATGAGAGACTCACATACCTGGTGGTGTCAAATCCTTGAAGAAATCCGAGATCAAATCCTTTCGGACCGATGAATCTTGCTTTTCCTCTTCTCTTTTCTCTTGTGTTCTTTCTCCAAAAATCCTAACTCTATTTTTCAAAAGCGTAAACTGAACCCAGTCAGTTTAGCCCCTAAAAATATTACCAAAAATGAATTAATTAAGTTGGGTAAGAAAAAGACCAAACTACCCCTTAAAAATTCGAATTGGACTTTCCTTATTACCAAAGCCTAACCTCCAAAAGGCATAATTCACTCATCTGAACTCGGAATTGCCCAAACATAGCGGCGTTGGAAAGATTATTCCAAGAGCTTTCCAACCATATCTGGAACTACACCTAATTCATCATGAGCTAGGAGGTATGGTCTTTTGAAGTTGACCAAAAACTCACTTTAACTTACTTAAATTTTTTTCCAGATTTCCTTATACTTTCCAAAAATAACTATTTCCAGATTTTAAACTTCCTTCTAGTTCTTTCTTGTTGCGAGATGTTACAGTTTTAAAAAAATCAGTCAATTTTTTATCGTATAGTTATAAAATTCATCATTCGGGATCCGTCATTGTCTTTAAGTACCTTTGTATGATGTTTTTACAACTAGACGATTAATGCTTGTTGGTTTAAGATTTCATTTTTGTTTTTATATTCTTCAAGCTTTTTTTTCGCAAAAATAACCGATCGAATTTGTTTGATTTCTGTAAAAACAAAATTGTGGGTGAGGTGTTATGACATAATAAACATCTCAACGATTAGTAGTAAAACTTAGTCCTTTTAGCCTAACAAAAAGAGTTTCCACTTTGTCTACTTTCATTATTCCGAACACTAACAAAGGAGAAACTGTCCGACACACAAAAGAGTTAGTTTGCATCATCCAAGACCTCGCTTTAGCCAGTACGTCTGCCACTTGATTATCTTCCTCATACTTATATTCAACTAGAGGTTCCTCAGTTGGAGGAGTAGGTCCCTGCAATCAAATAAGATATTTGAGTAAGGTGGGTGGTCATTAATTCGATAAAAATGACTTCCTTGCAATGTATAAACTCAATGTAGTCCTATAAGCGATGGTAGAGTGTCTGAGCACCTTATTCCTATTTCATGGAGATAGAGAGATTTGTTTACAAATATCCTTGACTCAAGTAATGCCACAAAATAGTAAAAAGAAAAATAATGAAGTAAAGAAAACATAACAAATAATAAGTAAAGCATACATAACATTCAGAAAACATGAGAAATAACAATGACCCAATAATGTGATAAGTGAAGGACATTAAATAATGAGTAACAAAAAAATTGTAAAACATGCAACTACAAGATAAAATGTTACTTCTACTTGTAGTATGAGCTGGAACCAAGTATAGCACACTAAACTACCCCACCAATCTTATCCCACCTAAAAATAAGATAATGCTCAACTATCTATTGACCTTTTATCGGAATTCATAATCACTATAATCTCTTATCTGGTCATGTTTTTTCTAAGTTGAAATTGTATCATATCTTGTCTAATCACCTCTCTCCAACACTTCTTTAGTCTACCTCCTTATTGGGGTTTTGCGCACCTCTTCTCACATGTTTGAATCATCTCTAGCTGCCTTTTTTCATCTTGTCCACCATAGAGGTCACTCCCTCCTTGGCTAAGGTATCTACATTCTTAATGATCTTATCTCTTTTGGTATAACCTTACATCTACCCCAATATTCTCACTTTCTTCACCCCCATTTTTTAAATATAAAAGTTCTTAACTGATCAACACTATGTTTCATACAACATAATCAACCTAACCAACACTACCATGCGAATTGGCTAATTTGTAGGTAATAGAGATGTAGGAGTAGGTTGGGGTAACTTAGTATGCAATAGAGTTGTAGGAGTAGGTTAGGCTAACTTAGTTTCAAGATTAAAATCGTGTGAGATTATCGACACCCTATTTTAAGGTAGGTTGGGCTAGATTATTTCAAGATAAAAATAGTACGAGGTTATTTATATATATATACATTGTATTTTTCTAAATATCCCCTTAAAATATGCTTTATGTTTAACCAAAAAAAGTTTGACTTATAGTATATGATTGAGACGTTTCTTAAAATGTGAAGTCGTAGTTTTTTATAATATATAGGTCGAAGTCTAACAAACTACAGTTACCAACGTATGATAGTATACTTTACAATCGAATCGTACCAAATTAATTTGGTATGATAACAATAAGGACAACATAAACAATATAATCATACAAGTGGACTTAGAGGAGGGTGGTGTTCAATGTGTATGCAACCTTACCCTATCTTATGAAAGTAGAGAAATTCATTTCTGATGAACTCTCGACTCAAGTAAAGCATATCAAATTCATAAGCAAAAGAAAGTATTGTAGTGAGGAAGCTATATAAAAAGTAATGATAAAAAATAATAGCAACAACAAATAATAAGCCTTTCAATTTTAATTGATTTGGAGGTCTATTTGGATAGTTAATTTTAGAATTTTATTATGACATGTAAAGCACATGCAATATTTATTTTGAGGATTTATTACTACCATGATAGCTTCTAGTCGTGCCTACTAAAATTTATTAATATTAAATTTTTAATCACAACTCAAATTTCACTTTTGTAAATGAATGCAAATTAGACAACATAGGTTGCACTCTATGTTATCATACTTTTAAGAAATTTAGTTCTAGTGCAAACATTTAAAGTTGTTAATTATTATATTTATTATATATTTACATGGTTTTCAAATATATGAATTTTATTTCAAAAACATAAAGCTTATTTGTCAAAAATAAATTGTATTATTAACTTGTGTCTATAGTAATTGTTGAACATCAACAAAATAATTTCATTACATCCATAGGAAATGGCTACGAATTATGCATCTAGTATAGCTACCAATTCACAATTAATGGCTATTACTTCTTAACAATAGCCCAAAAAATTGAGTAAAGTTTTGTGGGTATTCATGTTTCACATTTTAAGAGTTGATTTAATGATTTTTAAAATTAAAATTAGATTTGATTAATTTAATATTTTAAAATTAAAACTTTGACTTTCAAACACTCTTGATTTCTTTGATTGATCAAGCAGAAGCTTGCTCAGCACTTTCATCGAACACTTCGTCTACAACTTGAAATAATTATAATTAAATTTGACCAAAGAGGACAAGACAAATCCAGAAGATGAAAGAGATACATACAAACAAAGAGATGAAGCATAGGTGAATAAAATAAATGAAAACTATGAGAATGTTTATGGGGTCCTTATCTATAATAAGTCTAGGCTAAAATCAAAGTTCCACTTGAAACAAAAGAAGGCGAGAACTGATAAAATTGCCCATGCAAAGAAGCAGGAATGTCGACCATCAACACCTTGCAGGTAGAAACTTCTATATAGTAGTAATATGTTGGTGAGAGAAGGGGAGAAGAAACAAATCATTTTCAAACTTCAATTTTTAAATATTATAATTTGACCCCTCTAACTTTATTAATGTTTAAATGATTTTTTTATAAAAAAGAGAAAAATAACTGGGGCCCACTTGTCCCTTTAGTAGTGGTACATACTAACCTAATGACATAGTTAATAAGGCTTTATTTGATTTATATGATTATGATGACGTTGTGCAAAATTCAGCGAATCCTATACCTAACAAGATTTATGATGTAACTATTACTTTGGCCCAAAATGGGGTTGTTGTTTTCACAAATGCACGTCTACAAAGGGAGAAATAAAAGGTAAGCATTGGAATGGTTTCTATGGATAGCTGTGGTCATTTGCTTCATGTCTTTGATACCCCTATTCAATTTGTTGGGAAGGTCATAACTGTTGAAGCACTAGCAATTCGAAAAGTTATGGAAAGAGCACTATAAAAGGGTTGGTCAAAGGTTCACATATTGTCAGTTGCAAAGAATGTTATACAAATGTTGCACAAGAATTTGATGACATCTTGGGAAATAGAGACCATTTGCGATGATGTATGGCGATTGATGAAGTCTTTCGAAGAAATCAAGATTATATGTATTCCTCGAACATGGAATATATTAGCTCATAATCTAGCTAAAATTTTCTATTTCATGTATAAATATAATTTATTTGGATTCTGCCTTCCCATGTTGTGTTGTAACTAATGCAATGATGTCTTATGGACATCTGAAACATATTTTAAAGTGATACAATTAAGTGTTTTCTCGAAATAAAAAAATCCTAAATTCTCTATTTTAATCTCCAAATATATAGTATCTCTATATTTGGAGAAAATCAACTCTATAATTTCTCACAACTTACACTTACATTTTTGCAAGCTTATAAAATAATAGGAATATTCATATTAGGCATTCATGATTCATATGCTTAGTCAAAATGTATAAAATAGAGTTCATAGATTCCTAACTTGTGTCAGAGTATCAATGTAACACTCCCATAAGCTAATGTGGAATTTTAAGAAAACTATTACTGGATTGTGTGTTGCAACGTACTACTATCGACGTCAATTCAGTATTTTTAATTTTTCTAATTCAAAATTGAGCATGAAACTTTGATTTCATTCGGCTAATGCATTCTGAAAAAGAACAAAGAGAACTTTGGCTGAAAGAGTAGACAAATAGTAAATTTTCACCTCATTACTACTATATAGAGAAGTCTAGGAGTAGACACTTCTTGGTCGACAAGCCTACTTCTAGCCAAGGTCATTTATGTAATTTTTATATTTTTTTCGTTTTAATTTGTTTATCTTATTTTTTATTCTTTTTGGATATTTGCAAATTACATATAAAAAAATCTACAAATCACCATAATTAACAATTTAAAATATTTAAATTTTAAAAGACATAAAAAAATTGGTTGACTCTCAAAATTCTATCGGTGCCACATAAATTGAGACAAAAGAAGTAATAAAGATTATCTGAAAATGGCGTAAAAAGCCCTATAAATCTCAATAATTAACAACTTGAAATATTTGAAAAACATATAAAAAAATTTGGTTGATTCTTTAAATTCTATATGTGCCACGTAAATTGGGATATATATATGGAGTAATATGTATTATTTGAAAATTATGTAAAAAGTACTATATATAAATCATAATAATTAACAAAATAAAATATTTAAAAGCCATACGAAAATTTGGACGATTCTCCAAATTCCAACTGTCTCTAAGTTGAGAATGAGAGAGTAATATATATTGAGTTTGTACTAGCACAGGTTCACATATCTAGTATTTATTACAAATGTTGATGCACTTAAGTTTCTTGCAAGTTACCATCTTGTCCACAAATACATGCAAAAGTGGAAGCAAGGTGCACAAAGCATCCCACGTTAGCAAAGTTCGTGAAAGGTCTGCACCTTATAACGGATGTGATGTAGACAATTAACCCTGGTTCAAGCATTAGTGGTTTATTCCACGTGGCCTATAGGTGTCACTCAGAGACAACGTTACTGTGTTCCAAGACTTACCTTTAACTAGTAAAAAATTTCCTCAAGATGGTTTCACAATAACTATCATTGTGAATTAACAAATGTGTCAATATCTACTATATACATAAAAAGATGTACATATGTACCTTGTATATATAAAGTTATTCCCCCACCCACCGACCCACCCCCCCAAAACAAAATCTAATGCTGCACTAACATAACTAGTATTTGCTAACCATTATGATTGTCATAATTCTGGAACTATGCCTTTGTCCAGGAGAAGGTACGACGTCAACGCGAGTTTGAATGTTTGCATCGGCTGATAGTTGGCTTGGAAATTGGGACTTTGCTCCGACGGATATCAAAATTCCTTTTTCTAGATAACGAAGGTTCAGTCCAGATTTGGCAAGGACACGATGACAGAATTATTGCACACGAACTCAATTGTTATCTAGAAGAGAAGCTCCCTTGGATTCAATATCATGATCTTGGAATGCTCGGATGGGCTTATTTGACATTACTTAAGCCTCCCCCTCCAAATGTTTGTGGCTCACCAGGTGGTCCTCCGGCGACTTCGCCAAGGGTCCAACTCAATGATGGGAGATATGTAGCCTACAAAGAGGGTGGCGCTGCCAATGAGAAGGCAAAGAACAAGATCATTATTGTTCATGGCTTTGATAGTTCCAAAGACTTGATGTTGCTGATATCCCAAGTATGAAAACTTCTAAAACTCCATATTTAGCGAATTCATTTTAGTGTCTATTATGTATGTTATGTCCAAGTTTGCTTGCACTTTGCAATATGGTTGAAAGTCAGAAAAGTTTTGTTGAGTCCAACGTTAAAGATTGGACTCAGCAGGATTTTTCTGAGTTTTAACCTTATTGTAGGTGCAAGCAAACTTGGTCATCACGCTAAATATGGAGTTATAAAAGTTTTCATACATCGGATATTGGTAACATCAAGTCTTTGGAACTATCGAAGCCATGAACAATAATGATGATGTGTTTTTGCTTCTCCTTGGCAACACCACCCTCTTTGTAGGCTAAATATCTCCTATCACTGATTTGGACCTTTGGCGAAGTCACCGGAGGACAATCTGGTGAACCACAATCTTTTGGAGTTGGAGGCTTAAATAATTCCAATATGCCAATCCGAGCATTCAAACTGTAGTTGCTACTGCTATTTGTACAATCATAGCTGAAAACAAAAGGATAAATTAGACAATAGTTGATGGTACACAGAAAGAATAGATATGAGAAAAGTGTATACGGTATAGTAGGCATAAAGTGGAGCTTGCCACTATAAGGCATAAAAAGCTAAATTGCAATTGGTGACATATCATTGTGTCCAGCACAACATGTGTAAGCTAAGCGCAAATGAACTTGTCGTACCAAGTTTCTCATGTTAAAAACAATTTCTGACTCTGTGTTCTATAAGCACAAGAGAAATGGCATACAACAGACAATCCTAGGTTACGGTATGATATAAAAACTTCCAAATTCGAAGGCAGTAAGATCATATTCCATATTCCAGTAATTAGCTGGTAGACATTCGTCATACCTGAGTTGTGGAAAAGCATCTTCATTGAAATAGCGGTAAAGCTTATATAACTAAGATGAATCGCAAAAATTAGGAAGAAATTGTGAATTCTCGTTTATCTATACCTAAATTATTGTGTTTTATCAAAATAAGATTAGATAACAGAAAAAGGATATTCTTGTTGTTTCTCAAATGACAGCAAAAACAGAATTGTTAAGGTACTAGCACAGTTGTCTACTATTCGACATGAACAACAACATACCTAGTTTAATCCCACAAGCGGGGAGGTAGAGAGGATATTTCCAATAAACCTTCAGCTCATGTAAAATCATTACAAAGAAGTTTGAAAAAAGAAAACAATAAGAATGAAGAAGCCAAGACAAATTACTTAAGAAGGCATGGCAGAACATACTAAAAAAGAATTAGTAACTACAACAAAATAATACGATAATCGAAGTGCAAGAAACATTAAATAGTAACAAAAGTGGAATACCAATAAACTCCCAGAGTAATAATACGACTACCAGTATAGAAGAATAAGCAAGACAAATCTCAACTATCTAACTATACATCTACCCTAATCCATATCATCCATACTATTCGACTTGCTATTTCTATATATCTCATTGCCACTTAAGCAACATACATCAAGTCAACAGAAGAACTGTTGGGTTTTAAAAGGTGTGAATGGAAAATGAAGAGTTGCGACTTTTATGAAGAGTTGTGACTTTGATGAAAAGTTGCGACTTTGATGAAAAGTTGCGACTTTGATGAAAAGTTGCGACTTTTATGAAGAGTTAAGACTTTTATGAAAAGTTGCGACTTTTATAAAAAGTTGTGACTTTTATGAAAGGTGGTGACCTTTCCAAAAGATTGTGACTTTTCCAAAGGTTTGTGACCTTTCCGGTAAGGCATAATAAGAACCTTTTCACACTATCCTTTGTTTTCTATAAATTGAGAAATTTCCTCTCATTTTAAAAATAGAACATTTTCTGAACTTCTTCTTCTACTACTAAATCTAGTATTCTAAGTGTACTTTACTGCCGTTGAGTGGCTCGCTGACACCAGCGTAGGTATCAATACACTGGTGATTGAGATCATTCTATCCTGGGAGGACATATTCCAAATCAAACCTCGGATACTAGAGGGGAATAATTTCCTTAAGGGGACACTGTGCATTCAGTGGGCTTGATCTTCTTTCTGTTTTTCCAGATTCTGGTATGTGTTACGGATTTTAGATTTGTGAATTAATTTATGTTCTTCTGTTTTTCACTGGTTCATTAAACTTTGGTAACTTCGTGTTTCTGCAAAGTTTGTTGGAATCAGTAAGATTCTTTAAACACAGATTGACAACAATTCTTCTTTAGAAAAAAAAAATATTTCGTATATTTTATCTAATTTGGTTTTGATTCTAGTTTCTCTACTAGTTTTAATTTTCTAGTTGTGAAAATGTTATCTTGGGAATACAAGACAAACAACAATCTTAAGGAAATTAATTATACTGTTAGTATTTCTTGTATTCTACTGATTGAGAGAAAAAGATCATGGAAGTAGAAGTTTAAGGCATTACTTCTCCATAATTTGACACTAGGTAATCTTCTTATTATTTATCTAAGGAGGAAAATAGTTTCTAAGAGTTAACAATTTTGATTTTTTATCATGTTTATCTTTGGAAAAAGATCTGCAAACATTTGTTGTGGAATGAATTTTTCTTGGCAAATAGTATTGCCTTTAAAATTCTTTAGTTCGCAAAATGAGAGATGCACATTTTTGTTTGATAAAATAGTATGTCAAAATGTTATAGTTGGAAGACTATTTGAAAAGAAAAACATTTCTATGTGATAAAGAATATGTTTAATTCTGTTTAGAGATTAAAAAAAAAAACAAAAAACTTTTGTAGTTTTGTACTCTGTGAAATTTGATTGTGTCTGATTTTTGTAGGCTAAAAACTTTTGTAGTTTATTACTCTGGATAAATCAGGCTATGCAATTGGTTTGAAAAATTATGAAAACTTCACATAATAAGTCAATGTTGTACTTTTGACTTTCTATAAACTCACTGTTATATAGAAACAAATTGTACAAATTTTTTTTTGTCTTTATTGTTAGTATTCTAAATACTAAGTGGTATGTCTATTTGTGATAGATTGAAAAATACCAGTGACTTAGAGTTTGTGATTTTGTGCCTCTATGAATGAACTTTGACACTATGTAAATATTATCAAAGAGAATTGAAGCAAATATAATTCTTTTGTAGAATAATATTTCCAAAAGAGGTTTCATAGTGCCAATGACATGTTGATGGTCTGGAAAAATATGTGGAAAAACTATTTTCAAATACTTGAAAAATATTTTTGAGATCACATTTAAAATGTGGGGGTTCTTTGCTTATGATAAAGATAAAATTAGACTTGGTGTCTAATTTAATTTTGGAGCAAAAGATATGAAATTCAATGGTACTTTTGTATTATGTTAGACCCACAAAATTCTTGGAGTATATTCGGTATTGTGGTTGAGTTTCTCTATTACTAGTATATGATGTGACTAGTATGAAACTACCAAATTATATATATACTTGTTCAAAATAAAAGTGTTCTTTTATGAAAAAGTGTCACTTAAAATGTTGTGATTTTTCATGAAAATATGTCTATTATAATAAAAGTATTTGCATAGACATGAATATTGGTGAATAATTATTCGTTATGTTTTGTAAAAGAAACATTTGGATTATATTGCCTTTACTGGACCTGATGAAACTTTGTTCACGGGTAGTTCTATAACAATCAAATTGAAAGTTATGGAAAGGTCTTGCTGAAAAGGACATTTGACAAGGTGATGACTCTAAACAATGTTTGTGTCATACAAAATTGTAAGAAATAGGAACAAATATCTGTGAGAAAAAGCTACCTCACGGAGAGCTTTTCAAACTCAATATTTTTATTTGTTCTTACTTGCTTGAGTCAAACTATTTGTGACATGAACACTTGAGACATGTCAATTACAAAACCTTGTAAGGAAAATTGATCAACTTAGAAGTTTTGTCTAAACTTTGAGTGCAATAAATAAAAAAATGTCCAGTTTGTGTGAAATCTAAGTATGCTGAGCATTCTTATAAATCTGTTGAAAGGAATTCTAATCCCTTAGAATTGATTTACACTGACATTTGTGATATGAAGTCAACACCATCTCATGGTGAAAAAAAGTATTTCGTAACTTTCATTGACAATTGCATTAGAAATGACTATGTCTATTTGCTGAATGGTAAGGATGAAGCAATAGAAACGTCTAGACAATATAATATTGAAGTTGAAAATCAGTTGGGAAAAAGATAAGAAGTAATAGGGATGGAGAGTATAAATCTCATTTTGCAGAAATATGTTTGAAAAGTGGAATTATCCATCAAACTGCTGCCCTATTCACCTCAATCTAATGGAAAAAAAAAACTGAACTTTGAAGGAAATGATCAATGCATTACTTATAAGTTTTGGTTTACCACAAAACTTGTGTGGAGGAACTATCCTCAATGCAAAAGGGAACAACAAAAAGTTTTGCCTTTTCATAAAGAAAGCAATGGAAAATTTTGTTTTTCCAGGACACAATCTATTCCATATGAGAAATGGAAATGAAGGAAATCCAACTTGAAACATTTCAAAGTGTGGGGGTGTCTAGCCAAAGTCCAAGTTCCTATTCCTAAAACGATTAAAATGGGACCTAAGATAGTGGACTGTTATATTAGACTTGAGTAGTCTAGTGAAAGTCCTAAACGACCTTGGAAAGAACAAAAGTAGAATGTACTTAATAAAGATATTCCAAGGTGTAGTAACTGTCAAAGGACATCTTCTTTCTTCGAATGTGACTTTGTAACATTTCTTGTGTCTTCTGTAGACTTATCCTTTTGGACAGATGGTGTTAATAGTGAGATTGGTCCAATCTTGAGCAATCCTATTGGAAGTTGGTTGATCTTCCCACAGGAAATAAACTTTTGGGTTCAAAGTGAATCCTCAAAGGAAAATGAAAGTCGATGGAACTGTTGACAGATAAAAAGCAAGACAAAAACAAGGTCTTGATCTTTTCGACACATGCTCGCCAGTAACTAGAATTACATTCATTTGGATGTTAGTTGTATTAGTTGTGGTATATGACCTCCAAATTCATCAAATGAATGTGAAAACAACTCTCTTAAATGGAGAATTGGAGGAAGAAATTTACATGAAACAACTCGAGGGTTTTGTGGTTCTTGGTAAAGAAAAGAAAGTGTGCGAACTTGTTAAGTTATTTTATGGACTAAAACAAGCGCCCAAACAATGACATAAGATATTTGACCAAACTATGTTGGTAAATGGATTTAAGAATGATGGAAGTGATAAATGTGTTTACATTAAAATCACTAGGTCATTGTTTGTTTGTATAATTGGTGATATGTTGATCATCAATAGAGACACTAATGACATAAATGCTACTAAACGTATGTTAGAAAAGCAAGTTTGGAATGAAAAATCTTGAAGTTGCTGATGCGATCTTAGGTATAAGAATCCTTAGAACTCCAAGATGTTTAGCATTGTCACGGTCTCATTACATTGAAAAAGTACTTGACTAGTTCAAATATTTGGATTTTAATATTGTCAAGACTCCAATAATGTGAGCTTTACACTTCAAAAGAATGAAGGTGAAAGTGACTCATAATTGGATTATACTAGAGTATTGGGAAGTATGATGTATATCAAAAAGTGTACGCGATCAGATATAGCTTGTGCTATTAATAAACTGAGTCGGTTCACAAATAATCCCAATTAAACTCATTGGATGAAAATGAAAAGAGTTTTGGGGTATTTAAAACATACTCAAAACTATGTCTTGCATTATACAAATATCATACAATATTGAAAGGATATAGTGATGTAAATTGGATCACCGGGATCAAATAGAGTAAAATCCACGAGTGGATATGTATTTACTCTTGGTGGAGGAGCAGTCTCTTGGAAATTTTCCAAAAAAGACATGTATTGCTAGCTCTACAATGATCTCTGAGCTAGGTGCTCTAGATAAGGTCGGTGAATAAATTGAAAGACTCCGGAATTTCTTGATAGATATTCTTTTTGACCCAAACCTTTGGCATCAGTATGCATACACTTTGATAGTCAAGATGCAATAGGTAGGGCATGGAGAATGATGTATAACGGAAAGTCTAGTCATATAGGACATAGACAAGATATCGTTAGAAAACTACTCTCTAGTGGAATTATCAGAATTGACTATGTAACGTCAAAGGATAATGTGTCGGATCCACTTACAAAAAGGCCTAACTAGAGAGAAAGTTTAAAGATCATCTAAGGGAATGGGTTTACGGCTTAGGACAAGTCATCATGGCGGTAACTCTATCTAGCAGACTGGAGATCCCAAGAGCTAGATTCAAGGAGAAAAACAAAGTTGTGACTGACGGTTCGACATTGTCAACAAACTCAATCCATTCTCATGATGAAGACAATGCTCAGGAACAAGGATACAACATTAAGGCTTGTTAATGAGTTACTAAAGCTTAATGTTTTTAATGATTTGCTAAGTTTGGCAGATTTGACCAAATAGTGTATCTACGCGATAACACGGTTAGAAATCACCTATGTGGGTGTGAAGTGTAAGCCGCTTCAAAGAGAATTATTGTCAAAAGCCTATTCTCTATACACTCATGAAACCAGGAGGTGTTCATGGCTGAAACGAACACAACCGTAAGAACCATAAACGGTAAAGGGTTAATTGTGTGACATATGGTTGTCTAGGTATACACCAAAGCTCGACGGTTCAAAGATATCGCATCTACCGATTGACCGAGTATATCCGACATATGTTCACTACGGAAAGTCCAAGGGGAAACCTACTTATCCAGATGCAATTAATTCTTGCTTGTAAAGTACACATACTTGTCCGTTTCTTTGTCTTGGAGTCATTCCCCATTCATGCGGGGGATTGTTGGGTTTTAAAAGGTGTGAATGGAAAATGAAGAGTTGCGACTTTTATGAAGAGTTGTGACTTTGATGAAAAGTTGCGACTTTGATGAAAAGTTGCGACTTTTATGAAGAGTTAAGACTTTTATGAAAAGTTGCGACTTTTATAAAAAGTTGTGACTTTTATGAAAGGTGGTGACCTTTCCAAAAGATTGTGACTTTTCCAAAGGTTTGTGACCTTTCCGGTAAGGCATAATAAGAACCTTTTCACACTATCCTTTGTTTTCTATAAATTGAGAAATTTCCTCTCATTTTAAAAATAGAACATTTTCTGAACTTCTTCTTCTACTACTAAATCTAGTATTCTAAGTGTACTTTACTGCCGTTGAGTGGCTCGCTGACACCAGCGTTTTGGGTATCAATACACTGGTGATTGAGATCATTCTATCCTGGGAGGACATATTCCAAATCAAACCTCAGATACTAGAGGGGAATAATTTCCTTAAGGGGACACTGTGCATTCAGTGGGCTTGATCTTCTTTCTGTTTTTCCAGATTCTGGTATGTGTTACGGATTTTAGATTTGTGAATTAATTTATGTTCTTCTGTTCTTCACTGGTTCATTAAACTTTGGTAACTTCGTGTTTCTGCAAAGTTTGTTGGAATCAGTAAGATTCTTTAAACATAGATTGACAACAATTCTTCTTTAGAAAAAAAATATTTCGTATATTTTATCTAATTTGGTTTTGATTCTAGTTTCTCTACTAGTTTTAATTTTCTAGTTGTGAAATGTTATCTTGGGAATACAAGACGAACAACAAGAACTTTATGCATTCTAAAGCCCTTTCTAAACAACTACCAAGGGATTCAAAAGACTAATTGCAGTTGAGGGATGGCTATGCTATACATTTTCAAACGTAGCAGAAGCAGGGTAGAATTTATGTCTCATCTCTGGTGGTTGCTACAATTCGAGACAATAACTCCAAGAGCTATTGCACAATGTGAAAGGAAAAGGTTTGATTTTAGGCTTCTTCAAATGATGTTATCAGCAATTGAAGATACTTCAATGAGAATAGAAATGGTACCTCATTTCAATCTGTTTTTGTAGGTAAGATCAATGTACAAACAGCGGCAAGGCCAATAATTTTGTTAAGAGTAATCCACGCGATGTTTTGACCTATACACACCGTATATTTTTCTACATAATCCGTGTAATTTTTTGATGAAGAGTGATCAACTGACCACTTTCAGTCTATGTGGCCATGCCACTGCATACAAAGCCAAGTTAGGATCTTTAGTCACGATAAATTTCTCAGCTCTAAATTGTGCTCGAGCGAGTATGTAGGTGTAACAACACCTCAGAGGTTTTTAAGTTTAGATCAGACATGAGAAGTAAAAATGGAAGTCCACAGAAAATTCTAAGTTTTACGAAAGTTTAATCCCTTGTAAAACCTGTCGATGTCAGATTTCTCTTTGGGTCATTTTGGTTTTTTCCCACTCTTTTAATTCCTTTACTATGTCGTTTTAACCTATTCTAAGTGGGCTTAAGGGAAATTAATTGACCTAAACCTCCCCATTTACGCCCTAATACTTAGAAATCAAATTATTTTCATTCAAGGCTCCTCTCAACCAAGAACCAGGGTTCTTCATCTTCAAGTCTTAAAGTTCAAGATTTCAAGCTTGCGTCTTCTTTCAAGGTATGTGGGATTTCATCAGTGAATATTTTTTCATCGGTTGAGTCCCAAAGAAAACCCAGTTTCTCGGTTAATGATTTCTACAAGGCTTAGGGTTTTATGTAAAACATGAATTCCATGATATTTTCCTCTCCTCTTCATGGATAGTTTAATTATATTTTTTCAGACTATCATTCATTATTTCTAAATATATTTTCAAGAACCCTTCGAAGAAAGTTAAATTCAAGTCTCATAACTATATTATTTTAGTAAAATGCCTCAGATTACCAGTTTTCATGATTTAAGATGCTTTTAGATAAAGCGTATGTCTGTTATTATCAAACTATCAGTATTCATGAGCTACTCTTAATTATTATCAACATCATTTTGTATTATTAGATTATCAATGTTTGTAGTTTATCAACATTTTTACGTTGGGAATTTTACTTAGCATCGAATAAATTTAGGAATGAAGGCTCACCCGTTACCTTTGGTAGCAATCCATGAGTCCTAGAACTACTTCCCACTATGGGTGTGTAAGGATTACCTGTTAGACTTAGATTGACAGGGGTAGTCTCGGGTCCTGATAGTATTTGTCTAGTGCCTTAGATACATGCCATTTCGCTCTAAAATCTGACCTTTGCAACCGAATCTCAAAAGGCACAATTAAAGGATTCAATGCTAATGGAAGGAATGAACAAAACTCTAACATAGTTTGACCTTCATTATCACAACAAAAGATCTACATGTAGTGGATCCAAGCTGCTATTGATGTTTTTTTCCAATGACCGAGAAATCTATCTAGAGCCGACCCTCTTGGCTAACCAGTGGCGAAGCCAGGAAATTTACGAAGAGTGTCCAGAATTCAAGGCGTCTAAAACCAATTAAAGATATTTGAAACCACTAGGCTACAATATCCTATTACATCAAGGGTATCCAAAATATGTTATTTAACCACTTCGTGTATCATTTTACTTACATATATGGTATTTTTTTTCCGACGAAGGGTGTCTAGTTGGACACCCTGACTTACATGTGCGTACGCCCCTGTGGCCAACCACAACCTTTGAAACTGTGGAATGATGGCCCACCCCTCTACCGTTCTCCACTTAAATACAGACTTAGTTCACTTCACATAGTTTCTAACTTGAGACCTAAGACACAAGTCCTTCAACCTTTGATACTATTGTATTCATTATTATAAATAAGATAAAAATATGAGTTAATGGTCAAAATATACCTAAATTATCACATTTCCTCGAGTTTGATACCTTAACTATCCATTGTTCCATTTACCTGCCTAAACTATCACTCTCTTTGTATCAAAACACACCTCGATACTTAGCTGGCTTACACATGCCTTATGTTCCTAATGAGAAATCTCATGTGGTCCTTGAGTTTTTTAATTATTGGGTTAATTTTAGAATTACTGGTTAAAGAAACACTGAAATGATCACTTTTTCGCGAGTTTAATACCTCAACTATTTCTTGTTCTCTTTTACCTACCTAAACTATCACTCCCTTTGTGTTAAAACACACCTCAATGTTGAGTGAATAAACTTTACTTTCACATATATCAAAACGACAAAAACAATATCAATCAAACAAGTATTGAATTAGGTCAATTTGTATTAGCCTACATGAGATCATAAAATAAATAAATGAAAGATATTGTTATGATAATTAAATTAGATATGTATCCTACTGAACCTTAAACTCACAATAAAAACAACAATGTAAAAACAAAGATCAAGAAATTCATAAATGCAACCTAGCTACAAAATCTGATGTTGAATTTAAACGAATAACACATAATCTTAAACTAAAATAAAAAAGGAAAGTGTATTACCTTTGTTGAGCGCCAACTTGAAAGCTCGAGTTGAAGAACCTGTCTGAGTTCCACATTTTCTCCTTGAATTGAAAACGCAAGGAAGGGAACAAAATTTAAACTATGAACGAAATTTTTTACAACCCAACTTTTGCCCTTTTAGGGGTGTGAAAATCATATGAAAACAGTGAATGGGGCGGGTTAAAACTGTATGAAATAGGAGAAATTAAGAGGTAATGGTCAAAACACAACTAAATTATCACATTTCTGCGAGTTTCATACTTCATCTGTCCATTGTTCAATTTAACTACCAAACCTATTACTCTCTTTGTGTTAAAGCACATCTTGATGCTGAGTTGGCCTACATGCACCTATTATGGATGGGGAATAGATATTTGGTCAACTGAACATCAAGGTGTGTTTTAATACAAGGGGAATGTTAGGTTAGGTAGTTAAATTAAACAATGGATAGGTGAAGTATATGAAACTCGCAGAAATGTGATAAATGTGTTTTGACCATTAACTCTTAATTTATCCTATTTCAGACGGTTTAAACCCGACCCATTCATTGTTTTCATATGGTGTTCACACCCCAAAAAGGGCAAAAGTTGAGTTGTAAAATTTTTTGTTCATAGTTTAAATTTTTTTTCCTTCCTTGCATTTTTTATTCAATGAGAAAAGGTGGAACACAAACAAGTTCGTCAACTCGAGCTTTTAAGTCGACGCTCAACAAAGGTAATACACTTTTGTTTTGTATTTTATTTTAAGATTATGTGTTGTTTGTTTAAATTCTTCATCAGATTTTACAGCTAGGTTGCATTTATGAATTTTTTGATCTTTGTTTTTCCATTTTTGTTTTTATTGTAAGCTTAAGGTTCAGTAGGATATATATCTAATTTAATTATCTTCATTTATTTATTTTACGATCTCATGTAGGCTATAATACAAATTGACCTAATTCAATAATTGTTTGATTGATATTGTCTTTGCCTTTTTTATATGTGTGAAAGTAAAGTAGGTGTGTTTTAACACTAAGGGAGTGATAGTTTAGGTAGGTAAAAGAGGAACTGCACATACAGATTAAAAGACAGACACCATGTTTAAACATAAACTCTATCAAGTAAGGAAAAGAAAAAGGGAAACGACTCCTACATGGAAAAGGAATACTTTTATAGGAAAAGAATTACTTTCCTTGTAGGAGTCAACTAGGGTTTAATCCATCTTTATAAAAGGATAATTTCAAGAAAGAAAAATCGGATTTTGCAATCTACAATCCAAAGATTTTTCCAGCAAGGGAAGAACGACTAAAGAGATCAAGAAAGCAAAAGAAAGAAGAACTAGAGTTAGGTTTGCTTTCTAAAGAATAGTTTGCATTGTTTCATCTTAGAATTATTGTTTAGGGATAATTGTTCCAAGTGTGAAGAGAGTTTGAGAGAATTGTAAGAAGAAGTGGGTTTGACTTCTTGGAGAGTATAGCGTTTGATTATAGTTAATCATTTAACAGTTTGAGTAAGTTGTTGAGTAGAGGTACTAGAGTTAGTCTATTTTTTTGTGTTGCATTTCTACTCTGTAAATTTAGCAAGAACCCGGTTCTTACTTAGGTTGTAAGATTTCTTCATGAATTTATTGCAATCCTATAAAATTTTCTAGCAGCCAACAAGTTATCAAGTATTTTTGAAAGGGATAATTTTTTCAAATACTTTCTAAGTGTTTTGAATTTTTAATTATAGTGAATTACAA
The DNA here is from genome assembly GCF_019186545.1 of Solanum stenotomum. Lineage (NCBI taxonomy): Eukaryota > Viridiplantae > Streptophyta > Magnoliopsida > Solanales > Solanaceae > Solanum > Solanum stenotomum. Next base: position 39,179,918 of record NC_064283.1, read on the forward strand.
GACTTTTTATAGAGTTTTAAAATATGTTTATAGATTTGAACAACATATTAATATTTTCTATATCAATTATAGAAATTAAGGAGATAAAATAAAACTTACAATATCTTAGATTTGTTCTTTGGTGATCTCCCATTCTTGTCTTAACAAAATTATTAAATTTATTAAAGTATCTTCAGAATTTAATACACGAAGATAGAAGTAAATAGTTGAGATAGTATGTAGATTATTAACTAGTCATTAATTATTTTCATAAAAAGTAGTACAAGAACCCACTTCAACTAATATAAGTATAAATGATCACAAATATATATTATACAAGTAACTGAATTAGTGTTTGATAATCTTTATGAAACAAATGAGAAAGATAGTAATAATATTAAGTTTTGACGTACGTCTCAACAAAAAGTATCAAAATAACTAAAGAATAATTGACGAAAAACTTATTGATGATAATTAGAACTATTTCAATGATTAGAAGTTCCAAAATGAGTGGAGTAAGGGGCTTTAGAGGAAAAAAAAAAGGGGGGGCGAGCTTTAATTGAAGTAGGGGCGGAGCTCCTCTCCTTAGAGTCAAGTGCTTTCACTCCTCATAGAAAGTTAGAAAGCGTCAGTTCTCATAGCGAGGGTTAGGCCGACGTTATGTTATTCATTTGTATTACTGTTATGGTGTGATTTCTTTGTATAATGATTGAATCGGTCTATGTTATCAGGGTCCTTATCCATCTATATAACCTATGAAAGCAATAAAAATAAAATAAAAAGGAGTAATTTTAGGGATCTCCCTTCTTTAAATAGATGTGCATCTTGAATTTCCTTTTTTTGTATGACAATTCTATTTTGACTCAGTTGTTCCTTTATTTTCATTTTTGTGTTTGTGTTTTTTATAACGTTTGTTTGGGTTCCTGATCTATAACGTAGAAATTTAGGAGATCTCCTTTTCTTCTGATAAGAGGAGAAGAAAAAAGAGGTCTTAATCCAATTCATCTATTTCTACCTACATCTTGCATATATCCATCTAAAAAAAACTAAGAATTTTTAATTTATTTTCTTTAAATGGGGGATATTGCTCTCCCTAGGGCATGAGTCATGCTACATAAACAAATGAACATTCTTCAAACAATTAGACATCAGAGACAATATTTTTCACATTTTCCATTTATTTAAACAAAAAATAAGAAAACATTAATCAAAAGGGAATCTATTTTGCACTAGACATAGGATTGACTCATATATTTTACATTTTCCAAACATTCACACAATTTTACGTCATCAAAAATAGAGAAATCATATCATATCTAACTCTTTTCATGTTTATTAATAGGGCCTAAAACATTGGTCTCGGCCCCAAAAAATACTATTTGTGCTTCGAAATTACACCTCAGAACTCAAATGGAATGAACTAGTATATATTTGAGGAAATTTCAATAGTAACATGATTTACGACCAAGGAGCTCTCTAGTTTGTGAAATAAATTAGGTTTTATTCAAGACTTCTCCAATGATAAATCAATTTAAACAAATCAAGATCTAACTCTTTTTAATTTTCAGATCATTGCAAACAAAGAAGTCAACCTAAACATGGATTAAAACAAAGAAGACGTCAAACTTAAACTCAACAATTTAACTAAATTTTATTTTAAAATTTTATCTCCATAAATAATCACTAAACATGATAAAGCTCAATGTATGAAAGTGAACCTAGGAGCAAATTGTTTCCTTCTCAAGTTTTAAAAATAATTTTTAAATCAATCTTTAACACCCATTGGTAATAAACATATCAACACAACAAACACCTCTTAATTTTTATAAAAATTAATAATAATTAAGAATGCCAAAACTTTTCATAAATGAAATAATTAACAAATCACTTTTTCATCCTGTAGATGATTTTCATTTGCAAAATATCAAGAGCACAAGCTATTGTACGGGAGAGCACAACTAAGGGAGAAAGACTCAGTTGCACGAAACAACAAAAAGAGAAAAATACAGAGAAAATAGTACTTTGTAATTTTACTTGATGACCAAGGAAGCAAGAAGATCAACTTACAAACATAGATGATTTATTAAAAGAGGAGGCGGAGTTTCTTGTTAAACCACAGTGTAAACATTGTGCAAGTGTGGAGGACTTGGGAAAATTAAGAGTGTGGGGCGGAAATAAAAACCCTAATCTTAAGGGAGATATTTAAAAGAGATGGGGCGGATCGGGTGGGTTGGTCTCTTGTATTCATGTAATGTTGCTTTGATTTGGGCTTGTGTAAACATTGTTCAAGTGTGGAGGGCTTGGGAAAATTAAGAGTGTGGGGCGGAAATAAAAACCCTAATCTTAAGGGAGATATTTAAAAGAGATGGGGCGGATCGGGTGGGTTGGTCTCTTGTATTCATGTAATGTTGCTTTGATTTGGGCTTTTGGTCTCTTGTATTCATGTAATGTTGCTTTGATTTGGGCTTTTGGCCCAAATAAATTTTATATTTGTTTTTCCATTGTATTTATTAATAAAAGGCCCGACAAAATTTCAATAAAAAAATGATTTCTTTTTCATAGGTCATATGAAGCAATTAATTGATTTTTTTAGTTAATAGCTCATTCGTAAAACTAGGATTCACATTCACACACAAAGAAATAATTTATATATATATATATATATATATGTATATATTTGGAAAAATGAGAATGAAATCGAAGTTAAACCTCAAATCTCTCTGCAAATCAAACAAAAAAGCGACATTGAATTGCTAATTGAAGATTGATCGGAAACCTCTAAACTCTCTCAAAACCTCAAATTCGTCTGATCCACTCTCTTTTTCTAGATCTAGGTTTTTTATATTTTAGCTATTGCGACCTTCCCTTCTATAGTTGCCCCCACCCCTTTCTGGTTTTATAAACTAGATTCAGGGTAAAGTTTGATTATAAATTTTGTATAAGATCAAAAAGTATGGGGAGAAAGAGTGGAACATTCCCTTTCCCATGGGATATGTTTTTGAATTGAGATTGCGATGAAAGAGTGGAACATTCAACGAACATATTTTTGTAATATTTCTCTTTCCTTGCAAATCAAAAACAACAGTATTATCGAAAAAACACAACTATTTTTGTGGTTTTCAATCTTCTTAAGTAAAATTCACTAAAAAATAAAATAAAAGTTAAAATAAATGTCAGATTTTTAAAATATATATATATTCAGAGCTAAAAATGGATTGAAACTCGGGGAGGGTAAAAAGTCATATGTCTACAATTCAAAACATGTCTCTGTAAATTCTTTTAATAATTTATTTTGATGGTTATACTTTTTATTTTAATTTCCTATATGTTGCTAAGCGAGGACATGACCCAAACAGAAAGATATTGAGATCGAGGAATAGAGTAGAAGGTTAGTAGGTAGTTGAACGTTGTCTAGTGTTTCTTGTTAGTATTCTTCTTATCGTTCACGGACTATCTTATTTCTTAATTCTATTATTACATTTTGTTATCTTTGATTCAATAACCGTATTGCATATGGTTGTTACTGAGTCAAGGGTCTATCAAAAATAATATATCTACCTTCACAAGATTAAAGTAAGGTTGCGGAAACACTACCCTCCACCTGCATGTGGGATTACAGTTGGTATGTGTTGTTGTTGCTGCTTTAATTTATTGAGCTATCAACTAAACAATTTGTGTTTTAATCAAGAAAATGGAAGGGAAAGAATGATCTGGATATCAATCTATACTAGAATAGTAGAATTGATTCGAAATAACAAAATAAAAAAATATTTTTGTAAAAGGTCATATGAGTGTAAGAAAAATGACACTGCATTCTTTTCCATTTTTTCTAGAAAGGACAATCAAGTCATTGTATAGTTCTTAAACTTCATTAAAAATTGCTTTTCTTTTCCATTCTTTTGTTGGAGTATAATTACTTAAATCTTCTAGAAAATCTAATTTAAATTGCTTAATCAAGTTTAAGTAATTACAAATTTAATCATGTGAACAACTCTTATCTAAGTGTGGCAATTTTCAATTTTAATAAGCAAGTGAACCAATTTGTGCTTATTCACTAGTTTTTAACAATCCTCACGGTTGATTGTATTTTCAAAAAAATTTCCCCTTATTTTGACTGTTCACATAATTTTATTATGCATTTTACGATTTGCGGGGATGAGTGACAAAATTTTTGAGGTGATCAAATGTGTTATGTAGAAGATTTTCAGTTTTAAAAGATTGATTTTAATCTTCAGATATAGAGTATCTCTATATTTGGAGAAAATCAACTCTATAATTTCTTACAACTTACATTTTTCCAAGCTTATAAAGTAACAAGAATAATCACTGAATTATTTATTAGACAATTCATGATCCATATGCTTAGTCAAAATGTATAAAATAGAGTTCATAGATTCCTAACTCGTGTCACAGTATCAATGTGGCACTCCCATAAGCTAATGCGGAATTTTAAGAAAACTATCATTGGATTATATGTTGCAATTACTACAATCGACGTGAATTCATTATTTTTAATGTTTCAAATTCAAAACTGAGCATGAAACTTTGATCTTATTTGGCTAACACATTCTGGAAAAGAACAAAGAGAACCTTAGCTGAAAGAGTAGATAAATAGTAAATTTTCACCTCATTACTACTATATAGAGAAGTCTAGGATCAGACACTTCTTGGTCAACATGCATGTTTTAAGCAAAAGTCATTTATGTAATTTATATATATTTTTTGTTTTAATTTATTTATCTTTTTTTTTTGGATATTTGCAAATTACATATGAAAAAAAATCTACAAATCACGATAATTAACAATTTAAAATATTTAAATTATAAAAGACATAAAAAATTTGGTTGACTCTCAAAGTTCTATCGGTGCCACATAAATTGAGACAAAAGAAGTAATAAAGATTATTTGAAAATAACGTAAAAAGTCCTATAAATCTCAATAATTAACAACTTGAAATATTTGAAAAACATATAAAAAATTTGGTTGATTCTTTAAATTCTATATGTGCCACATAAATTGGGATATCTCTATGGAATAATATGTATTATTTAAAAATTATGTAAAAAGTACTATAAATCATATAATTAACAAAATAAAATATTTAAAAGCCAATCAGAAATTTGGACTATTCTCCAAATTCCAATTGTGTCTCTAAGTTGAGAATGAGAGAGAAACATATGTTGAGTCTGTACTAGCACGTGTTCGCATATCTAGTATTTATTACAAATGTTGATGCACTTAAGTTTCTTGCAAGTTACCATCTTGTCCACAAATACAAGCAAAAGGGGAAGCAAGGTGCACAAAGCATCCCACGTTAGCAAAGTTCGTGAAAGGTCTGCACCTTATAACGGACGTCATGTAGACAGCTTACCCTGGTTCAAGCATTAGTGGTTTCTTCCACGTGGCCTATAGGTCACACAGAGACAACGTTATTGTGCTTCAAGACTCACCTTTCACTAGTGAAAAGTTTCCTCAAGATGGTTTCACAATAACTATCATTGTGAATTGACAAATGTGTTAATATCTATTATATACATAAAAATATATACATATTTACCTTGTATTTATAGTGTAATGCCCCCCCCCCCCTAAAGAAACAAGATAAGCTGTAGAAGAACATTTACTTCTTATTGCTGGAATGGAAATAAATAAACATGATGGTCTAACTATTTCCTATGCTAACTCCACTAAAAGGGGAGATAATCCTAAGCCTAAACATTGTTAGAGACCTAGTCAAATTAGAAGAGCAGCAGTAAACAAATGGTAAAACTCAATAGTAACTAATGACTAATAAAATAGTAATTAGCTAATTATATCTAACAACTGTACAAAGCAACTTATGCGCTGATACACCCCCCCTTAAGATAGGCAGTGTGCAACAACACCTAACTTGAACATGTGTCTGTCGAAGGTTGATTTGTAAAGGGCCTTGGTTAGAGTATCTACAAGTTGATCTACGGATTGTATATGGACAAGTTGAACTTGCTTGAGCTGAACCTGATTGCACACAGAAAGGAAATCCACCGCAACGTGTTTCATGCCACTGTGAAAAAACAGGATTTGCACATAAATACGTCGCACCAACATTGTCACAGTAGATAGTTGGGACTTTTTGAAATGTAAGTCACAGTTCTGCGAGAAGATTTGTGGTCCATTTTGTTTCCGCAAGAGCACTTGCAACTGCCCGATATTCAGCTTCAGTGGAAGAACGAGCAATAGTTCTTTGCTTTTTAGAGGAACAACTCACAGGATTTTGGCCAATAAACAGAAGGTATCCAGTAGTAGAAGATCGATCATTGACATCTCCAGCCCAATCTGCATCAGAATACATATGTAAACAGAAATCATTATGGCGCATCAATCGTAAGACAAGATAAGCAGTCCCTTGAAGATACGTTAGTACCCGTTTGACAGTTTGACAGTGGATCTCAGAGGGAGTTTACATAAATTGTGACAATTCGTTTACTGCAAAACAAATGTCTAGACGAGTGAAAGACAAATATTGGAGCTTCCCTATCACCCTCTTGTATATGGTTGCATCAGCTAATAATCCACCATCATTGACCTTGAGTACTTCAGTAGTACTCATTGGAGTTTTAGCAGGTTTTCAATCAGTCGTATTCTCCTCACGCAATATAGCACTTGTATAGGTACTCTGAGTCATAATAATACCATCTACACTTCTAATGACTTCAATACCTAAAAAGTAGGTGAGAGCTTCAAGATCTTTAACAGAAAATCTAGCTGCAAGGGAAGAAATAACTTGATTAACAACTGAAGAATTGCTGCCAATAACAATAATGTCATCCACATATACCAGTAGGTACACTGTGGCATGAGAATGATGACGAACAAAGAGGGAGCTGTCAGACTCAGATTTTATGAAGCCTAACAGGAGCAAATGATTCTTGAGTTCATTGTACCATGTTCGAGAAGCTTGTTTGAGTCCATAAATAGCTTTATGAAGACGAAAAATATGGGTTGGACAAGTCTTGTCTTCAAATCCCAGAGGTTGTTCCATATAAACCTCTTCATCCAAACGTCCTTGAAGAAATGCATTATTAAAATCAAGTTGACGCAGAGGCCAATCAAATTTGATTGCAATGGAGAGGACCACACAAATAGTAGTTGGTTTGACTACTGGGCTAAACGTGTCATGAAAATCAACACCGGGACGTTGGGTAAATCCCTTTGCGACCAATGGCTTTATAACGATCAATAGAACCATCAACCTTTCGCTTTATTCTGTACAACCATTTACAAGCAATGACATTTTTAGATGGATCAAGAGGTACTAATTCCCACGTGTGGTTTTTACGCAGTGCATCAAATTCAGCCTGCATAGCATTTTGCCACTCTATGTGTTTGGTTGTTGGGTTGAAGGTGCTGGGAATGAATATAGGTGGGAGGTGAGCCATGTAATCAAAATTTGGTTTTGGTTTATGGACATTGTGTTGTGAGCGGGTAACGACTCGATTTGGAGGCAAAGGGGAAGGGTGTGGTTCGGACAATGTTGGGGGAGAAGAGTTCGTTGTTTCCACTGGAGTGGAGCGACGAGAGTACACGAACCGAATAGGAGGTTTTGGCGATGGTGGATGGGATGTTGATGGTAGTTGAGGTGATGGAAAGGGTATTGGAAGTAAGGAAGTTGAGGGGCGGGGTTCAATGGAAGTTCTCTTGACAAGGATGGAGGACGGCAGAGGAGAATATTGGGCATTAGGAAGAGAAGGAAGTGGAGGAGAAAAAGTAGGAAAAGTACCTGGTATCGCAGACTCTGTTGGAGCGCAGCCGAAGGAGACAGTATCATGTGTGCGCCGAATGGTATCAGTATTGGTCAAAATAATAGGAGGCGGTAAATTTGTACAAGGCACAGGAGAAATCATAAATGAGATGTCCTAGTTTGTTGCAACCAAGTCTTCCCAGGCAAGTGGTGTGAAACATGAGGAAAGCTTTGAAAACATATTCTGGAAAGGAAAAATACTTTAAAAAAATTTGACATCACGAGACAAGTATATTTTTGAAGATTTTGGATCAAAACATTTATAACAATGATAAGTTGCTAAAAATGCCAAATAAACACAAGGCGTCGATCGTGGCTCTAATTTATTCTTCGAGTATGGTTTGAGCAATGGATAACACAAGCAACCAAAAACTTTAAAGTGAGCATAATCTGGATTTGTACCAAATAACATTTGAAAAGGTGATTGGTTTTGCAAAAGGGAGGTAGGTAAGCGATTGATCAGGTAAATTGCATATTGACAAGCAAAGGACCAAATGGTTGGGGGAAGTGAGGCTTCATGGAGTAATGCTCTTGTCGTTTCAATAATATGTCTATGTCGTCTTTCGGCAAGAGCAACTCATTGAGAGGTGTATGGAAGAGCTAAAAGATGTACAATACCTTGAGAGTTTAGGTATGGATCAAGACTTTTATATTCTCCACCACCATCAGTATATAAGGAAAGAATTTTTGTATAGAAATGATGTTCCATTAAAACTAGAAAGTTTTTGAAAGGTTCGTTTACCCCACTTTTATGTTTCAAGGTATAAAAGCCATATGTATTTGGTAAATTGGTCAACAAAAATGCAGTAGTACTGTTTTTTATCAATTGATAACACTGGAGAAGGGCCTCGCTAATCACTAAAAATGGTTTGAAATTGTTTTGTACTTGACAATGTAAGTTGTTGAAAGGGATGCCGATGAGCTTTATTTGATGAACAAGAATTACAAACTGAAATTTTTTCTCGTGTACAAGGCAGCGAGAATTTATTTAAAACAAAATTGAAAACTCTGGCATGTGGATGACCCAATCTACGATGCTAAGTGATAATAGATGACGAATTGGAGGAGGTAGCATGTGCTTGTGGGGAAGGCACCGACGGTGAAGTTGGCCACTCATAAAGACCGTCTCTACTCTGATCGTGGACCAAAGGAGTCCCTGTGTTCAAGTCCTTTACACAAAAATGAAAAGGAAAAAATTCAACAGAAGTTAGATTATCTTGACAAAATTTAGAAATTGAAAGTAAGTTATGCTTAATGGTAGGTGCACATAGAGTATTAGAAATCTTAAAAGCATTATTTAATGCATGTAATTGAGTAGAACCAGTGTGAGTTATGGGGATTTTGTTACCATCACCCATGGAGACATGCTCCATGCCATTGTATGCCTGCAAGTTGTGAGGTTCAGCAGTGATATGATGAGATGCTCCAGAGTCGACAATCCAAGAATCTGTTGGTGCCTGCAATCCTGAAACATAGTTGATCTTTGCCTCAAAATGATTGTGAGATTTCGATCTACACATACTTGCAACATGACATGGTTTATTGCACAATTGGTAGCGAATACCATCATAAGAGTCGGTGGTAGTGGAAGATCGACACTGATTGGGTGTAGTAGAGCAATTGTTGGAGCGCCATTGTTGGGCTGACGAGTGTTCCGAGAATTGGAATGAACAGACCTGTTAGATGTAGCAGCTACAACAGTAATCTGGTTGGGAGCTTGCTTGGACTCTTCATGGAGAAGGAAAAGCTCATGATCTAATAGTTTTTCATACAGTTCTTCATAAGAAATAGTGGAGTCACGAGCACGGATCGCAGTAGAGATCTCACGAAACTCTGGACCCAAAACACTCAAGATCTTAACAATAAGTTCTGAGTTGGTAATTGGGGCACCAGCTATAGAGAGTTCGTCAGAAATAGAGCGAATATGTTGCAAATATTCGATGATTGGTTGAGAATCTTTTGTCAGGCGTGTAAGGCGATCACGTAAATTAAAAATACGAGTTTGGGACTTATTCGCATAGGCTATGTGTAATGCATCCCAAGCAGTTTTTGTTGTATTAGCAATTGCAACAGTGGTGGCAATTGTTGGATCAACAGATGCCATAAGGGAATTTTGAATAAGTTGGTCTTGGCAAAACAAATGAGAAAACGCAAGATTAACACTAGGGACTGTGCCAATTGTGATCGTGAGAGAAGGGGAGGGAGAAGACCCATCGAGATGGCCATATAGATCATGACGATGCATAAGCATCAAGAATTGCGCCTTCCACGTTGAAAAGTTTTGGCTGCCAAGTAATTTGATAGGCAATTGGGATGCCAGATTAAATTGAACGATTGTCACTCCGATGTTTGTATCTATGGTGAAAACTTAAGAAGTGTCGCTCTAACGACCGGGTTCTGTCATTATGGAAAAGCCAACAGGAAAAAAATTTGGGTCGGAAAACTTTTTCGTAGTATCATGAAATTTCCCAATCTTGTCCAGATTTAGACGAAATCGGAGTCATAAAGGTGTAGGGAAATATGGTAACAATCAGATGAGTCAATTATGATTTTGATTGCATGAGAGGATAGATAACTCGTTAAGAAATCTATACGACTTTACAAAATTGAATTCGGGCGAGTAGAACTCCCGAAATCGATCTTAGTGTATAGGGTATTTTCTGAGCGTCGTTGGTTAGAGGTGTGTTGTGAAATGGGGATTTTGGAATTCTTTAATTAGCTTACTATCTCGCGTAACCCGCCTTGGCGGGGATTTTTTTCGCTTTGGTGGGGCCGCTACAGCGGGGTAAGGGCCGTTGTGGCAGGCTCGACGTGAATTAAGGTCGTTAATAAATCCCTAAACGACCTCATTATGCACTTTTTTATTTTTAGAGATAAGGAACGAACCCCAGGAGACTCCTACTCATTTTTCACCATTCTTGAGGTTAAAGATAAGTTTTTCACTCCCCGAAACTGTTTTTCGATCCGTAGAATGTAATAGAATGGGTGAATATTGATGGGGGAGGGTTTTGTTATAGATTCTATGGTGGAAACAATCCAAATTTGGATAATTGGGATCATGGGTTTGATCTAGGGTTCATAGAATTGTTAGTAATTCGGGTAATTAGTGATTGTTTGTTGATTCCCGTATTATATTGATTATTTATAGACCAAGAACAAGAAGAACGAATCCGGAAAGAGAAGGATCAAGTTTCTTAGGGTTTCAAGCTTGTTTCGAGGTAGGAGATGGTTGTGATTCTATTATTGTGTGATGTATGCTTGTTCTTGCTTCATTATGATACTTGTATATGTATGAATGTTTCAATGTTGATCACACTTGTTGTAAATGAAATAGATGAATTACCATTGCCATGAAATCATTACTTAAATGTATGATCTTGAGGATATACTTGAGTTTGTGATTGTGGTGTGTGAATGGGATCGGTTGCCACGTTCCAGCATATCTAACTTGGATCAGGTGCCACGTTTCGGCATAACATTGGGATTGGGTACCACGTTTTGGTATGATAACTGTTTGGGTTTGGGTTCCATGAGAGGACCAATGATGTAATATGAAATGTGAAACTGATCATTGTTCGTAAACGTTGATAATATTGTATATGTTGATATATATTTATGTGATTATATTGTTGTCTTGACTTGTTTATGTTGGACTAGTGGGATAGCCATGTGATCCTACCAGTACATTGTGGTTGTGTACTGATATTGCACTTGCTCTTATTTTTGTTGAGTGCAGGTCATCTTCAAGCGGCTATTGGCAGACCTTGCTTAGAAGATCAGTGATTATCGCTTCGATTTCAAGGGTGAGCCAATTCTTCCGGGCTGCCATGGAATTCTCTTTCGTCTATGTCCACCATTTTCGGACGTAGACATTTGCTCTAGTTAGTTGATTAGTTCATTAGTTTGGGGTTGTAACCCTTCTTGTTTAGACTTGGTTCATTGTTAGATGTTTTGGTATATTGATTTTTAGGTTCTAGGTTATTTCTTCTGCATTTGTTTAGTTCTTGTTAGACTTTTGTTGGAGTTTCTGGGAACGCCCTATTTATTTCCTTAGCGTTTTGACTTAAATGCCTTAGTTATTGCTTTAGTTGCTTGGTTTGGGTTGTAGTAGTGGTTCTCCCACCGGAGAGTTAGTGTGGTTGCCAATCAGGACGGTTTGGGTCGTGACAAAGTTGGTATCAGAGCCTAGGTTTGTTGATCTCGATGTATCGAAAATGAGACTAATAGAGTCTCACAGAACGGTACGGGGACGCCTTTACTTTTCTACGAGAGGCTATAGGACTTTAGAAAATCTCTCTATTTTCTCTTGTCTCTTTCATGCTATAACTTGATTTGAATTGGTATTTGTCGATTTGAATTGGTATCTAACCTCTTTCACTCTTCTGTCCGCAGATGGTTAATACTAGGTATAATGGCGTCAGACCCGTAGCTCCCATCAATGCTCTAGCTGAGGAATCTGCAGCTAAGGGTCGCGGTCGAGGCAGGGGTCACTACAACAAATGTGAAATTTAGCTACGGATTTTTTAGCTACGACATGAAATTTGTCACTAATTGTTCACTTTTAGTAACAAAAATTAAATTTTGTGGTTAAAAACATGAGGCTTATATTATTAGTGACGAAACACAAAAATTCATGGCAAAGTTTTGTCCAATTGAGTTTCCCACCAAAAAGTAAATTGGCACCATTTGTTGAGTACTATTAGCCACGAATTTGAAGTCACCGGTGACACATTATTTTGTCATTAATGAAATTCTCAATTAGTGACAAATCATTTTGTCCCTAATTTAGGAAAATTTTGAACACGGAAAATTTTTGTCACAAAAAATATATTGACACATCAGTGACAAACCATTTTTGTCCTAAAATTAGTTAAATTTTGTATACAAAAATTTTTTGTCGCAAAAAGTACATTGATATATTAGTGACAAATCATTTTTTGTCATAAAACAAGATAAATTTTGGATACAAATTTTTTTCGTCACGAAAATATATATTGATTCATTAGTGACAAATCATCTTTTGTCCTAAAATTAGTTAGATTTTAGATATGAAAAACTTTGTCAGAAAAATATATTGACAATAGGTGACGAACTAGAATTTGTAGTTAATCATAGTAAACTTTAGCCACAAATTTTTATATTCAATTGTGACCGTATTTTTTGTCACTAATAGTTCAAACAATTAGTGACAATCGTATTATTGTCTCTATTTAACCAACAATTTAGTTACGAAAAAAATTTGTCACAAAAAAATATATGTTCAAATGGCTACAAGCTAAATTTCCAAGTGGAATAGTGCAATTATGGACTACGAGAAAGGATTCACAGTTATAAATTATAACATCATTAATTTTAAACAACCTTTTAACCAACACAAAAATATTTTAGAGAAAGATTATATACTAAGCACCACACAAGCATAATATTTTTTCTAAAATACTAGACCATATTGCAGTGCAACAAGTGATATAGACTATATCTCATAACAAAAAAAATCAAATGTTAAAACACCATTAAGATAATTTGAATTTTAAGAAAATACAAATAAATCTTTCAAAACTATCAAGTGTCTCAACAAGTTTTCAAATATTTTGTCATTTACATGTCCAGCAAAAGGACTCAATGAAAAGGTGTTTATCAATATTTGTTGGAACAATTGCAGCTAATAAAAGTCATATGCATATTTTTAAGTTGTATTACAATAAAATAAAAACGAAAACCATTAATTTTTATAATGCACTAAAAAGGTCAGTGAATAGTAATACCCACAACTTATTGTTACGATAGTTTGTAGAACTCCCACAATAAGTATAGCCACAATCAATTTGTGCCATTTAGCAACTATTATAATTAACATATATACGTCATAAAAAAATTAAAAAATACCTTTTAACAATAAAATTTCGCCATATTTTAACAAGTGTATCATCCCAAAGCATTATCTTTAGTCTTACAAACTAAATTCAAACACAATATTCACTCCAACCATTCTAATATTTATTAAACCGTACAATCACATTGTCATAATATCTAATCCAATTATAAAATATTTTAACGATTGCCTTAAGATTATTACACACAAATGATCTTCTTGTGTCCATTGATGATATGCATTCATTAGTTTCATCACTTGTGTTACAATTCAATTCAGGATGATGACCGACTTTAAATGGTGGGATGTTAAAGGCAAGCCTTAATGAAAATTTACATAAAATTGGATTGTCACGACCCAAGCCTAGGGCCTAGACGTGACCGGCGAATGGGGAACCCGAAGGAACCCCAAACAAGCCTTATAGCATATCATTACACATCCTTGGTCGCGGAAGCAATTAAAATGACCATAAGCGATAAGCATAATCAAGGGGAAGTCGGGACTAAGGGAGCAAGAGAAAAAGAGAATGATACATAAATACCATAGATGAGTCAAGCTCAAGCATAATACACAACTTGTCTAACACCACCTCTAAACATGGTTACTTAGCGGGGGCCAAGACAAACTACCGGGCTCACCCTCATAGTCAACACATAACTAAAAAGTAAAAGTCTTATACATAGCAAGAGATCATTAGCAACGTCCCCCGAGCTAGGCTTGGTCGACTCACAATACTTATATAGAGAAAATCATATACATGTGTCCATTTCATCATCATTTCAGTAATTATATAACCATCCGACTCATAGGACGTATATTGGACCTTCCATTTCCTAAGAATTCTATAAATGGGCATTTTATCAAACACATGGTGGGCTACTATTCATGTAAATAAAATCATGTATTTCAAGAGTACTAAGTCCAACCAATTCCAAAATCCATATAAATCAACCCACCAACAACATACATATATATATATCAACCTTCATAATTTGATCGTGGAAGCGTGAAAACCATAAACATCACATAATAATTTGATCTCATGATAATATGCAAAATAGACCATAATAGGGTGTGTAGTAGTTATTCCATACTTCAAGAGTTCATAAATAACCATAAGGACCCATAAACTTGAAGTAGAAATAGAGGATAAATGGTTGGACCTGTGGAAAGGAAGGTTTCCACAATCAAACCCACATACCTCAACTTTGAAGAATCCTTGATGAAGATTGGAATGGAGAATTGAAGCTTGAGATTGAGTCTTGAATCCGGAATTAGAGCTTGAGATGTTTGAATTTGGTTGAGGATCTTGATGGAATTTTAGAGAGGGCTTAGTGAGTGTTTTTGAAGTTAAAAATGACTAAGTATGGGACATATCCCCTTTTTATAAAAAAGGTCCCCAACACTTAGCCTCAAAAAAAATATAGCTTACTGGAAATTGCAAATCTGCACAGACAAGTTTTACGAAAATGGTCATAACTCCTTATCCTAACTCGGAATGAGGTGAAACCAAGTGAGTTGGAAAGCTAACTCAAAGAGCTTTAATTTAATAGGCTGTGGCCCATCCAGTTCCTTGTGTGCTAAGAGATATTCCTCTTTAAAGTTGACCCTCCAAATTGCATTTTTTGCGATTTTCGAATTTTGATACGGTTGCTCTAAAAATCGGGTTAGACCCATTCCTCACTCAATTTGACCCCATGAATAAGAATATGAAGTCGAATTTCCGAAATCATGCACAGATTTTGAGATATATGGAAATTACAATTATAGGTGTTGTCGAAGCACATTTTCGGCATTTTTGGGGTCGGTTCAATATCTCCCCCTTGGGAACATTCGTCCCCGAATGTTAAAGAAACGTACATAGGAGACACAAACATGGCAATTTCAGCCCACATAAGGATACAACAATGCACTTACACCTTATTTCAAAAACCTCAACATAGTTGTAAAACCACAATGAACTTGTCAACTTAAACATGAATGTATGCAATGACATGGGGGCTGAACTTAAGACCTGAGATTTTATAAAGGGCTTAGATCAATACCTTAGGCTTGAGTGGAGTGGAAAAGATAAGGGTATCGCCTTTGCATGTCCGCTTCGGCCTCTCAAGTAGCACTTTCAACTTGTTGATTTCTCCAAAGGACTTTAACGGAAGCCACATCTTTGTTTCTCAACCTCTTCACTTGTCTATCTAAAATCTGGACTGGAACCTCTTCATAGGTCAAATTATCTTCAACAACACCCACAACATCAAGAGGCACAATGGCATTCGGATCCCCCACACACTTCCTCAACATAGACACATGAAATACCGGATGAACCAAATCCATTTCGCTAGGCAATTCCAACCCATAAGCTACCTTGCCAATTCTCCTCATCACCTTATAAGGACCCACGTATCTTGGGCTCAACTAGCCCTTCTTACCAAAACGAACCACACCCTTCATGGGTGACACCTTCAAATAGACCCAATCACCAACTCGAAATTCAAGAGCCCTTCTCCTCACATCGGCATAGGACTTTTGGCGACTTTGGGCCATCTTCAACCTTTCTCTAATCATCCTAACCTTCTCAAGAGCCTCCATGACTAGATCTGGTCCTAACAAGGCCAGCTCACCAACCTCAAACCACCCAATCGGTGATCTACAACGCCTCCCATAGAGAGCCTCAAAAGGAGCCATACAGATGCTAGAATGATAGCTATTGTTATAGGCAAACTCAATCAATGAAAGATGATCATCCCAACTACCCTTAAGCTCCAATACATAATCCCTAAGCACATCCTCAAGTGTTTGGATAGTCCTTTCGGCTTGTCCATCCGTTTGCGGGTGAAATGCCGTAGTAAGCTTAACTCTCGTACCTAGACCCCTTTGAAAGGACTTCCAAAAGTGTGAAGTAAATTGAGTACCACGGTCCGATATGATGGATAGAGGAATCCAATGCAACCTTACCAAGTCATGAATATATAACCTTGCATAATCTTCCGCCCCATATGTTGTCTTTACCGGTAGAAACTGAGCCGATTTTGTCATCCTATCAACCACCACCCAAATAGAATCAAAACCTTTTCTAGTCTTGGGTAAACCAACTACAAAATCCATATTAATTTCTTCCCACTTTCAAGTAGGAATCTCTATGTCTTGGGTTAGACCACCCAGCCTTTGATGTTCGGCCTTGACTTGTTGACAACTATGACAATCGGAGACGAATTTGGCAATGTCCTTCTTCATGCCTCCCCACCAATACACATCCCTCAAATCTCTATACATTTTGGTGGAACCGGGGTGGATGTAGTAGGAAGAATTATGAGCTTCCTCAAAAATTTTCTCCCTCAAACCATCAACACAAGGCACACACAACCTACCTTGGTACCTAAGGGCACCATCTCCCCTTTGGGAGAAAACTTCCACCTTGCCCTCTTTCACCAAGGCCTTCAATTCTAACAAGGAAGAGTCAAGATCTTGTTTTTCTATCACCTCATAAACCAAGGAAGACCTAGCACCATCAACAACGACCACACCACCATTTCCAACCTCTTCCAACCTAACCCCCAACCTAGCCAACCAATGCACCTCCCTAGCCATTTCCCTATCACCAATATCAACATGAGCTAGGCTACCCATAGACACCCTACTCAAAGCATCCGCCACCACATTAGCTTTACCGGGATGATAATGCACACTCATATCATAATCTTTAAGAAATTCTAGCCACCTTCTTTGTCTCAAGTTAAGATCTTTTTGGGTGAAGACATATTGGAGGCTCTTATGATCGGTGAACACATCAACATGTACCCCATACAAGTAATGACGCCAAATCTTTAAAGAAAACACCACCGCGGCTAATTCAAGATCGTGCGTAGGATAGTTCATTTCATGCACTTTGAGTTGTCTAGAAGCATAGGCTATCACCTTACCATTTTGCATTAGGACACAACCCAAGCAAACTCTAGAAGCATCACAATACACAACAAATCCCTCAAGCCCATCCAATAGTGACAATATAGGAGCGGACACAAGTTTATCTTTCAAGGTTTGAAAACTCCTTTCGCACTCGTCAGTCCACTCAAACTTAGCCTTCTTTTGTGTCAACTTAGTCATAGGAGAAGCAATAGAAGAAAACACATTCACAAATCTCTGGTAGTAAACCGCTAAGCCCAAGAAGCTCCTAATATCCGATGGGGTCAATGGCCTAGGCCAATTTCTAATCATATCGGTCTTCTTAGGGTCCACCTTAATACCATCCCTCAACACCACATGACCTAGGAAGGCAACCTCCTTCAACCAAAATTAACACTTTTCATACTTGGCATACAATTTCTACTCTCTCAATCTTTGCAACACAACCCTCAAGTGACCCATATGTTCTTCCTCGCTATACGAATAAATTAAAATATCATCAATGGAGACCACAACAAAGGAATCAAGGTAGGGTTTAAAGACCCTATTCGTTAGGTCCATGAGGGCATACCCCCTCACACTCATAGACCCTTGTTTTAAATTCATGAACTCTACCAATTTGGCTTCCTTAAGCTCAATAGGGAAGAATCGATTAAGGAAAGCCGTTTTGAACTCTTCCCAAGGCACCACATAGTTTGCCCCCTTCTCTTTCTTTCATTGGTTGTACCATATTTGGGCCACTCCTTTTAGTTGGTAAGCCGCCAACTCCGCCTTATTTTCTGACCTCACGCCCATGATAGCTAATATATTGTGGACTTCATCAATGAACTCTTGAGGGTCTTCATCTAACTTAGACCCATAGAATTTCAGGGGATTCATCCGCATGAAATCTCTCACCCGAGATGCCGGGGTAGGAGCCTGAGGTGCTTGGGCCTTGTGGTTGGCTTGATTAGCCATAGCTTGTGCAAATAAAGTAAGGGCATCTCGAAGATCCCCATTGGTCAATTGTTCGTCGGGTGTGCGGGCTCATCTTCCTCTTGTATTAGGCATGATCTAGCATAGCAAAGAACAACCGTTAGGGAAGAACTTAATTCAACTCTATAGCACGACTTAGAACATGGAGAAGGAAAATATTTCCTAAAACGTCTCATAGCCTCCTACTCATAGTTGTGGTGCACAACACAACCATGAATCGGACTCTAATCAACGCGGTGTGTTGTACTCCGAGAATCTATCAACCTAGTGCTCTGATACCAAGTTTGTCATGACCCAAGCCTAAGACCTAGACGTGACCGGCGAATGGGGAACCCGAAGGAACCCCAAACAAGCCTCTTAGCATATCATTACACATCCTTGGTCACGGAAGCAATTAAAATGACCATAAGCGATAAGCATAATCAAGGGGAAGTCGGGACTAAGGGAGCAAGAGAAAAAGAGAATGATACATAAATACCATAGATGAGTCAAGCTCAATCATAATACACAACTTGTCCAACACCAACTCTAAACATGGGTACTTAGCGGGGGACAAGACAAACTACCGGGCTCACCCTCATAGTCAACACATAACTAAAAAGGAAAAGTCTTATACATAGGAAGAGATCATAAGCAACGTCCCCGGAATGGAAGACCCACTAATAACCTCGATAAAAAATCGTATTAGCAACGCGGAGGAGGATGGTCAAGCGATGCTCCGGTTCCTACATGGTGACATCATGTAGGCATAGAGTATGCATTAGTACGTTTGAATGTACTAAGTATATGGGATGCAATGCAATGCAACAATAGATGGACATCATAGGCAAAATGCATAATCATACCCGATAGATAGCATATTAATGAGATGATATGTATAATGATGCTTATATAAAAATTATATTTAGTGGGGCGTAGTACATGTGTGGCGAGTGACCATCAATATAGTATTTCCAAGGCCTACCACCCCCTTGGAGAGGCGAAAGAGGTACAAACCCCTCAATGAGGTTACCCAGGCCTACCACCCCCTGACCTAGGGACCAAGGTACAAACCCCTCGATATGGTTATACGGGCCTACTACCCCCCATACTAGGCAACCAAGGTACCAACCCCTCGATACGGTTACCCGGGCCTACAACCCCCGAGCTAGGCTTGGTCGACTCACAACACTTATATAGAGAAAATCATATACATGTGTCCATATTATCATCATTTCAGTAATTATATAACCATCCGACTCATAGGACGTACATTGGACCTTCCATTTCCTAAGAATTCTATAAATGGGCATTTTATCAAACACATGGTGGGCTACTATTCATGTAAATAAAATCATGTATTTCAAGAGTACTAAGTCCAACCAATTCCAAAATCCATATAAATCAGCCCACCAACAACATACATATATATATATACCAACCTTCATAATTTGATCGTGGAAGCGTGAAAACCATAAACATCACATAATAATTCCATTTCATGATAATATGCAAAATAGACCATAATAGGGTGTGTAGTAGTAATTCCATACTTCAAGAGTTCATAAATAACCATAAGGACCCATAAACTTGAAGTAGAAATAGAGGATAAATGGTTGGACTTGTGGAAAGGAAGGTTTCCACAATCAAACCCACATACCTCAACTTTGGAGAATCCTTGATGAAGATTGGAATGGAGAATTGAAGCTTGAGATTGAGTCTTGAATCCGGAATTAGAGCTTGAGATGTTTGAATTTGGTTGAGGATCTTGATGGAATTTTGGAGAGGGCTTAGAGAGTGTTTTTGAAGTTAAAAATGACTAAGTATGGGACATATCCCCTTTTTATAAAAAACGTCCCCAACACTTAGCCTC
This sequence comes from Solanum stenotomum, assembly GCF_019186545.1. NCBI lineage: Eukaryota > Viridiplantae > Streptophyta > Magnoliopsida > Solanales > Solanaceae > Solanum > Solanum stenotomum. The sequence goes on from NC_064283.1 coordinate 39,200,276, forward strand.
AAAAAAAATATAGCTTACTGGAAATTGCAAATCTGCACAGACAAGTTTTACGAAAATGGTCATAACTCCCTCATCCTAACTCGGAATGAGGTGAAACCAAGTGCGTTGGAAAGCTAACTCAAAGAGCTTTAATTTAATAGGTTGTGGCCCATCCAGTTCCTTGTGTGCTAAAAGATATTCCCCTTTAAAGTTGACCCTCCAAATCGCATTTTTTGCGATTTACGAATTTTGATACGGTTGCTCTAAAATTCGGGTTAGACCCATCCCCCACTCAATTTGACCCCATGAATAAGAATATGAAGTCGAATTTCTGAAATCATGCACAGATTTTGAGATATATGGAAATTACAATTATATGTGTATTCGAAGCACATTTTCGACATTTTTGGGGTCGTTTCATGGATAAAGTTTCCTCTGTTTTTGGGCCTATAGAAAAAAAAAATTCCTATCTCAAAAATCAATAACATATCCAACCAATATAGCTAAAATAAGCCATAACATGCATCAACAATATAATAATACTAAATCCATCTCCAAATACGAAAAGAAGTCTTATACTATTTCAAGTTTCCAATAATGAAAAATTACGCATGACACTAGTGAAATGATTAACAAAGCGACTCTAAGAGTTCAAAAGAAAAGGGCGGTAGTAAATAAATAACTTCTTGTCCACACAAAGCAATCCCCGTGAACTATAGATTTGTCAACTCATACACTATAGCTAAAGTCTTGTCGACGTCACCTGTTATCCGTGTAACGAAAAAAAGTGGGGAGTAAATCACTAGCTCAATGAGTAATAACATTTAACTACAACATTTCTAATAAACAAAAGTCGAAAACATGTTAATATGATAATTAGAAGATGTCATGAAATAAATGCCCTTTATATAAATGATAACAATAATCGGTAATAAACATTTTCATATCAAATTTAATGTTTGGAAGGTTTTGAGGAATTGTATCACTGTGGACTTCTTCATAAGGGAGTCAAATGTACTTGTAGGTCTCCTACTCAAGGAAAAATAGTAACAGTATGTTTTTTCCACCTTCCCACTTACAAGGATTGTAATAGTAATCATCATTATAAGGTATCTGATTTAACAAACCAGTAGTTAGCTACAAGAACCTTCAAATTCTAGTCTAATTTATATTTTTTGTAAACAATAAATATGATTATCAAATCATTATCAAAATAGTATATGATATTTAAGTTTTTATCAAAACATGAAATTTCATTTTGTTAATGATAATCATATCTTAAGTAATAGTAAAATAAGCTTAGTAATGGTAGAAAATTTTTAAAAATGGTAAAAACATATCTTATAACAATAAAACATTTCGAATAACAAGTAAACATCTCAAGTGAACGACTCGACACCATACAAAGTAATGGACTTGTCCCATATGAAAATTCAAAGCATTCAGTAATATATTTCATTTTTAAAATCATGTACCGATCATGCAGGTTATAGAAGCACAAGTTGTGATAAGATCACTACTCAGTATTTGTGTTGAAATGCCAAAATCATCACCTCAAGAAATCTATATGACTTCCTTTAAGGATAGAAGCTACAAAGAAGGGAATGAAGCAAAACCGCAAGTAGAAGGATCAAAGGATGTGGCTCAACAAAAGATGGTTGCTACTATAAATATCTTAGAGGAGTTGGTTCCAGAGGAATTTTTCTCAATCTTTTGGGGATTACCCACCTTCAATTCGGATGCTTGCTATGAATGAGGTACCGATTGAGAATGTTCCTGTGAATGAGAACCCTCCCATATATCATGAAGAAATATAAGAAGAGGTTGAGGTTGAGAATGTTGAGAATGTTGGACAAGAGGAAGAGGTGCAGGCTAAGGCTACAAGTATTCCTCCCATCAACCCATTGTTAGCTCAACAGATAATGTTATTTTTGAAAGGATTGGCTGGTCCGGGAATGCTTCCATCTATTCAAGCAACTCAAGCTCCTACTAATCCTCCTATTGCTAGCACTGCGCCCAACACGGGTGGGAACGTAGGTACTGATGCTTTCTTCCATCCTTTATTGGGTTCTGTTATGACTGATAATGAGCATGCCATGTTGACTAAGTTTCTGAAGCTTAAGCCTTCGGTATTTCTTGGTTCTGAGAGTGAGGATGCATATAACTTCATTCTGGATTGCTATGAGAGTCTTCATAAATTGGGTATTGTTCATCACATGGGGTTGAGTTTGTGTCTTTCCAACTTCAAGGTGAGGCCAAACAGTGGTGGAGAGCTTATATGGAATGCAGATCTTCTACTTTACCTCCACTTACTTGGACCCAATTTCATGCTCTATTTCTAGAAAATTATGTGCCTAGAACCTTGAGAGATTGTAAGAAAGATGAATTTATGGCTTTGGAACAAGGTGGAATGTATGTGGCTGCTTATGAGGCCAAGTTCCATGCTTTGTCTAGATATGGTACTCAATTGGTTACTACTGAGGAGGAGAGGATCTGCTTATTTATTAGGGGATTAAATTCTGAGTTGCAAGTATTATATGTTCATATGACTTCGGCAGGGAGAAGCTTTAATGAGGTGACAAACTATGTTAAGAAAGTGGAGGGGGTGAGGCGAGACGGTCAAGCTAAGGCGTTGGATAAAAGGGCCAAGAATTTAGGCAACTTCCAAGGTTCTTATTCTAGAGATTCAGGGAGGCCAATGCTTGCAGCCAAGCCAATTTAGTCCGCTATGCCCACCTTTACAAGTAACTACTCGGGAACTCCATCTTATAATTTTTAGGATAGCCAAAGAATCGCGCCTTCGACGGGTGGCAGACCATCTTTTGATCGTACTTGCTACAATTATGGAGAACCTGGGCATATGAGGAGAGATTTTCTCCATCCGCGTGTGTTAGGTGCCGCGCAGTAGCCTTTTAGAGCAATGGTGCCCGCGGGGAATGGTAGTAATGCTAGAGGACGTCCACAAGGTGGGCGAGGAGGTAATCAACGAGACCGTGGAGGTAGAGGAAACGGTAACGGGGGTATGGATAACGCACAACCATTATAGCATAATGTTATGCTTTTTCGGGAAAGAATGAGGCGGAGGCGTCCGACGCGGTGATCACATGTACTTCTCTTATATGTGACCGGATGGCTAATGTGTTGTTTGATCCGGGTTCTACTTATTCATATGTATCTGTGAGATTTGCCTCAGATTTTGATATGATTTGTGGTATTCTTGATGCCCATATTCGTGTTTCTACCCAGTTGGAGAGTCAGTCATAGTTACCCATGTTTATCGTGCTTGTCCTATTTAGTTTATGGGATTTCAGACTTGGGCTGATTTAGTGATTTTGGATATGATTGACTTTGATATAATCTTAGGCATGACTTGGTTTTCCCCTATTATGCGGTGCTTAATTGTAATACTAAGTCTGTAACTCTAGAAATTCCTGGAAAGGAAAAATTAGAGTGGGAAGGGGTGTACAAGCCTAAGCAAGCTAAGATTATATTCTCCATTCGGGCTAGTAAATTAGTAGAGCAGGGTTGTTTGACTTATTTTTCTCATATTAGGGATGTTGAGATTGAGGCTCCATCCATTGAGTCTATTGTTGTGGTTTCTGAATTTAGTGAAGTGTTTCCTAATAACTTGCTTGGTATGCCTTCGGATAGAGATATAGATTTTTGCATTGATTTAGAGCCTGGTACACGCCCCATTTCTATCCCTCCATATCGTAAGGCTCTGGCAAAGTTAAGAGAGCTTAAAGCTCAAATCCAAGAGTTTCTTGATACGGGATTTATTCGCCCTATAGCTTCTCCATGGGGTGCTCCAGTTTTGTTTGTTAAGAAGAAGGATGGTAGTATGAGAATGTGTATAGATTATCGATAATTGAATATGATCAATATTTGAAATAAGTACCCTTTTGATTTTTGCGTAATCAAGACACAACTTCCAATTTAAGTGTCTACGATCGTACAATAGTAATATAACCCAACCGAATGGGTTGGGGTCGAGTCCCGAAGGAGTGGTTGCAAGAATTAATAGAAAAGTAAAATCAAGTTCTAATCAATCATAGTTATAAATATTAACGAATAAAAACATACTAAATCTAAAGGGTTGACACAAATGTCAATTATCAATAGGGCGTTTGTATTCAACTAATGACAAAAATAGCGAAAATATAAAGATGTGAGATAGGAATACAGGATTCTTGGGATGTGATAGGAATATGGGATAAAATATATTATTGGGTAAAATTTATTGATAGTAAATCGCTAAATATTTGTAACTAGGCTAGACTTTAGTGGGGTAACTTCTCTCTAGAGCAATTTACCCCGAATCAACTAGATTTCTCTCGAACACCGAGTTGCAGTATTTAAGCACAGCCTCTACGTTAGCCCATTCACTCTCTCGAGCTGAATGTGTGGGAGAAGGCGTAGGATTCACTCTATCGAGTTGAACCCACGACGACCCAATAACCACCGGCTATCGATTTAGTAGTTTTAGTTTTAAAACCTCTCTCTCTTGAAGCCAAAAACACTAAGTTGAAATTGTATTTGCAACTACAATCCCATAAGTTCAAACACAACTACTAAACGAAATCACATTTAAACAGCAAATAGACTAACAATAAGCAATACCCAACAGGAAATTTAACTCATATTCACAAAATCACACCCCAAGAATTGGAGTTTTAGCTAGACATGAAAAAGAGATAGAAATCAATACCAACAAGTGTTTCCATCAAGTGGGTATGATAGAAAATGTCTTTAAACGCGTCTGGGATGAAGATTCTTTGATACCCACTTCTAATTTCTTGGAGTTGAAAACCTTCAAGCTTAAGAACAATGTCTCCCAAAAACTCTAAGAACTCAAAACTAAAAATATTCTAAGTCTTATTAATAATTCTCTACAACTTGATACTAAGCTACAGAATTAAATAGGTATTTATAGTTTTCAAAATTTTATGCTGTGAAGGACCACTCGGTGCAGTTAGTCGGGATCGCCGATACACTCGGCGATCCACCCTTTGTTCTGGCTCATCGCCTTTCAGCTTGTGCCTTCAGCATCTTCGCGTTTTGATTCATTGGGTGACAGGGAACTGCTTCGTAGAATTGCTCGGCGATGCGCCGACTGCTCCCTTTCCTCGCAGACTTGATCTTTTATTTCAGGGCTCAGCACACTAAAACTTTGGGCGAGGTTAAGGCCATTCGGCGACTCGCCTAATGCATTAGGCTATCCTCAGGGCTTTTTTTCTTCGTTCTTTTCAACTGCCTTGTTACTTTTTGCTCCATAGTGTCCATGCTTTGTGTCTAACTCCAAATACCTAAAACTCAAGGATTTACATCAAATATTGAGACAAAATATGCATTTGAAGACACTAATTCAATCAAAATATATCCCTAAATGAGTCTAAATTGTGGACTCATCACCTTTGCCTCGAATAGATCATCTCTTTGACCAAATGCAAGGGGCAGCAATTTTCTCTAAGATTTATCTAAGATCATGGTACCACCAATTGAAAATTAGGCCTAAGGATGTGCCTAAGACGGGGTTTAGAACTCGTTATAGCACTATGAGTTTTTGGTTGTCTTTTGGCTAGACCAATGCACCTGCAGCTTTCATGAGTTTAATGAATAGGGTGTTCAAGACATTTCTTGATACTTTCGTCATAGTCTTTATTTCACCATTCAATACCATCTGGGCAAGGCTAATGTGGTGGCAGACGCTTTGAGTCAAAAGGCGGTGAGTATGGATAGTTTAGCTAGCTTAAGTGTAGCCAAGCGACCTTTGGCTAAAGAAATTTAGACCTTAGAGTCTAATTTCATATAGTTGGGCATCTCAGAAAGAGGTAAGGTGTTAGCTAGTATTGAAGTAAGGGACACATTCATTCCATTATGCTATGGAGAAAGTGCAACTCATCAGAGATAGACTTAAGATAGCCCAGAGTCGCCAGAAGCCTTATGTAGATGTAAGGAGATGGGAACTAGAGTTCCAAGTTGATGACTGGGTTTTCCTGAAGGTGTCACCTATGAAGGGGGTGATGAGGTTTGGGAAGAAAGGAAAGCTCAATCTCAGATATGTAGGCCCTTACCGGATCTCGAAAAGGATTGGTAAAGTGGCTTATGAGTTAGACTTACCAGCAGATTTGGCAGCAGTGCATCCAGTCTTCCACATTTCACTATTGAAGAAGTGTATGGGTGATCCAGCATCCGTAGTGCCATTAGAGAGTGTGGCTGTGAAGGATAGTCTCACTTATGAAAAGGTACCAGTTGAAATCCTTGAACGTCAGGTTCGAAGGTTGAGAAACAAAAAAGTCGCTTTAGTTAAGGTTTTGTGGAGGAGTCAGTCCATAGAGGGAGCTACTTGGGAAGTAGAAGCAGCCATGAAGTCCAAGTAACCTCACCTCTTCCCTTCCGATTCCATTCCAACTTGAGGTAATACTTCCTCTTCAGTTTTTCAGTCATTCATGCACTAATTCAGTCTTAGTATTTTGTTCCTTCAGCCTATACTTGCATTTTCAGCGTATTTGCATGTTTTTGGAACTCAGTTCAGTCAGAAAACAGCCTTCAGTGTTTAGTGGTAGGGTTGCAGCTCGTTCCCTCCATTTCAGCTAGTTTAGTCTTCATTTGAGGATGAATGATCCCAAGGGGGAGATATTGTAACACCTCGAAACCCAGACCTAGAAAGAAATTTTAGAAATAAACCTGAAGCAGTGAACCACGGCAGGGTTCACGAACGTGATAGGGTCCACAGTCCGTAAACCTGCCCGTGGTCTTGACTTGTAAGTCACCAGGCCCAGACATCAGACGACGAGTACCTTCACGGTCTGTGGTCTTGATGATAGGCTGTGGTAGCGCCCGTAGAGTCAAGGCAGTGAACTTCCCTAGCCAGCACCTTAGACCACCATGCCTAAGTGAGGACCTTCACGATCCGTGGTCCTACACATGACCCATGGGGGTGTCCGTGGAGCCTTAACAGTAAGCCCCGTAGCCAGTCCCTCCAGACCATAGCCCAAGTGGAGACCACGGACACTTTCCCGGTCTGTGGTCCTTCACGCGGGCCGTGGTAGGGCTCGTGGACACAGGCCCTCAGCTAGTAGTCACCAAGTCTAGACCACTACTGACTTCACGGTCCGGGGTCCCTTTCACGGTCCATGAAGGTGGCAGTGGTCAGTCCGTCTGCAGTTTAAGTCAGGGTTATTTCGGTTTTATCCTTATTCGTTGGACACCTAAACTACGTCGTATTAATCCTAAATTTCGTGGTTTTAGTTAGTTTAAGCCTAGAAACATAACTAGAACTTACCAAAGTCAGATCTTTAATCAAAACTTAGGAAATTAGAAGCGAAAGGAGAGAAAAAGGCGACCAACCCTAAGTTTAAGAACGCAGCAAGTTTCCTCCAGTTCCAGCCCCGAAATCGAAAGATTTATCTGTGAAATTTGTCACCAGGTATGTGGGATTTCATTAGTGGGTTTCTTTCACCCATTAGGTCCCTAGTTTTCAGTCAGTTCTTGATTCCCTTATTATGACTAGACCTCGAATTTCTTGAATGTTAGAATTATTAGGTTCTTAGCTGTTAGAATGATCCAAATCAGATTAGTACGTTAATATTCAGTTTATTGCATGAATTCCAGAACCCTATCTATGTATTTCTTTAGTTCTTGAATTACACATGTTAGGTCAGAAATTTCAGTTATTCAGTTATACATGCCTCAGTTATTAATGCATCAATATCAGTTTAATTGTTGCATCATCAATTTGCATGTTCAGTTTGAGCTATCCAATAACTTACAGAAATTCAGTCATAATGTGTAAATTACTCAATCCACTGGGAGCAGCATAATACCGAGTTGGACTAGGGTTCAGCGTACCCAAACAGTCCTAGAACTACTAGCCACGTAGGTTGTAAGTCCCCTCTGTGGGCATCATTTTAGTGATCACGCCAGCATGCCTCTACACCTTTGGTCGGGTGTACTGAGTCCTCTTGATGTGGCGTATACATCGGACTCCACATTTAGCTCATGTGGTTTTATTATCGGTTATTAGTAGCTCCCACAGTTCAGTCAGATTCTATTGCATTGACCATGTATCATTATATTCAGTATTCAGTCTCAGCATGTTATAAATTGGTCATTATATTCAGTATTCAGTCTCAGCATGTTATAAATTGGTCATTACATTCAGTTAGCTCAGTATTCAGTATCTATATCATGTTTAGATTATATCATTGCTTATGTTCTTTGTTCAGTTATATGTTATTTCAGCTTTATTCTATCATGCATGCTCAGTACCTTTCAAGTACTGACGCATACTCTGCGCTACATCTTCTCGTGATGTAGGTCCAGGTTCTCAGCATCCAGATCACGCTTAGATCGGTACCCAATCTCCAGTTCAACAAAATGAGTGGTGAGTCCTCATTCTCCGAGGACAATAGTCATGAGTTTCTTTTCAGTATTTTCAATCCTTTAGTTTCAGTTTTGCTACACTTAGCTAGGACCTGTCCCAGCATTTTCTAGTCAGTTAGAGGCTATTTTCAGACATAGTTAGATTCATCTTAGTATTGAGTTAATATCTTCTTAGTATTAAACTCATCGGTTTTCATTTATCTCAATTATAGTATATGGGTACTCCCCATCTTTTCATTTTATTTATGATCTAGCTTTCGCATCAGTTTATTATCTTTAGCATGCTCGTGATCATACCAGCAGGGTTAGCTTGGGATCACTTGTGGTCCTAGGTCTTGTGTCCGCGTCTTGGGGGTAGTTCGGGGCGTGACAATAATCACATGCATATATCGAATATACACAATATTATCAACATTTACGAACAAGTTACAGTTTCATATTTTTCAAGATACACAATTATATCAAATCATTGGTCCTCTTATGGAACCCAAACCCAAATTGTTAGCACACCGGAACGTGGTACCCGATCTAATGTTTAAGCCGGAACGTGGCTATCGATCCCATAATTATGCTGAAACATGGCAATCGATTCAAGTTAGTGTGTCTAAACGCAACACCTGATCCATTCAACAAGCCACAATCACAATCACAAGTATATTCTCAATATCATACAATCAAGTCATGATTCATGGCATTCATCATTCATCTATCCCATTTACAATTAGTGTGATCAATAATGCAACATTCGCATACATACATGTATCATAATGAAGCAAGAACAAACATACATCATACAATCATAGAGTCACAACCATCACCTACTTCGAACAAAGCTTGAAACCCTTAAAAAACTTGATCTTTCCCTTTCCGGATTCGTTCCGCTTGTTCTTGGTCTACAAACAATCATCATAATACGAAAATCAATAAACAATCACTAATTACCCTAGATTGTCACAACCCAGACCATCGTGATTGGCACCCACACTAACCCTCCGCTGGAGAACCACTACTACAACCCGAACCAAGCAACTAAAGCAATAACTAAAGCATTTAAGGATATGAAAACATGAATAATAGCTAAAACTGAAGTTCCCATAAACTTACAAAAGATCTAACAACTAACAATGTAGAAAATACGTCTAGAACCTGAAAGTCAATGTACCAAAACATCTAAACAAGAAGGGATGCAACCCCAAACTAATCAATTAATTAACTACTAGAAATGTCTAAGTCTAAAATGTGGGCATAGACGAGAGAGAACTCATGGCAGCCCATAAGAAACGGCTCACCCTTGAACTCGAAGCAATCACTGATCTTCTAAACGAGGTATGTCAATAGCCGCTTGAAGATGCCCTATACTAAACAAAGAAAGAGCAAGTGTAGTATCAGTACACAACCACAATGTACTGATAGGATAACGCAGCTATCCAACTAAGTGCAACATATATAAGTCAATACAACAATATAACCTCATGCATACATCGAACATATACAATCTTATCAACATTTACGAACAAGGTACAGTTTCACATTTCTCAAGATACATAATATTATCAAATCATTGGTCCTCTCATGAAACCCAAACCCAAACTGTGAGCATACCAAAACGTGGTACCCGATTCAATATTTATGTCGAAACATGGAAATCGATCCCATAATTATGTCGGAACGTGGCAACCGATCCCAATTAGTTATATCGTAACATGACAACCAATTCATTCAACACACCACAATCACAATCACAAGTATCTTCTCAAGTTCATACAAATAAGTCATGATTCATGGCATTCATCAATCATTTATCTCATTTACAACAAGTGTGATCAATAATGCAACATTCACATGCATATATGTATCATAATGAAGCAAGAGCAAACATACATCACACAATCATACATATATGTATCATAATGAAGCAAGAACAACCATACATCACACAATCATAGAATCACAACCATCACCTACCTCAAAACAAGCTTGAAACCCTAAGAAACTTGATCCTTCCTTTTTCGGATTCGTTCCGCTTGTCCTTGGTCTACAAACAATCAATATAATACGGAAATCAATAAATAATCACTAATTACTAGAATTACTAACAATTCTAACAACTCTAGATCATACCCATGATCCCAAGTATCCAAATTAGGGTTGTTTCCACCATAGATTCTAGATTGAAACCCTCCCACATCGATAATTACCCATTAGATTACATTCTACGGATCAAAAAATGGATTCGCAGAGTTAAAATCTTACCTTTGGCCTCAAGAATGGTGGAAAACTATCAAGAATCGTCTGGGGTTTGTTCCTTAGCTCTAAAAACAGAAAAGTGCAGAATAAAGATGTTTTCGGGTTTATTTACGACTTTAAGTTGCGTCTGGCCCGCCACAGCGGTACTGCCAGAGCGACCAAACTCACCGCCAAAGCGACTTACACGAAATAGTGAGCTATTTTATTAATATAAAGACCCCCATTTCACAACACACCTTTAACCAACGACACTCAGAAAATACCACTCATGCTAAGATCGATTCCAGAAGTTCCACTCACCCGAATTCAGTTCCGTAAAGTCGTACGGATTCCTTAATGACTTATCTAACTATTCATGTCATCAAAATCATAAATAAATCACCAGATTGGTACCAGATTTCCATACACCTTAATGACTTGGACTAGGTTGGGAAATTCCAAGTTACTACGAAAAAGTTTTTCGACCCAAAAAAATTTCCCGTTGGCTTCTCTATAACGACGGAACCCGGTCGTTACAATAAATACCAATTTACCCATCATTCGTGCCCGAGTGACAAACTTAGGAAAAAAAATAGGCTAAGGAAAGAATGAAGTAGTACCTGATTCGGTGAACAATTGGGGATACTTGTCTCACCTGTCCCTCTCGGTATCCCAAGTAGCTTCCTCAACTGGAGGATGCTTCCATTGAACTTTCACGGACTTAATCTCCTTGGTCCTCAACTTTCGCATATCACGATCAAGAATTGCAATCGATTCCTCCTCATATTGGAGGTCTTTGTCTAACACAATTGAGTCCCACTTAATGATATAATTATAACATCTCGCAAGTTGAAATAACTAGGAAGAAATTAAGAATTTGAAATAGCCATTTGTGGAAAGAATATAAAAATCTGGAAAATTTGTTAAGTATGTTAAGTTGAGTTTTTGGTCAACTTCAAATGACCATAACTCCTAGCTCAGGATAAGTTAGGTGTGTTTATAGATATCGTAAGAAATATCTTGGAATAATATTTCCAACGCCTCTGAGTTTGAGCGATTCTGAGTTCATATGAGTGAGATGTACCCATTGGAAGTTGGGTTGTTCAAATAAGGAAAGTCCAATCCGAATTTTTGAAGGGTGTTGTGGTCTTTTCCTAACACAATTATTTTAATTCGTTTTAGGAGTTTAATTGGGGTATATTCAGAATTATATCAATTTAGAAAAGTTGAAATTCATGCTAGGGCTTTGAGAAAAGAGAAAAGAGGAGAAAGAAGAAGAGAAATCAAGAGTCGTCAAGAACGTTCAACAATCGCTTGTGGATTACGTCAAGGGGTGATCCCTATGAGGTATGTGAGATCACATAGAATTGGTTTAGTTCACTCACACGCCAATCATGATTCAATTCAGCGAATTAATTATATTAGATTTGAAAGTAAATCATTTGAGTTCTTGATGAAATTCGTTTGAATGCTTGTGGGTTATGTTGTTGAAGTTTTCTTGAGTTTGATTGATGTTTTCGGGTGAAATTGCGAGTTGAATCTACTATATGTTGAGGATATAATCAATTCTAAGTGTTTGGGGAAAGAACTAAGTTGATTGGGTGGGTTTAGAGTCGAAAAACGAAGAAGAAAAGTCGGGGAGCACCTGGGGAGGGTTCTGGCGTGTCGCCCCTCTCAGAGCTCCAAAAAGGGGTCTTTGAATGTTGGGCTCTGGGGTACTGCGCCAGCCAGAGCGCCCCAACCTTGTCTCTGAATTTGAAAGGTTGGCGCCCCGCACCTCTCAGAGGGCCAGGGACACCAGTTCTTCCTATTTCTTTCCCATCTTTCTGTACTAGTTCCTTAGCATCGTACCTATGTTTTCTAGTTGATTCCAACACTCTAAGGTACGTCTAAACATCATCAAATCATCCATAAACATGAGATCATGAACCTTGAATCCATAATTCAATTCAAGGAAGGTTAAGAGTCAAGTCTATAAATTAAGAATAAAGTCAAAAGAAGTTCATAAAGTTTTCAAAAGTCTTTCACAAACGTTTTAACTTTGTTTTAAGACTTAAGTTTTGAGTTAACAAAGAGTAAAGATTTGAGTTCATTTCTTCAAAAGTTATAAGGGAACTAAGTATTCCCAAGATTTAAAATATTTTTCAACATTTGAGCAAGAAAGGGAAACACCAATTTCCAAGAGAGATTTTAAGCTAAGTTTTGAGTAATTATCTCAAACCAAAGAAAGAGTTTTATTTTAAAAACATATGAGCTAAGTACATTTTGGGAGTAGTATTGAGCACCGATATGGGGACGCGAGTTCAGATAACTCAAGTCTCCATAAACCATGTAGCCATCTTGGGTAGTAAAGGATCATACTTTTTAGATGAATCCTTAAGTGCTTTTTAGCATAAACTAGTGGATCCACTTAGTTAAGACGTCCTATATGAAGGCAAATTATAGGACAGTTCTGGAAGCGTGGGCAAGACGATGTATCACCACTTAGGCTCATATTGGTGGTTGCCAGTTAGAGAATCTCCCACGGAAACTATATTACTTTATTTTATGAGTAAAGTTGAGTTTGCTATTGCATTTTCTTTAATGAACTAAGTTGTTTTCCACTGTTTTAAAAGCTTTCTGTATATTGCATGTGTTTTATTGCTTTATATTGAGTTAAGTTATTCAGGAGTTGAGTAAAGCCAAGGTAAGTGTTCCTTCCAGACTCTTTTCAAGCCTATGTTATGTTTAGCATTCCAACTCGCATACTCGTACATTCAATGTACTGATGCCAGTTGGCCTACATCGTCTTTTGATGTAGACACAAGTAACCAGGATCAGCATCCAGCACCTTGTTGATCAGGTTGAGCACTCAGAGTTAGTTGGTGAGCCTCTTTGCTTTCCGAAGGGCTTCTTTTTACATTGCTTTCTAGTTTTCAGTTGTTAGGATGATCGGGGTCCTGTCCCAACATCCCTCTTTGTTTTAGAGGCTTCAGAGACAGATAGTTATAGTTCTTTAGTCTTATTCATTTCAGTTGTATACGCTTAAGACTTGAGTTGTCATTCTGGGTAAGATATTATTCTTTAAGTTATTGTATGAGTTTTATTTCTTATGTTTAAGTCTTCCGCTGAGTAAGTAAGCCAGGCCAAGGGTTCACTTGGGGCCAGCAATGGTTCTCGAGTGCCAGTCCTACCCGGGGTGTAGGCTCGAGGCCTGACAATAATCCTTGTCACCATGATATCTTTTCAACATGGATATATGAAATACCGAATGAACTCTTGATAGGTTAGGAGGTAAAGCCAATCTATACGCTACCGGTCCTACACATTCAAGAACCTCAAAGGGACCAATGTATCGCGGACTTAGCTTACCTTTCTTGTCAAATCTCATCACCCCTTCATGGGTCATACCTTAAGAGGAACATTTTCACCGATTTAAAATGCCATGTCTCTTACCTTATAATCTGCTTACTTCTTATGTCTACTCTAGGCTGCTAGAAGCTTTGTTTGAATACTCCTCACCTTATCTTGAGCATCCTTCACTAAATCGACCCCCAATGGTTTCACATCTCCAGCCTCCAACCATCCTATGGGTGATCTACATCCCCTCCCATAGAGTGCCTCAAATGGTGTCATATCTATGCTGGAGTGATAACTATTATTATAGGAGAATTCACACAAGGGTAGGAACTTATCCCAATGCCCTCCAAAATCAATCACACATGCCCTCAACATGTCTTCTAACACTTGAATAGTCCTCTCTAAGTACCCGTCTGTCTGTGGAAGGAAAGTTGTACTAAAAGTGAGTTGTGTGCCCAATTCAACTTGGATGTGAATTGGGTTCCACGGTCTGAGATGATAGAGAGGGGCACCCCATGCAACCTCACTATCTCTTTCACATACACCTTAGCCAATTGTTCAGCATTTTAGTCTATGCTCACCAGAATAAAATGGGCTGACTTAGTCAATCTATCAACCACTACCTAAATAGAATCAAACTTCTCCAAAGTCTTGGTAAGACCAACCACGAAATCCATGGCTATTCTTTCCCACTTCCATTCCGGAATTAGCATTATTTGAAGCAAACCTGCAGGCCTTTGGTGCTCATATTTCACTTGTTGGCAATTTTGACACTTAGCCACAAACTCTGCTATATCCTTCTTCATGCCCGGCCACCAATAAATTCGCTTCAAATCTCGATACATCTTGGTCACACCCGGATGAATGAAATATCGCGAACCAATAGATTTTGTCAACAATTTTCTGAATCAAGTCTTCAACTCGAGGAACACAAATTCTTCCTTTAAAACTGAGCACACCTTCCTCATCAAGAGTGGTCTGTTGCTTCGAACCATTTGCAGTCTTCTTTTTAAGTTCATTCAAATTCTCATTCTCAAATTGCTTGGCCTTGATCTCTTCAATGAACGTGGCCCTTACTTCAATGCTGGCTAACACCCCACCTTTCTCTGAGATACCCAACTGCATGAATTTAGACTCCAAGGTATGAATTTCCTTGGTCAATGGTCACTTAGTTACACTCAAGCAAGCTAAACTGCCCATACTTACCGCTTTCCGACTCAAAGCGTCTGCTACTATATTAGCCTTGCCTGGATGGTATTGAATGGTAACATCATAATCTTTTAGTAACTCCATCCACCTTCGTTGTCTCAAATTCAGATCCTTTTGAGTAAACACATGCTGCAAGCTGTGATGATCAGTAAATACCTCACACTTAACACCATAAAGGTAATGCCGCCAGATCTTAAGAGCAAACACTACCGCTGCCAACTCCAAATCATGTGTTGGGTAATTCCTCTCATGCACCTTTAGTTGACGTGATGCATAAGCTATAACATTCTTATCCTGCATCAACACAGCACCTAAACCAGAATATGAAGCATCACAATAAACAATAAAATCCTTACCTTCAACCGGTAATGCTAGGATGGGTGCGATGGTCAATTGAGTCTTGAGCTTTTGAAAGCTATCCTCACATTTTTCAGTCCACTCAAATGGTATCTCCGTTTTGGTCAAGTTAGTCAAGTAAATGGCAATAGAAGCAAAGTTCTTCACAAATCGGCGATAGTAGCTAGCGAGCCCCACAAAATCCTATCTTCCGTCATAGAGCTAGGCCGAACCCAATTCTTAACCATCTCAATCTTTTGAGGATCTACCATTACCCCTTATTTTGAAACTACATGTCCCAAAAATGAAACAGAAGTCAACCAAAATTCACACTTAGAAAATTTAGAATACAACATTTGTTTCCCAAGAACACCCAGAAGAATACGAAGATGGTCGACATGCTCTTCCTCACTTTTCGAATAGACCAAAATATCATCAAAAAAGAATATGACGAATGAATCAAGAAATGGCTTAAACACCATTCATTAAACTCATAAAAGTTGCAGGCACATTAGTCAAACCAAAGGACATAACTAGAAACTCATAGTGCCCATAGCGGGTTCTAAACATTGTCTTGGGCACATTCTCAGGCCTAATTTTCAACTGATGGTAGCCAGACCTTAGATCAATTTTGGAGAAAATTGATGCACCTTGCAATTGGTCAAAAAGATCGCCAATTCGAGGCAAGGGATACTTATTTCGAATGGTGACCCTATTCAATTGCTGGTAATCTATACACATTCTCATACTACCATCATTATTCTTAACAAACAAAACTAGAGCAACCCATGAGGAAGCACTAGGACGAATAAATCTCTTATCAAGAAGCTCTTGGATTTGAGCCTTAAGCTTTCTTAATTCTGCTGAAGTCATGCGATATGGAGGGAGAGAAATGGGACGAGTATCAGGTTCCAAATCAATGCAGAAATCTATATCTCTATCCGGAGGCATGCCAGGTAAATCAGTAGGAAACACTTCTCTAAATTCTGACACCACAGGAATAGACTCAATAGATGGAGTCTCAACCTCAATATCCCGAATATGAGCCAAATAAGCTAAACAACCCTGCCCTACCAGTTTCCTAGCCCGAATGGAGGATATGATCTTAACTTGCTTAGGCTTGTACACCCCTTCCCACTCTAACTTTTCTCTTCTTGGAATTTCTAGAGTTACAGACTTAGTATTACAATTTAACACATCATAATAGGGGGACAACTAAGTCATGCCTAAGATAATATCAAAGTCAGTCATATCCGAAATCACCAAATCAGCAAATCAGCCCAAGTCTGAAAACCCATAAACAAAATAGGATAAGCACGATAGACATGGGTGACTATAACTGACTCTGTAACTGGGACAGAAACATGGATAGGGGCATCAAGTATATCACAGCTCATATCAAACTCTAAGGCAAATCGCACGGATACATAAGAATAAGTAGAACCCGGATCAAATAACATATTAGCCATCCGGTCACAGACAAGAATAGTACTTGTGATCAGTGCGTTTGACGTCTTTGCCTCATTCTTGCCCGAAAAGGCATAACACTGAGCCCTATCATCTTGACAAACCACTTCCCTGCCTAGTTGCCCATTACCTCTGCCTGCATTACCATTTCCTCTACCTCTACGGCCTCGTTGATTACCTCTTCGTCCACCTTGTGGACGTCCTCGACCATTATTACCATTTCCCGCGAGTACTACTGCTCTAGTCAGCTACTGCTGGGACTCAAATACATGTGGGTGGGGACAATCTCTTCTCCTATTCCCAGGCTCTCCAAAGTTGTAACATGTTTGATTGATGATTCCATAAACTGGACTCATTTAGGGTCATATTTTAATAGAATTAGTGTCTTCAAATGCTTCTTTTATCCCAATATCTAATAAAAACCCTTAAGTTTCAGGTATTTGAAGTTTGAGTGGAAGCATGAACACTTAGGTGCAAAAAGGTGCAAAAAGGCTTAAAAGAACGAAGAAACTGAAGTTTGAGCATCACCAAGCACACTTGGCGAATCGCCGAAGGGACGTACTTCGCCCTTTGTTCTAGTACGCAGAGCCTTGAAGGAAAAGGATCAAATCAGCGGTAAAAAGGAGCAGTCGGCGCGTCACCGAACATTTTCGTTGTCACGACCCAAGCCTAGGGCCTAGACGTGACCGGCGAATGGGGAACCCGAAGGAACCCCAAACAAGCCTCATAGCGTATCATTACACATCCTTGGTCGCGGAAGCAATTAAAACGACCATAAGCGATAAGCATAATCAAGGGGAAAATCGGGACTAAGGGAGCAAAAGAAAAAAAAAGGAATGATACATAAATACCATAGATGAGTCAAGCTCAAGCATAATACACAACTTGTCCAACACCACCTCTAAACATGGGTACTTAGCGGGGGACAAGACAAACTACCGAGCTCACCATCATAGTCAATACATAACAAAAAAGGAAAAGTCTTATACATAGAAAGAGATCATAAGCAACATCCCCGAAATGGAGGACTCACCAATAACCTCGATAGAAAATCATATTAGCCACGCGGAGGAGGATGGTCAAGCGGTGCTCCGGTCCCTACATGGTGACATCATGTAGGCATAGAGTATGCATTAGTACTTTGAATGTACTAAGTATATGGGATGCAATGCAATGCAACAATAGATGGACATCATAGGCAAAATGCATAATCATACCCGATAGATAGCATATTAATGAAATGATATGTATAATGATGCTTACATAAAAATCATATTTAGTGGGGCGTAGTACATGTGTGGCGAGTGACCATCAATATAGTATTTCCAAGGCCTACCACCCCCTTGGAGAGGCGAAAGAGGTACAAACCCCTCAATGTGGTTACCCGGGCCTACCACCCCCCGAGCTAGGGACCAAGGTACAAACCCCTCGATATGGTTATACGGGCCTACTACCCCCCGTACTAGGCAACCAAGGTACCAACCCCTCGATACGGTTACCCGGGCCTACAACCCACGAGCTAGGCTTGGTCGACTCACAACACTTATATAGAGAAAATCATATACATGTGTCAATTTCATCATCATTTCAGTAATTATACAACCATCCGACTCATAGGACGTACATTGGACCTTTCATTTCCTAAGAATTCTATAAATGGGCATTTTATCAAACACATGGTGGGCTACTGTTCATGTAAATAAAATCATGTATTTCAAGAGTACTAAGTCTAACCAATTCCAAAATCCATATAAATCAGCCCACCAACAACATACATATATATAAATCAACCTTCATAATTTGATCATAGAAGCATGAAAACCATAAACATCACATAATAATTTCATTTCATGATAATATGCAAAATAGACCATAATAGGGTGTGTAGTAGTAATTCTATACTTCAAGAGTTCATAAATAACCATAAGGACCCGTAAACTTGAAGTAATAATAGAGGATAAATGGTTGGACTTGTGAAAAGGAAGGTTTCCACAATCAAACCCACATACCTCAACTTTGGAGAATCCTTGATGAAGATTGGAATGGAGAATTGAAGCTTGACATTGAGTCTTGAATCCGGAATTAGAGCTTGAGATGTTTGAATTTGGTTGAGGATCTTGGTGGAATTTTGGAGAGAGCTTAGAGAGTGTTTTTTGAAGTTAAAAAAAATGACTAAGTATGGGACATATCCCCTTTTTATAAAAAACGTCCCCAACCCGCCTCAAAAAATAGCTCACTGGAAATTGCAAATCTGCACAGACAAGTTTTACGAAAATGGTCATAACTCCTTATCCTAACTTGGAATGAGGTGAAACTAAGTGTGTTGGAAAGCTAACTCAAAGAGCTTTAATTTAATAGGTTGTGGCCCTTCCAGGTCCTTGTGTGCTAAGATATATGCCCCTTTAAAGTTGACCCTCCAAATAACATTTTTTGCGATTTTCAAATTTTGATACGGTTGCTCTAAAATTCGGGTTAGACCCATTTCCCACTCAATTTGACCCCCTGAATAAGAATATGAAGTCGAATTTCCGAAATCATGCACAGATTTTGAGATATATGGAAATTACAATTATAGGTGTTTGCGAAGCACATTTTCGGGCATTTTTTGGGTCGTTTCAATATCTCCCCCTTGGGAACATTCATCCCCGAATGTTAAAAAAACGTACATGAGAGACACAAACATGGCAATATCAGCCCACATAAGGATGCAACAATGCACTTACACCTTATTTCAAAAACCTCAACATAGTTGTAAAACCACAATGAACTTGTCAACTTAAACATGAATGTATGCAATGATATGGGGGCTGAACTTAAGACCTGAGATTTTATAAAGTGCTTAGATCAATACCTTAGGCTTGAGTGGAGTGGAAAAGATAAGGATATCGCATTTGCATGTCCGCTTCGGCCTCCCAAGTAGCACTTTCAACTTGTTGATTTCTCCAAAGGACTTTAACGGAAGCCACATTTTTGTTTCTCAACCTCTTCACTTGTCTATCTAAAATCTGGACCGGAACCTCTTCATAGGTGAAATTATCTTCAACAACACCCACAACATCAAGAGACACAATGGCATTCGTATCACCCACACACTTCCTCAACATAGACACATGAAATACCGGATGAACCAAATCCATTTCGCTAGGCAATTCCAACTCATAAGCTACCTTGCCAATTCTCCTCATCACCTTATAAGGACCCACGTATCTTGGGCTCAACTTGCCCTTCTTACCAAAACGAACCACACCCTTCATGGGTGACACCTTCAAATAGATCCAATCACCAACTCGAAATTCAAGAGCCCTTCTCCTCACATCGGCATAGGACTCTTGGCGACTTTGGGCCATCTTCAACCTTTCTCTAATCATCCTAACCTTCTCAAGAGCCTCCATAACTAGATCTGGTCCTAACAAGGCCACCTCACCAACCTAAAACCACCCAACCGGTGAGCTACAACGCCTCCCATAGAGAGCCTCAAAAGGAGCCATACCGATGCTAGAATGATAGCTATTGTTACAGGCAAACTCAATCAATGGAAGGTGATCATCCCAACTACCCTTAAGCTCCAATACACAAGCCCTAAGCATATCCTCAAGTGTTTGGATAGTCCTTTCGGCTTGTCCATCCGTTTACGGTCGAAAGGCCGTAGTAAGCTTAACTCTCGTACCTAGACCCCTTTGAAAGGACTTCTAAAAGTGTGAAGTAAATTGAGTACCACGGTCCGAAATGATGGATAGAGGAATTCCATGCAACCTTACCAAGTCATGAATATATAACCTTGCATAATCTTCCGCCCCATATGTTGTCTTTATCGGTAGAAAATGAGCCGATTTTGTCATCCTATCAACCACCACCCAAATAGAATCAAAACCTTTTCTAGTCTTGTGTAAACCAACTACAAAATCTATATTAATTTCTTCCCACTTCCAAGTAGGAATCTCTATGTCTTGGGTTAGACCACCCGGCCTTTGATGTTCGGCCTTGACTTGTTGACAACTATGACAACCAGAGAGGAATTTGGCAATGTCCTTCTTCATGCCTCCCCACCAATACACATCCCTCAAATCTCTATACATTTTGGTGGAACTGGGGTGGATGGAGTAGGAAGAATTATGAGCCTCCTCAAGAATTTTCTCCCTCAAACCATCAACACAAGGCACACACAACCTACCTTGGTACCCAAGGGCACCATCTCTCCCTTGGGAGAAAACTTTCACCTTGCTCTCTTTCACCAAGGCCTTCAATTCTAACAAGGAAGAGTCAAGATCTTGTTTTGCTATCGCCTCATCAACCAAGGAAGATCTAGCACCATCAACAACGACCACACCACCATTACCAACCTCTTCCAACCTAACCCCCAACCTAGCCAACCGATGCACCTCCCTAGCCATTTCCCTATCACCAATATCAACATGAGCTAGGCTACCCATAGACACCCTACTCAAAGCATCCACTACCACATTAGCTTTACCGGGATGATAATGCACACTCATATCATAATCTTTAAGAAATTCTAGCCACCTTCTTTGTCTCAAGTTGAGATCTTTTTGGGTGAAGACATATTGGAGGCTCTTATGATCGGTGAACACATCAACATGTACCCCATACAAGTAATGACGCCAAATCTTTAAAGCAAACACCACCGCGGCTAATTCAAGATCATGCGTAGGATAGTTCTTTTCATGCACTTTGAGTTGTCTAGAAGCATAGGCTATCACCTTACCATTTTGCATTAGGACACAACCCAAGCCAACTCTAGAAGCATCACAATACACAACAAATCCCTCAAGCCCATCCGGTAGTGACAATATAGGAGCGGACACAAGTTTATCTTTCAAGGTTTGAAAACTCCTTTCGCACTCGTCGGTCCACTCAAACTTAGCCTTCTTTTGTGTCAACTTAGTCATGGGAGAAGCAATAGAAGAAAACCCATTCACAAATCTCCGGTAGTAACCCGCTAAGCCCAAGAAGCTCCTAATATCCGACGGGGTCAATGGCCTAGGCCAATTTCTAATCACATCGGTCTTCTTAGGGTCTACCTTAATACCATCCCCCGACACCACATGACCTAGGAAGGCAACCTCCTTCAACCAAAATTCACACTTTTCATACTTGGCATACAACTTCTCCTCTCTCAATCTTTGCAACACAACCCTCAAGTGACCCATATGTTCTTCCTCGCTATGCGAATAGATTAAAATATCATCAATGAAGACCACAACAAAGGAATCAAGGTAGGGTTTAAAGACCCTATTCATTAGGTCCATGAAGATAGCCGGTGCATTGGTCAACCCAAAGGACATGACCACAAATTCATAATGCCCATACCTAGTCCGGAAGGCTGTCTTGGGAATGTCACACTCCCTCACCTTCACTTGATGATACCCGGACCGAAGATCAATCTTAGAGAAGTGGCTAGCCCCTTGCAATTGGTCGAACAAGTCATCAATCCTAGGAAGAGGATATTTATTCTTGACGGTGACCCTATTGAGTTGCCGGTAATCAATACACATCCTAAGGGACCCATCTTTCTTCTTCACAAACAACACCGGTGCACCCCATGGTGATTGGCTAGGCCTAATAAAACCCTTCTCCAACAAGTCCTTCAATTGTTCCTTCAACTCCTTTAACTCCGCCGGGGCCATACGGTAAGGGGGAATAGAAATGGGTTGAGTATCGGGGAGGAGGTCTATGCCAAAATCTATTTCCCTTTCGGGAGGAACACCGGGAAGGTCATTAGGAAAGACATCAAGGAATTCATTTACGATCGGAACCGACTCTATAGGAAGGGTTTTGGACTCCACATCCCTAACCCTCACAAGGTGATAGAGACACCCCTTAGAGATCAACTTACGGGCTTTAATGCAAGAGATGAACCTACCCTTGACTACCACATTTTGGCTTTCCCACTCAAGAATGGGTTCACTTGGAAATTGGAATTTGACCCTACGGGTTCTACAATCAATGGAAGCATAGTATGCATGCAACCAATCCATCCCAAGAACAACATCAAAATCGACCATGTTCAACTCAACAAGATCACAAGGCAATATTTTATGCAAGATGCAAATAGGACAATTTCTATAGACCTTCCTAGCAACAATATATGCACCAATAGGAGTAGACACCTTATATGACTCACGCAACAATTCGGGCTCAACATGAAACTTTTTGGCAACAAAGGGGGTGACAAAAGAAAGAGAGGCACCCGGATCAATTAATGCATATACATCAAAGTCAAAGATTTTCAACATACCGGTAACGACATCGGGGACTTCATCGACCCCTTGCCTCCCATGCAAAGCATAAAATCGATTGTGCCTTGGGGCACCATCTTGTCGGCCCCCTCTCCCCAAAGGAACCGCATTGGCACCTTGTGGACGGACCTCCTTACCCTTGTTGCGATTTCGAGGACAATCCATTGCCTTGTGCCCCATTTCCCCACAACTATAGCAAGCACCGGTATTTCTCAAGCACGGGCCACCATGGCCCTTACCACACTTCGGACATACATCAATAGGACCCATACCACCAACACCTTGGGCCCTTGGAACATCATTGGCAAACCCCTTATGGGGCGCATGAGAAGACCCTTGGCCTTGATGAAACCGGCCTCCCCTTCGACTTTGGAACTTGCCCTCAAAACGGGCCCTCTTGGCCTCATGACCCCTCCTCTTCCTCAACTTCTCCTCCTCCATTTGTTCGGCATAGACCATCAAGCGGGACAAGTCCATGTCACTAATCAACATTGCGGACCGGCATTCTTCACTCACTAGGTCGGACACACCCATCACGAATTTGTTCATTCTAGATCGTGAGTCGGCAACCAAGTGTGGAGCATATCTTGAAAGTTGGTTAAACTTGAGGGCATACTCCCTCACACTCATAGACCCTTGTTTTAAATTCATGAACTCCACCAATTTGGCTTCCCTAAGCTCAAGAGGAAAGAATCGATTAAGGAAAGCCATTTTGAACTCTTCCCAAGGCACCACATAGTTTGCCCCCTTCTCTTCCTTCCATTGGTTGTACCATATTTGGGCCACCCCTTTTAGTTGGTAGGCCGCCAACTCCGCCTTATCTTCTGACCTCATGCCCATGATAGTTAATATCTTGTGGACTTCATCAATGAACTCTTGAGGGTCTTCATCTAACTTAGACCCATAGAATTCCGGGGGATTCATCTGCACGAAGTCTCTCACCCGAGATGTCGGGGTAGGAGCCTGAGGGGCTTGGGCCCCGTGGTTGGCTTGATTAGCCATAGCTTGTGCAAATAAAGTAAAGGCATCCCGAAGATCCCCATTGGTCGGTTGTTCCTCGGGTGCGCGGGCTCATCTTCCTCTTGTATTAGGCATGATCTAGCATAGCAAAGAACAACCGTTAGGGAAGAACTTAATTCAACTCTACAGCACGACTTAGAACATGGAGAAGGAAAACATTTCCTAAAACGTCTCATAGCCTCCTACTCATAGTTCTGGTACACAACATAACCATGAATCAAACTCTAATCAACGCGGTGTGTTGGACTCCGAGGATCTCTCAACCTAGTGTTCTGATACCAAGTTTGTCATGACCCAAGCCTAGGACCTAGACGTGACCGGCGAATGGGGAACCCGAAGGAACCCCAAACAAGCCTCATAGCGTATCATTACATATCCTTGGTCGCGGAAATAATTAAAATGACCATAAGCGATAAGCATAATCAAGGGGGAAATCGGGACTAAGGGAGCAAGAGAAAAAAAAAGGAATGATACATAAATACCATAGATGAGTCAAGCTCAAGCATAATACACAACTTGTCCAACACCACCTCTAAACATGGGTACTTAGCGGGGGACAAGACAAACTACCGGGTTCACCCTCATAGTCAATACATAACAAAAAAAGAAAAGTCTTATACATAGCAAGAGATCATAAGCAACGTCCCCGGAATGGAGGACTCACTAATAACCTCGATAGAAAATCATATTAGCCACGCGGAGAAGGATGGTCAAGCGGTGCTCCTTACATAGTGACATCATGTAGGCATAGAGTATGCATTAGTACGTTTGAATGTACTAAGTATATGGGATGCAATGCAATGCAACAATAGATGGACATCATAGGTAAAATGCATAATCATACCCGATAGATAGCATATTAATGAAATGATATGTATAATGATGCTTACATAAAAATCATATTTAGTGGGGCGTAGTACATGTGTGGCGAGTGACCATCAATATAGTATTTCCAAGGCCTACCACCCCCTTGGAGAGGAGAAAGAGGTACAAACCCCTCAATGTGGTTACCCGGGTCTACCACCCCCCGAGCTAGGGACCAAGGTACAAACCCCTCGATATGGTTATACGGGCCTACTACCCCCCGTACTAGGCAACCAAGGTACCAACCCCTCGATACGGTTACCCGGGCCTACAACCCCCGAGCTAGGCTTGGTCGACTCACAACACTTATATAGAGAAAATCATATACATGTGTCCATTTCATCATCATTTCAGTAATTATACAATCATCCGACTCATAGGGCGTACATTGGACCTTCCATTTCCTAAGAATTCTATAAATGGACATTTTATCAAACACATGGTGGGCTACTGTTCATGTAAATAAAATCATGTATTTCAAGAGTACTAAGTCCAACCAATTCCAAAATCCATATAAATCAGCCCACCAATAACATACATATATATAAATCAACCTTCATAATTTGATCATGGAAGCATGAAAACCATAAACATCACATAATAATTTGATCTCATGATAATATGCAAAATAGACCATTATGATAAAGTAATTTACAGAATTCAACGAAATAAGAAAATTTATCTACACAATCATTTTTTCTTCATTGTCTATTCTTTTTTTAAAATTTTCTTTTTGCTTGTTAATCATTGGCGAGATGGTTGTATATATTAAGGTGAAAGAATTTTCAAATAACTTACTTGTCAATTTTAATTAACTTGTTTTCACACTTTTGTAGAATACTATTGATTAATAAGGTTAAATATATATCGAATAAAATGATTTAATATTGAAGATCAAAACTATTTGATTATTTGATAATAAGTTAGTGTTAAAATAATTTTCATTAATAATGCGTATAACTTTTGATATTTTATTTTATTGTACAGCAAAATAATTATGTAGGTATTACTTCAGAGGAAAGGTCATTTCAATTTTATAATGATCGACCGAATTTAGAACAAGAGGTAGTTTTTTATATACCTATGGTTGATAATAGATTATTATATTATAAAAAATATTATTTTAATAGTTTAGCAAAAATAAACTTTGTAGTCACTATAATTTTCTCTTCACTATTCATTATTTTGTTCACATTATCTCCCTCAGTTAATTAGCAAAGATGATTGTATATTTTGAAGTGCAAAATATTTGAAGAACCAAGATAATTGATTTTTGTTATATAAATGATTAAATTTATATTGTCTAAGATAATATGATAAAAAAAACTCAAATTACATCGTAAATTGTGAATATATAGTGCAAATAACGTTAAATAAATATGCTTATAATTTTGATGTCTTATTTAAATGTGTAGCAAGAAAAGTATGGAGATATTACTACAAAGCAAGGATCGTTTCAACTCTATTATGATCCCCCCAATTTCAGAACGTGAGGTAGTTTTTCATATATTTATGTTTGATAATAAAGCATTATATTATGAAAATGTAATTATAAAGTTAATAGAATTAAAAATATTTGTACACAATATCATTTTTCTCTTCACTCGTTATTATTGCACTCACTATCACTCTTCTAATTAATTAGTTGAGATGCTTGTGTATTTTGAGATGAATGAATTTCTAAATGATATAAGAAGTTATTTTTTAATTAAATTTTTTATATTTTTGTAGTATACAAGACAATTTTCAATTTGTTTCTTCTTATATTTTAGTAGAACATAAATAACCAACAATTTTACATAAAAGATAAAGTTATTATTATATAAGATTATTAAATAATAAAATTCAAAGTTATACTATTTTCAATTAAAATGCTTACAACTTCTGATGTGTTATTTTTACTGCACAAAAAGGAGATACTGAAATTTTTACCGCAGAAGATGTTCATTCCTCAATAGTTTGTTGATTCATGAACTTGAGGTAATATTTTCATACAATATTGTTTATTTGACGATAGAGCATTATACTTTGAAAGTACAATTTCAAAAGTTAAACGAACTAAACAAGTTTGTATATACTATTATTTTTCTATTTACTTTATATTTTTTTATGCATTTTCTTACCTCTAGTTAATGAGTGAAGATGATTGTATATTTTAAAGTTATAGGGTTAAATTTATCTACTTAATTTTCAATAAAGTTGTTTCTTTTATTTTTGTAGAATACAAAAAATCAATTTTTGATTAAATATATATGAAATAAAGACAAGTCAATAATGTAAATTAATCTATAGCAGAAAACATCAATACATATTTTTAAAAATTATTTTATAAATACGGTTATAATTTATGGTGTTTTATTTTATTATACAACAAGAAACTAACTACAGAGGATATACCGTTCCATCTCTATGATGTTTCTCTGAATTAAAAATGTAATAAAAATTTTTATAAGCCTATATCATATTTAAAAACTATAATTTTATAGTTAAAAGAAATAAGATATATTGTACAAACAATCATTTTTCTCTTCACAATCTTTCCTTGTTTACTCACTTTTGTCCTCTAGTTAATTACTAGGGATGATTGCATGTTTTGAGTTGAAAGCAATTTAAATTAATTTGAGTGGTTAATCTCTATTTAATTGTTCTTAAAATTTTGAATGAACATAGATGATATAATTTTGTTTTATGAAAGGTAAATATGTATGTTAATGACATTCAAAACTATATCATAACTTGTGAACACAAAATGCAAATAACTATCAGTAAATATGCTTACAAAATCTTAATATCTTATTTGAATGTGTAGCAAAAAAGTGATGGAAGTAGAGGAAGGATTGCTCAACCTCCACTGTAATCCCCCAAGTACGAAACTTGAGGTAGTTACTCTCATACCTATGTTTTGTGATAGAGCATTATATTATGAAAATGTAATTACAAAGTTAAACGAATTAAAATATTTGTACAAATTATTATTTTTCTCTTCACTAGTTAGTTTTTGTACCTACTTCTACTCTCCCAATTAATTAGTTCTGATGATTGTGTATTTTTGAGGTGAAAGAGTTTCTAAAAAATATGATTAATTAATTTTTAATTTATTGTTTTCTTACCTTTTTAGTATACAAATGATCACCTATTGTTATATGAGCTTATAAATATGTGTTGAATAAGATAATTTAAAGTTGAAGATCAAAACTAATTCTGACTTGGGAATAAATACTGTGAAAATAATTATCATGAATTGTACTACCTATTTTTTGGGTTTTTTTTAATGTAGAAACAAAAAGATGATGGTGCTAATGTAGATGAAAGACCATTCCGGCTCCACAGTGTTCTCCTGAATTTAAAATCTCAGGTAATGTCACGACCCACACCATCATGATTGGTACCCACACTAACCCTCCGGTGAGAGAACCATTAATACTAATTAGTTAACCAAAGAATCAAACAACTAAGGCATTTAAAGATATGGAAGCAGGTTTAAATGCTAAGGAAAGAAATAGGGATTTCCCATAAACTCCAAATCCATAGTTTAACAACTAAACAAATGCGGAAACAACGCCTAGAACTTGAAGTCAGCGTACCAAAACTCTAACAATTAACCAAAAATCTAAAGGAAAATGGGTGCAACCCAACTAAACATAAGAATATCTAATGAACTAGTCTAACTCCGAATAAGAATATCACCGTTGAATTCGAACGATCACTGATCTTCTAAGCGAGGTATGTCAATAGCCACCTGAAGATGCCCTGTACTTAACAAAGAAAGAGCAAGTGCAGTATCAGTACACAACCACGGTGTACTGTTGGATCACGCGGCTATCCCACTAAGTGCAACATACATAAGTCATTACAACATAATAATAACATACATACACCGAACATATACAATATCATCATCATTTACGAAATAACGTACAACTTCACATTTCTCAAGATATACAGTTATGTTAAGTCAATGGTCCTCTCATGGAACCTAAGCCCAAATTGTTAGCATACTGGAATGTGGTACCCAATACATAGTTTATGCCGGAACGTGACAACCGATTCCATGTTTATGTCGAACGTGACAACCGATCCAAGTTAGTGTGTCAGAACGCAACACCTGATCCATTCAACAAGCCACAATCACAATCACAAGTATATTATCAAATCATACAATCAAGTCATGATTCATGGCATTCATCATTCAACTATCTCATTTACAACTAGTGTGATCAATAATACAACATTCGCATACATACACGTATTATAATGAAGCAAGAACAAACACATATCACACAATCATGAAATCACAATCATCACCTACCTCGAAACAAGCTTGAATCCCCTAAGAAACATGATTCTTCCTTTTCAAATTTGTTCCGCTTGTTCTTGGTCTACAAACAATTAATATAACATGGGAATCAATAAACAATAACTAATTACCCAAATTACCATCAATTCTATCAACCTTAGATCAAACTCATGATCCCAATATCCAATTTAGGGCTTTTCCAACCATAATTTTCATATCAAAACCCTCCCCCATCGATAATTACCCGCTAGATTACGTTCTACGGATCGAAAAATGAATTCGGGAAGTTAAAACGTTACCTTTAGCCTCAAGAATGGTGAAAAACTGTCAAGAAAACACTTGGGTTCGTTCCTTAGCTCTCAAGTTCAAAAATTGCAGAATAAAACATTTTTAGGGTTTATTTCCGACTTAAGTCACGACTGACCCGCCACAGCGGTCCTCACCCCGCTACAGCGGCCCCACCCTGGTGGGAAAAATCCCGCCTCAGCGGCTTGCACGGAACCAGTGAGAAAAAATAATAATTTCAAGACACCAATTTCACAACACACCTTCCACCAACGACACTCCGAAACTATCTGTTCACGCTAAGATACATTCTGGGAGTTCTACTCGCCCGAATTCAATTCTGTAAAGTCGTACTAGTTCCTAACGTCTTATCAATCTACTCATGTGATCAAATTCATAATTAGATCACCCAATTGCTACCAGATTTCCCTAGACCTCACAGACTCCGATTTCGTCCAAATCTGGACTAGGTTTGAAAATCCCAAGTTACTACGAAAAAGTTTTCCGGCCTAAATTTTTTTCCCATTGGTTTTTCTATAAAGAAGGAACCCGATAGTTACAGGTAAATTTTCATATAGTTATATTTTTCATAGAATACTATATTCTAAAAATAAACTTACATAGCTAAGAAAATTATGAAAGGTGTACTTACTACTATTTTTCTATTCGCTATTTATATATGCTACTCACTTTTCGGCTGCTGAGTAACAAGTGGAGATTATAGTATATTTTAAAGTAAATGAATTTACAAATTATTTGCCTGATAGATTTATATTTTAGTCATTACAAACATTATTGTAGACAAATGATTAGTCTTTATATATAAGATATTGAATTCTCTTTGTGCATGATATTTTAATAATGCTATTTAAAACTGTATCAAAATTTGGTAATACAAAATGAAAGTACTTATCAATAAATGTGCTTACATTTTTTATGTTTTGTTTCACGTATAGCAAGAAAATTATGGAAGAGTTATCATATAGGAAGGACCTTTCTGACGTCAATATGTTTTCTAATATTTGAAACTTGAGGTTGTTTTTCATATATCTATGTTTAATCATAGAGAATTGTATTCTAAAAATGTTTTTCATAGAGTTAAGTAAATTAAGAAGTTTGTACAAATTATTATTTTTCTCAATACTTTCGATTCTCTTTACCCACTTAGTTAATTAGTAAAGATGTTTGTATATTTTTAGGTAAACGAGTTCACAAATAATTTGACTGGAAACTTTTGAATTGAACAGTTTCTTAAATTTGCTTAGAACACAAATAATTGATCTTTGTTATATAAATGTTTAAATTCTGGTGTATAAGAGTTTTCATAATAAAATTCAAAATTATATCATAACTTTGATTCTAGTAAAATATTTGTCAGTAAATATGCTTACAATTTTTGGTGTCTTATTTCACTATGTAGCAAGAAAATTATGGAGATGTTCCTACCACTGCAGCACCATTATGTTCCCCAAATGTGAAACTTGAGGTAGGCCTTTATATATCTATGTTTGGTAAATGAACATTCAATTCTTAAAATATAATTTGCAAGGTTAAGAAAATTGAGAAAGTTAGCACACACTATGGGTGTGTTTAGTATGAAGGAAAATATTTTTCGAAAATGTTTTTCAATTTTCTCATGTTTAGTTGGGTTAAATGTTTTGGAAATGTTTTCCAAATCAACTCATTTTCCTCAAATTTAAGGAAAATGACTTCCCTTAAAAAATTAAGGAAAACATTTTCCAAAACTCTCTTCCAACTTCAAATTACAGTTTGTTTTTGTTGAAATAATCAATTTATTTTGTCCCTACCCTCAACCCCCCCTCCCTCGCCTAAACACCCCCAAAAAAAATAATTTAAAGCTTGTTTTTAAAAATATTTTTAACTTCAATTTTTTATTTTGTTACCCCTCACTCACCCCTACCCCAAAAAAAAAATTAAAAGTTATTTTTAAAAGATATTTCCAATTTCAATTTTTATTTTTTTACTCCACCCCCTACCCTCGACCCCCCCCCCCCCCAATCAACCTCCCTATCTGCCACCCACCCCCTCCAAAAACTATTTTTAAGTTTGTTTTTAACCCCAAAAAATATTAAGTTTGTTTTTAAAAAATATTTTCAACTTCAAATTTTTATTTTTTTCACCCCCGATCTCCCCACCCACCAGGCCCCCCAAAAAAAATTCAAGTTTGTTTTTAAGAAATATTTTCAATTTCAAAAATTATTTTGTACTCTCTAGTAAAAATAAAAGATATTTTCTCAAAAACATTTTTTATTCATAAATCAAACACTAAAAAATCTTTTCCGAAAAATATTTTCTACTCACCAACCAAACATTAGAAAATAGGGAAAATGCATAAGTACCCCCCAGCCTATGCCCAAAATCTCTGAGACACACATAACCTTTACTAAGGTCCTATTACCCCCCTGAACTTATTTTTTTAATTAATTTTCTACCCCTTTTCGGCCTACGTGGCACTATCCTTGAAAAAATTGTCAACACACGCTGGGCCCACAAGATAGTGCCACGTAGGCTGAAAAGGGGTAGAAAATTATATATAAAATAAGTTCGGGAGGGTAATAGAACCTCAGTAAAGGTTAGGTGTGTCTCAGAGATTTTGGACATAGGCTGGGGGGGTACTTATGCATTTTCCCTAGAAAATAAGTCAAAACTCTACTTGTTTTCGAGGAAAACATTTTCCTTCATACCAAACACACCCTATAAAAAAAATTCTTTACTATATGATTTTTTTATTCAGCTTTCCTCCCTAATTAATTAGTGGAGATGATTTTACTTTGGAACGAAAGGATTCTAAAATAATTTGGCACACACCAAATATTCTAACTAATTTTGGTCTCTTCTTTCCATGTGTAAGTCGGTAATTTAAGAGGAATGTTGATGAAATGTCCCTGAATTATGAATATGACATTTTGGAACTGTTTAGGTCATGTCATATTTGATAATACACTCGATGAAATGACTGTGAATTATGAATATTGTTGAGATTCTTCGTCACTGTAAATTTACCAAATACAATCACTTGTTGAATTCCTTTTTCAAAGATGAAAACATTCATCTAATTCACCAATTTGATAATTTTCCTGCTGTTTAGTTTTCATTCCTTTTGTATAATTCATTTAGTTTTTCATGATTTCATATATTTGATTGTGTTTTTATTAGTGTGTGTGATCTCGTCTTGTTATGTGAGAACCAACTGAAAGGTAAAGACGTCACTCGCTTTTTATATGAGAATAAAAATGCATGCATTACATGTTAATTATTATAAAATTTGGGGAAAATGCATAAGTACCCCCTCAGCCTATGCCCGAAATTCCAAAGACACACCTAACCTTTACTAAGGTCCTATTACTCCCCCGAACTTATTTTATATGTAATATTCTACCCCTTTTTGGCCTATGTGGTACTATCTTGTGGGCCCAGCACATGTTGACAATTTTTTCAAGGATAGTGTCGCGTAGGCCGAAAAGGGGTAGAATATTATAGATAAATTAAGTTCAGGGGGTAATAGGATCTTAGTAAAGGTTAGGTGTGTCTCTGAAATTTCGGGCATAGGCTGGAGGGGTACTTATGCATTTTCCCTAAAATTTGTATCACAACAAATTAATAATGTATATTAGAGTATATAGTTTAAGCTGTCAATTATACAATTAACTCATATAAAATCATATTTTCATTTATTACTAGCTTATTTTGGCACTAATAATTTTATATCATATTACAAACACATTATTTATTTGTTATAACTCAAAAATAGACATAATGGCACTCGTTTTATCCCACCAAGGCAAGTCAGTCTAATAGCCAATCATTATGATATAATGCAGAAATAAACTATGACAAAAAAAATTGAATAACAATTTATAATGCGGATTACAAGTCAACTTAACTAAATCCCCAAAACCTAGTTGTCACGTGCACAATCCTCTAATGTATTACACTACAGTTGAAAGAAAACACAACTCTCAAATGATGTTTGTCTCTAAAATAGAACAAGATCATAAATAGGAGTAAGAAAGTCCGCTGAGATGATAAACAACTGTCTCACAAATCTCCAAAAATGGGCTAGTAAGCTACAAAAATGTAGAAGCAAGGGGTGATTACCAAACCACACAGTACTCAATAAGCAAACTCTTAAACACAAAGCTAAGAGTATAGAATACATTTACTTATGTCACTCCAACCGAACTTCCACAACTACAACATGTAAAAATCAATCCAACCTAACAGTGTACAATTTAAATATCTCATAGCTCAATAACAACTCTCCAACAATTACAGATCAATAGTAAATCAGATCAAGTCATCAATCACTAGTTCCACAGAAAGGCACTCACAAATTCACAAATGATATATATATATATATATATATGTATGTAGTGCAATGAAAAGTAATGAAACGTGTAGTGATGCATGTCTTATCTAATGATACACACATGTTGTCTCTCAATCCGGAATCCATGGGGGACATATATGTCCATGCATCCATTCGACATGCAAGACGGCACTTGATAATAGAATTCACCTCAGCGTTCGACATGTCCCTCAAATTATAATTGTCACGATCCAATTTTTCAGGTCGTGATGGCGCCTACTATATCCCACCACTAGGTAAATAAACCCTTAGCCCGGACCCATAAGCAACGAGCTACCAAGCAAAAGCCAACAAATTAAAAGCGTAAAGCTTATATCAAGCGAAGAGAAGATAATCAACGGAAAACAATATAGAAACCATCCAAAGACTTGGCATCAGTCAGTAGTTGAGAATTTAATCCAACATAAGAGTACAAGACTTCTACAAATACAAGATAAGCACGTGATAATGTCTTTAAATACAACATAAAGATTAAGCCTAGCCAAAAATAGATGGAAACTCACAACTCCAGACGCTAGGATCTCACCCAAGTCTCCAAAAATTCTAAGCTGCTCCGCACGACTCCAATCAACAGTTAGAACTCAAACTGAGATTTGAAGGGGGCAAAAGTGTAGTATGAGTAAAAACACGGTATATAGTAAACAACGTCTGACTAAGCTAAAACAAAATAACACAAGCATAAACAAGTAATAGGAAAAACATAACATGAGTAACTAAATAGAAAATACTAAAATAGACAGGAAATGGAGAATAGAAACAGGAAATTTATTTTTTTAGTTTCTATTTTCTCAAATTATTATTTAATTATATTTATTATGTTGATTCCTAAAATATATGAGAAGAAAAAAATTAACGATTCCTAAAATAAATGGTAAGAGGTATTAGTAAAATTAGTAAAAAACTCCTAAAATAAAATACATGCGAAGGGGAGGTGAGGAACTAATGTTTAGGTACTAGATAAGTCTGCCCGTGCAGAGAACGGACCTGAGATTTAGATACATAATAATAATTTAACATTGTTACTCTCTATTACATAAATTTCATTTAAATCCTAAATAACAATAATCTTTTACAACTAACCATAATTTCGAAAAGTGTAATTCATAAGAGAATTCTTTAGAAAGAATACCCATAGATCTACCAACACAGCAGTGATGCAAATTTAGTAAATCATGCTTCTTTGTAGACACTATTTCGAGGAAGCAAACATCTTCAATATCCCTAAATTTATTGATGTAACATTTCTCAAAGGCAAAAGAGAATATGAGAAAAATTGCTACACTTGATCCAGCCCACTGTCATAAATTTATTTCCTATAAAAATTGCCAAAAAAAAATTTGTTGTGTATTTCTCCATTTCTGTTATGCAAGTTATATCAGGCCTGAAATTTAAAACATCAAGCACATTATTTGTGAATCAAAACGTATCATCCTAGTCCCCAGCTCCACCTCAATTTTCTTTCTCAAATATTCCTCCTCTAGCCCAAAGGCGCTCATATATGCGTTGAAATACTGTATGCAGTGCATCAGAGAATTGTTTTGACAAAGGCTTCACATCCTGCCAACAATATGAGCAATTTAAACAGTAAGAACTTCAGAAACTGTATGTCAAACCCTTTATTTCATTTACTCAACTTATTTCACCACTTTAATTGATAGCATCATCGATTTCCATTTTCAGAGATTTAAGAATTCCAGTGAACTCCTCAACTGTCTCAGCGGAGCGAAAAACATTCGCCAAAGCTTCCTGGCCAGCCTTGTCGTTAGTAGTTTTGGACAGTGCATTCTTAGCATCGTAGATGACAACATCTGGGAGTTCATGCTAGCTTGCAGCCATTAAGTCTTTAAAAGCGTGTTTGACCTCTGAATCTTCTATTGTGGAAGGATTCTAGCATTCTAAAGTTTAAAAAAAAATATCCATGTAATGTCAAATTGTTGATGCAAGATCATGAAATTGATACAAAAAAATAGAAAACTACAAGTACTTGGCGGGTAAGGTGATTACAAAGCTTCTCGTTTTGCAGATTCACCACCTATAAAATATACTTTTGAAAACGTAAGAAGTAATCATAGAAGGCATGTTTCCTCACTAACAATGCTAAATATGTCACAGTAACTATGAATTATAAATAACACATTCCAGAATATAACTCCTACAGGTTCTTGAATCCAACTCCTTCACTTAACCAGGTATCTGCATTCTTACATTTGTTAACACTACAACTTACACAGGATCATTTAGTTAATAGTAATTGAACACCATAATATAAGTGTGCCAGCAAAAAATTTATTTGTTGAATGAGGATTATGATCACTCTAATAAGACGACTAAACGATATCAATTATAGTAATAAAGAAAATAGCAACGTTCATGACCCATGAGTCGCTCCCACCGAATTAAATAGTACTTACAGAAACATCGGCAGGTAAATCAACACCAATTAGTCATTATTAGAATCATAAGTAATATAGTAAGAAAAACAAAGGTATACACTAATATTGAGAAGATACTACTATTGACCTTTAACAAAGTGACTAAAGATAGACCACATTAACAAATGTGTTGTATTTTCTTCCAGGCACCATCTTAAGAACCATTAATAAACTAAAGTTCAAAATCATCTCCTCTTTTTCTTCTTCACTTGTTTAAAAGCTAAAAACGATTAAATATATTCATGTTTCTATATTATTTTAGGTTCTCAAACAAGATTATTGACCTTTGCTCAACAATATATATTTTCTTAACATAAAAGTGTTGCATACAAGGCATTACCATTGACCAAATATTAAAAAAAAAATGTTCAAAAGCATTCCTAAATCATGCCAAAACGTAAATTTCATCCTTCATTATCCTTGTGAACAACAAACATCTCTAGAATGGCAAGTCATACAATCATCAATACATAACTTTAAAGCCAATTAATAAACTCGATTAGGCATTTTCCATATAGGAAATTCAAAAGCAAAATTACCAATGGAAAAAATAAGTAATAGATATTTCACAACTGAATCAAACAGTTTATTCATGCATTTTATCAAACAGGTGGTATGCATTTCACAATACTTTCTTAAAAAAAAGATGTCTCCAACCAAACAACTCAATCCGACAATAAAGATTTTTCCTCAGAGAAGATTATCAATTGAAGTTGTACTAGGCGAGTAAAGCATAGCAATAGCACCGAAATACAAGGGAGAATAGGATTGAAATAGACAGGAACATATAAGTACTCACCGGAGATTTTTGGGCTAAGAAGAAAACCATGTTGTTGTTGGATAGTGATTTAACTTTCAACATTCAAGTACTCCAGATTCAAACTTCATCAACCCATGGAACTGAATCTAAAATCAAAGCTTTACAAATCTATTCAACCAAACGTAGAAATCGGGAAAAAATTGAAGCTGAAAAGAAAATCAACTAAAAATAGAGAGAGAACAAGAATTACCTCAAAGTTACAGCAATACCTGGGAGATGGAAAACTTCATAAAAATGCAGTGCTTGGAGAATGTGGAAGTTTTTCAGTTTTTCATCTTGAAAACTTTGCAAGATGAAGAACCTCTGGGGGGGTGCGTGGGGGGAGGGTGAGACTTGAGAGAATGTGATGAAGTCCATGGAAGTATCCATGGATGACAGCACAACAAAATAGTGGCCACCCAACACGTGGAATAAGATGAAAGTAGGAAAATGAATTGTAATGACCAAAATACCCTTAGCTAATAAAGCCCCCAAGGCCTAGCTCAAGTGGCAAAAGGTGGAGGATTTGTGGCTTAGGTCGTAGGTTCAAGCCCCACACCATGCAAAGCGAAGCCCGATATTTAAGTGGAGAAGGGTAGAGGGGCGGGCCCATTATCCACCTAGTTTAGAAGATTGTGATTCGTCCAAAGGGCAGATCACAGATGAATTTCTCGGTTATCAAAAAAAGAAAAAAAAAATATCCTTAGCTAATAAAAAATAACCAGGCAAGCAGACATGTTGATACCAAGGAGCTTCCCACTCTTCTAATATAGTAGAAAATGTAATTTTATTTTATTTTACTATTAAAATAAGGATACTAATTAATCTTGGAACCTAACGTGCATTTGTAGGATCCAAGTTATTCCTTCTTGAAATTAAAAGTGAATAAATTATTTAAAGCCTCCAAGTTAAAATCTACCTTACCTTGCCATATTTAGAATCTTCATAGAATTTTTAAGTCCTTAATATTAGAATAATAATTAAATAATAATTATTTGAGAAAAAAAATCTATAATTACATTGGTGGGAGTGTGCCCGGCAAGCCAGTAGTGCAATGTCAAGGAAACATTTGAAGATCCCGATAGCAAGCTATCGTGGTGGACCTCCACTTAAAAAAAATTAGTTAATATCGTGTGGATCAATGACCCATATATAAGTGATAAGAAATAGATACTACACTTGATCTTAGCAAAAAAGGCCTAGAAAGGTATGTTTTTCTATGTGTTTTGCGACCTCTTTTATATGCAATTTGTTACACAAAATCTCTCTTTACATTTTCAATTATTGTTATCAAATAGTTTATATATGACACTTTACTACTACACTTCTTATATCGATCAAGGCTCAACATCATGACAACAAAAATATTTTGTAGATTCATAGAATTTTTACAAAAGAACTTTATTGCATATCAAATGAAATTATCTAAATTTAGGACTATAATTGGTGGGGTGTGCTAGGCAAAAGCAGAAGTGCAACACCAAGACACTTGAAGGTCCTGATAGCAAGCTACCGGGATGGACCTACTGTTGTGTTTTAAAAGGTGTGAATGGAAAATGAAAAGTTGCGACTTTTATGAAGAGTTATGATTTTTATTAAAAGTTGTGACTTTTATAAAGAGTTGAGACTTTTATGAAAAGTTGTTACTTTTATGAAAGGTTGTGTGACCTTTCATAAAGATTGTGACTTTTCCAAAGGGTTGTGACCTTTCCGGTAAGGCACAATAAGAACCTTCTCATACGACCCTTTGTTTTCTATAAATTGAGGAATTTCCTCTCATTTTAAAAATAAAATAAAATTTGGACTTCTTCTACTACTACTAAATCTAGTATTCTAAGTGTACTTTACTGCCTTTGAGTGGTTCGCTGACACCATGGTTTTAGGTACCGATACACCGGTGAGTAAGATCGTTCTATCCTGGGAGGATATATGCCATTAACCTCGGGTACTTGAGGGGAATAATTTCCTTAAGGGGATGCTGTGCATTCAGTGGGCTCGATTTCTTCTTTAAGAAAAAATTGATAACCTGATTTCTGAAGTTTTCCTAATACGAACCATTCCATTTTCCGTGAATGCTTTTACAGTTTGTCCTATCCATCCGTTAGGAAATCCTTTGTACTTTTGAAGTTTCAAAACCTTGGTCTATAGATCCATCAACGGTTTGTAGAACCTTTCACGAGTTGTACAAAGCATCCGTCCTATCAATCCATTTTTTCCAACTTTATGACGATGATCTACGAATGGGTCTATGGTCCATAAAAAATTTTACGAACCGTAAAACCTACCGCAACCTTGATCCTGAAAATCCAATTTCTGAAGTTCACTTCACGAGAGACATCCACAGACCATGCAACTTTATACGGTCTATAAGTCCTTTCATAAATCTAAAATTACATACTTCAACAACTTTTTCTGCACTTTTCAACTTTATCTGAGTCAGGCATTTTCAAGGTGTTACAGTTGAAGTAGAAGGGAACATAGTTACATGATTCATTCTTTAAAATCTCCATATATAAGATTTAATATGATAGTGTTTATCGAGTTTGTCACGCCCCGAGCCTACACCCTGAACGTAGCCGACACTCGAGAACCATATCTGGCCCCAAGCGAACCCTTGGCCTACATGATTCTCAGCGGAAGACTTTAAGCATTAGTAAGAGAATTCAAATGCAATTTAAACTCAACTGTCACAAACTAAACTTAGAATGTTTTAGAAACAAACATTCAACTTAGCCAAAGTGGCAACTCAAGTCTTAACATAAACAACAGAAAATGGAAAGACTAAAGAACAAATAACTAACTGTTTATGAAACCTCTAAACTATGAGGGATGTCGGGACAAGACCCTCTGTCATCCTAACAACTGAAAATGCTAAAAACAATGTAAAAAGGGATCCTCCGGAAAGCAAAGAGGCTCACCAACTGGCTCTTAGTCCTCGATTGGATCAACGAGGCGCTAGATGTTGATCCGGATTACCTGTATCTGCATCATAAAACGATGCAGGCCAAATGGCATCAGTACATTGAATGTACGAGCATGCGAAGGGAAAACTAAACTTAACATAAGCTTGAACTGAATTCTGAAAGGAGCACTTACCTCAGCTTTACTCAACTCATGGATACTCAACTCAATGCATAAATAAACACCAGTAAAGATGCAGTTTATATAAAACATTTAAACAGTAGGTAGCAACTCAATGTATTGAAAAATACAATAACTCAATGTGTGTGTGTGTGTGTGTGTATATATATATATATATATATACACATACTTCTGTGGGAGTTTCTCTAACTGACAACCATCACTATGAGTTATGTGATGGTACAGCGTCTCGCCCACGCTGCCAGAATTGTCCTATAACTTGCCAGGATATAGGACGCCTCAACTAAGTGGATCCACTAGTCTATGCTAAAAACATTAATCATCTAAAAAGTATGACTCTTTCTACCCACGATGGCGACATGGTTTATGGAGACTTGAGTTATTATGAAATCGTTCCCATATCGATGCTCAATACTACTCCCAAAATACATTCAACTCATATGTTTAAAAACATAACTCTTTCTCTGTAGTTTGAGATTATTACTCAAAAACTAGCTCAAAATCTCTCTTGAAAATCAGTGTTTCCTCTCTTGTTTAAATGTGAAAATATTTTACTATTGGGAATACTTAGTTCTCATATAATCTTTTGAAGAAATAAGCTCCACTCTTACTCAACTCAATACTCAAATCTTTAAAACAAGTTTAAAACGTTTGCAAAACTTTTGAAAAGACTCTAAGAACACTCTAGATTTGGCTCTTAACTTTCCTTGAATTTGAATTTATGGATTCATGGTTATGATTCGTGTTTACAGATAATTTCTAAATGTTTAGAAGTCATTTAGAGTAGTTAGAATCGATAGGAAGTGTTAGTACACTTTAGAAGGACTCAGACGGGCTAAACGACGAAGAACGGGTTGGGCCAGGCGACCCTGGCGTACTACTGGCACGAGGCGCCAGCCCCTAAGTTCAGAGACCCATTTCTAGCGCACTGTTGACGCATCAGTGGCGCGTCGCGCCAGCTTTTCCCCAGGCTAACCCGACGAACTTTTCAACTCGTTTTCTAACCTTAATTCGATTCTATTTCTCAATTTCCCTTTAGATTCATATACCCAATACATGTACACAAGAATCTAACCCAAAGCAATTCTAAAAATCGACACGATTATCTCAAAAACTCCTCAATCTTAGCCCAATTCAAGAACGAAAGCAAATTTAAGAACACACATCAAGAACATCACACTTTCAATCTTTATAGGACGAATTCGCGCTGAAATAAACATGTTTGGCGCGTGGGTGAACGAACGCAATGTTATGTGAATTCACATACCTCGTAGGATTGAATCCTTGGCGAAATCCACAATCAATTCCTCAAGAAATCGACAAATCTTGACCTTTCTCCTCTTTTCTCCTCTAGAGTTCTTTTCTCTAAAACCCTAGCGTATAATTTGAGTGCGTAAACTGAACCATTTATGTTTAGACCCCTAAGTAATCACCAAAAACGAATTAAGCTAATTGGGTAATGAAAAGACCAAAATACCCTTTTAAAATCTGGTTTTGACTTTCCTTATCCAGACAATCCGACTTCAAACAAACATATCTCCCTCATACGAACTTGAAAATGAGAAAACTCGGTGGAGTTGGAAAGATAATTCAAAGACCTTTCATACGGTATATTGTAGCCCACCTAACTCATCATGTGCTAGGAGTTACGGTCGTTTGAAGTTGACCCAAAACTTATACTTAACATAACTTGCCAAATTTCAGTTTTTTATTCTTTTCCAAAAATGGTTCTTTCTAATTTTAGATCTTTTAAATAACGGGGTGTTACAGAGTTTATTACTAAAATGTTACTTGACTTTCTTACATGAAACAAATGTACTACTTATTGTTACCATTCTTGAAGGGAGAATTATTTCAAGATATTTTTAATTATCTTAATAGTATGTTTACTGACTTATCCCCATTAAAAATGGTTGAGGTTAAGTATTATTACACATTGAACTAGTGTTTCACTCCCCAATATATTTTACAAAAAAATACAAGTGATGTTGGTAAATATTTTATTAATTAGAACTTACAAGTTGGATATTCTTGATGAGCCCCACACTTGTTCGTGTGGGCATCAAGCTTATTTATTTGTTATGGACCTTTCTTTGAACTCTAAGATTCACTCCATAGGCAATTCCTTTATTTGATTCATGAATATTCTTTTGTTATTATAGATGTATGGCTAGAATCAAACTTTTTTCGTATTTGGAGATGAATTTAGTAGTATTACCTTGTGTATAGATTCCTTTTTTCGTTTTGTTGATTTTTGAGATAGAAAATTTTTGTATAGGCCCAGAAACTAGGGAAAATTTCCCGATTTTCTTTAAGTTTCTACTAATGCTTACTTTGAAATTTGATTCCCTTAGCATCGCCGGTGATCATGATCTCTAAATTGGATCGTCACAAAATACCTAGATTGTTTATTAATAAAATATTCTTGCTTCTTCAGATTTTATTTGTTGTTGTTTGATTATTCTTCATACATTAAAATTTTATTTTAAACAAATTGGCACGTTCGATGGGATGAAGTTTGCCCTTCATCTCTTCTCTAACAAATCAGATCTGTAAATCAGAAGCCACAAAATTGCAAAGATGGAAGCTTTATTTTTATGAGTACTTCAGGTCTCCTTTTTGAGTTTCATTAAGTCTACACTCCAACAAGCCTTGGATATAGGGGAGTAGACATCAAAAATTTGTGGGACTCTACAAAACGAGTTCGATTTCAGTTAGGGTTCTTGAAACCTATTCTACCCTTGTGAGAAATATAAGAAAAGAATATTATTGAATTGTTGTCGTTTACATTATTACATTGAGACCCTATTTATAGACCCTAGAATACAATCCTTTACCAAGTAGGATACTAGTTAGTATTCCTATTTCTATTTCTATTTCTATTCCTATTCTAATAGGATTGTATAAACCTATTCCTATTCTTATAGGATTGTATAAACCTATTCCTATTCTAATAGGATTGTATAAACCTATTCCTATTCTAACACTCCCCCTCAAGCTAGTGCATACAATTCATGTACCTAGCTTATTACAAATGTGGTTAACACGAGGACCGATGAGGGGATTGGTGAGATATCTGCAAGTTGATCACACGACTTCACAAAATTGACAATCAATCTCATTGTGCTTGGTCATCTCTAGAAATATTGAATTTGATGCATAATGTTGATAAAACACAGAGTAATAAAATTACAATGTTGAACTTTCCAAACCAAGCTTGTAAAGACTGTTTCAGACCATAGAGTGACTTACGTAATCAAATACAAGGTTACTAAACTCCCCTGAGCAACAAAATTAGGTGGTTGCTCCATATAGACTTCTTCACAATGCAACGGTCGCCGAAAGTGCTCAAAATCTAGTATAAAGTGTATGGATCATGTTGGAATCAATAGACGAGTCAATATTAAACAAGAAAGTCACCGAAAAATTGGCCGAAACATGCTCATATGCCGGAGTATTAGATTTGATGGCTAAAAGTGGTTACAATCTAAGAAATAAAATTATATGGGTAGGTTGGAATGATGTCACTAGAAAATAGAAATTATATAGGATAGTTCGAATTGATGGAACGACCCCATTGAAAAAGAGAAATAATATAGGTAGGGTCGGAATGATGACATGACCCTACTGAAAAAGAAAAATTATACGGGTGGGTTGGAATGATGGCACAATCCTACGCAAATCAGATTTGAGGAGTCACCGAAAAGACGAATGGAACTATGCAAATCAAATTTGAGGAGTCACTAAAAAGACACATGATGCTATGCAACTCAGATATGAGAAAATAGTTCGAAAAAATCCACGATACTACACAAATTAAATATGAAAAGTAGTCCGAAAAGATGCACGGTGCTACGCAAATCAAATATACAAAAAAAGGTAGTCATTGGAAGGATGGAACGGTGCTACAAAAATTATATAAGAAAAATTAGTCACTGGAATGATGGCACGGTGCTACACAAATTAAATATGAAAAAATAGTCACCGAAAAGATGGCACGGTGCTACAAGTTAGATATAAGAAAGTAGTCACCGGAATGATGGCACGATGCTTACATAAATCAAATATGAGAAAATAATCACCAGAAAGATACATGGTGACCCAACTTTTGCTAACATAATTGTTGGCCAGACGGGCAGCATATATGAGTAATAGTTGCCCGCGGGCAGGGGAAGCACTTTGATTGTTTACCAAGATTGTAGAAGCTCCGATACCATGTAAGAAATATAAGAAAAGAATATTATTATATTGTTGTCCTTTACATTATTACATTGAGATCCTATTTATAGACCCTAGAATACAATCCTTTACCAAGTAGGATACTAGTTGGTATTCCTATTTCTATTTCTATTCCTATTCCTATTCTAATAGGATTGTATAAACTTATTCTTATTCTAATAGGATTGTATAAACAGATTCTTATTCTAATAGGATTGTATAAACCTATTCCTACTCTAACAACCCTAAATTCTAAGTCATGTCTATTTAAACGGTAATATATTTCCTTTAACACACATCTAAAAATGCAA
Organism: Solanum stenotomum; assembly: GCF_019186545.1. Lineage (NCBI taxonomy): Eukaryota > Viridiplantae > Streptophyta > Magnoliopsida > Solanales > Solanaceae > Solanum > Solanum stenotomum. Next base: position 39,245,192 of record NC_064283.1, read on the forward strand.
TAAACTCTTGGTATGTTCATAAAGAGATCGAGTCATCAAATATTGTCTTTGTCAAAGTCGTCTTTGACATTCGTAGCAATCAAATACTCCCTCTGTCCCTAATTACTTGTCCAATTTTGAATTGACACGCCTATTAAGAAATCAATTAATGACATAGTGAGTTTACCATTTTACCCCTATTAATTATGAAATGGATGAAAAGTTCTGCATTTTTCAAAGTAAGTAGTCATTTAATTGAGGGTATAATAGGTAAAAAAAAATTGTCCTTTCTTGATTTGTCAAAATGGACAAGTAATTAGGGACAACTATAAAAGGAAAAGTGGACAAGTAATTAGGGACAAAGAGAGTACATCCTAAGAAGGTCCAAATCATCCTGTATTCAAGAAATGCGCTACTACCAGCCATCTAATTAGAGAGAAGAATCAAGGGATATACAGAACCTTACCCATACGTTTATTGATAAAATATTCTTACTTCTTCAAATTTTGTTAGTGGTTGATTTATTTTTTATACATCAAAATTTATTGTAAGCACATAAACAAGTAATTAAATTATACAACTATATCTCTTGCAAGAAAGCATTTGCTCTAATAAAAAAAAATAAAAGATTGTGATTCAAATTATAGAAGAGGGAGGGATATTATGAATTTTAGAAATACTAAAAGAGGCTTATGTTAAAGTAAAAATTTTGGAAGCGAAGAATAAGAGACATATTTTTTGGAGAATTTTTTTTTCTTGTTTTCTTCCAATTCATCCTCATCAGTCATCAATGTCATTGATGCATCAATAGAAGTGGCCAAAGCCTCATGTATTTACTTCATGTTCTCAATTTGTGCAACACCTATGAAGTACCTAACTTAGATAAAAGTTATAAAGTGTAGAAGAACTGTTGAAGTTTGCAATTTTTGGGTTTCATAGAAAGTGTTTACGGACAGTATAAGTTTGCATGGTCCGTAGATGCCACCCGTGAAGAGAACTTCAGAAGTTTGAATTTTCAGGATCAGGGTTACGGCAGGCTTTACGGATCGTAGATTATCTTCATAAAGTTGAAAAATGGGTTGATAGGACAAAAAAGTTTTAAGGCTTATGGATGGTTCTAAATCGTGGATGAATTCATAGACCAAAGCTCTGAACTTCAAAAATGTTAGGCATCCCTTACCTTTCATGGAAGGCCAAGATGGGTCGTGGAAAGTATTACAAACCGTAGAATGGTTTGTACATTGGAACTTCAGTAATAAGGGATCTCAATTTCTCAGCTTCCACGGACATATGAACGGGCCTTGTTGTCTTTTACAAACTGTGGAAGGGTGGTCCGTAGATCCAAACTTCAGTAGGCCAGTTTTCCTTTTTGCCATCTCGAGGCCTTTCACGGTCCGCGAACAGTTTTACAGACTGTAAAAGGTGTCTATGAATGGCTTCCGATAGACTTTAGTCAGGGCTATTATAGTCTTTTCCCACTTTTTTAATTTCTATACTACATCATTTTGGCCTATTTTAAGTTTGTATATATGATTCCTAATTACCATAACCTCCTCATTTCCTCTCATTCTCTCAAAATCAATTTCTTCTCTTTCAAGGCAAGAACAGGGATTCAAGTTTCAAGTCTCTTCTTCCAAATTCAAGCTAGGGTTTCAATCAAGGTATGTAGAAACTTCAACAATGGGTTCTTCTTTACTCATTGAGTCCCAAAAAAACCTCAATTTCTTAATTTATGGATTACCCAAATTCTAGGGTTTCATGATTTCCCATGGATTCTTGTTGAATTATAGATTTTTCCGTGATTGATCATATTATGCATGAATAGATTCTAATTCAATGTTTCAGTGATATTATCATGAACTCATAACATGCAAGTATTTTCTTGATCATAATTATGTTATTTTCACATGCATACTTCAAATTATCATTTTTTTATGAATAAGGATGTTTTCAGATAAATTATCATTCAGTATGTATGATTATCATTAGGGGTGTTCACGGGTTAGTTTGGATCGGTTATTGGTCAAAATCAAAACCAAACCAACTTAATCGGTTTTAAAATTATCAAAACCAAATCATACCAAATATAATATACATTTACCGATTTGGTGGTTATCGGTTTCGGTTTGATTTGGTTCGGTTATTCGGTTATTAACCATACACATAAATAAAAGAAACAATTCATTCAAAATGTGAAAAAAGTGACAACAATCCATTCAAAACAAAAAATAGTTAGAATGACTTAAATTACCGAACTTTCGATCACTGAATTTACTATCAATAAAACTTTAAAATTCACTATATTGGCCAAGAAGGAAGAGACAATAACATTTTCAGTCCCACAAAGAATTGTCATAGACACTCATATTACATGAAATCAATAAGATAAATGTTTTCGCCTTGGGCATTCTTGCTTTCAATAAGTAAAGTATAAAGAAATTTTATTGAAAGCATATATAAGATCTTTAAAATTGTTTATAAAAACAATATATTAAGTATGTATATTAATAAAATATATGTATATAATTCATCAGTTCAGTTTGGTTATTTCTTCAGTTTTTTCGAATAAAACCATAACCAAATCAAATACTACCGGTTTTCAAAAATCTAAAACCAAACCAAACCCAAATAAAATCGATTTTATTTTACTGGTTTGGTTTGATTTTTCGATTTGGATCGATTTTTATCCAAACCATGAACACCCCTAATTATCATGATTAGATTCTTTTAGATAGTGTCCCTCAAACTATGTTATGATATCATGATTTAAGGATCGAGATTATATTCAAAACTCTCATGCACGGTCCTAGGTACCTATATTGAACCCAATCTATCAATTTGTTGAAGCACTTTCTCTTCAACTCTCGTTGAAGAACTTGTCACCAATTATTAATTTGTTGAAACACTTTCCTTCAACTCTCATTGATGCACATGTTGGAAACTTCCAATTTGTTGATGCATTTGTCGCCAACTTCCGATTTGTTGAAGCGCTTTCTCTTCAACCTTCAATTGTTGGAGCACCTTTCTCTCCAACATTTCAATTGTTATGCACTTGCATTTTCTCTTCAATCTTTAATTGTTGGAGCACTTTCTCTTCAACATTCCAGTTTTGTTAATGCACTTTCTCATCAATATTCAATTATTAAAGCATTTTTCCTCCAACAACCCAACTTTGTTGATGCACTTTCTCATCGACTATCAATTTTGTTGGTTCACTTGAGATCAACTTTTACCTTCTTTTTCTCTATTTTTCTAACTTTTAGAGAAAAGATTCTTTCTCTTGTTTCATATTTGCTTGCACCTATTTAAATCTACAATATTTTCCGCACCATCATCTTAACATGATTAATTTTTTATGTATATATCATTAGACAGACATGAAATATACATTGGTTGGCACCATCCATCGGTGGCAGACGTTATTTGATTCTTTATCAAGATCGTAGGAGTTATGACATCATGTTAAAAATATTGATGCAAAATCAAAGAACAAGACACTTTTGGGAGAAATTTCCTCTTCTTTCTTATTACTTCTTATTCATACATCACAATATCACCTCCTTTTATAGTCTAAATTTGATTTTTCTTTTTTCCTAATAGAATTACAATAAAATTCTTCATGTCCCAATAGGACTACAATAATAATTTCTTTTTTCCTAATAGAATTACAATAAAATTCTTCATGTCCCAATAGGACTACAATAATAATTTCATTAACTTAGAAGGAAATTTTAAGTGTTGGTATATAGGTCAGAGCAACCGCAACTAAGCGATAGAGAGTTGAGTTGATTAAAGAAAGGTCAAGACTCGAGATGTGGGAGGGATATTAGCTAGTAAAGAAGACTAGGCTTGGTCTCAGACAATTATTCCAATAAGAATACATGCAATCTTGACATATAATAATATAAAACCACAACCTAGCAACATGGAGAAAAGGGAAGTGTTTATACCAGATTTTAAATAATCATTTCCAACTGAAATGCACGTTTTTATACTAGCAAAGAATTGCAAGTAATTCATTTTCAGAAACCAATCCGATTCCACTTTGGATGTCATCAAGTTAATTAACTTGTGCAATTCCTTGGAATGTCAAACTCAGATGCGATGCCTATCAGGAATACCAATACTGGTAAAATAGCATTTCGATTTCAATTGAAACAATCGAAATGGGTTGAAAACTTGAAATGAACCAACCCATAAAGGGACCTTCAATCTCTAAAATAATAAGTAAAGCTGAATATTCAATGAATAACCAACTTAGAGGCGAACCCCAAAAATCCAAATTTTGAACTCATAATAGCCTTTGTTTGGGAACTTGAGGATCATGATCAAACTAAACTAATCGAGTTTGGTTGATGCATTTTAAAATGGAGGCAATCCCCAATCAGGTAGGCTGAAATCAAGTAAAGAATTCAAAACCTGATCAGCGACTTGACGATACGAGCTATCTACCTTGCATCTGGAACCATAACCACTGACCTGCATGCAGTAACATAAATCCCAAGTCAATAGATGATAGAGCAATCAGAGCTTTATACATTTTCCTATGACAACTGTATATCTGTATCTTCACTTTTCTCATAAGAACATCAATGCAATGGATGGGGGATAAAAGAGACCAAAATGCAACCAAATAATCTTCTATATCAATGACAATGGAAATCATAATGCCACTTCAGGACCCACTTGGCATACGTTGTTACATCTACCAGAAGAAGCCCTTATCAACGAACAGAACTTTGGGGATTTTAGTACCTAAAGCATGTTATTGGTGTTTAATCATGCCTCTCATAAGACCCAATAATGCAGTAATAATAGTAGCAAACAAAAATGAGGAAGTTCAAAACTCATGAAAACGGCTAACATTCCAGACTGAACACATCTGAAGAAATTAATTTAAGGAAAAAACATAGCCTCATATTGGACAAAGCAGGAAAACGATAAGGAAAACACAAGAAACCAGAGCAAACACCGAAAAGGAACCATGTTACAAGGACTCTAATGATCACTACCAGCAAGAGATATAGATCTGCATATTGAAGGACCCAAACAAGGAATATCGTCTATCCATCACAGGCAAAACTAGGTGTTTGTGTGGGTGCCATAGAAAATTCAGGACCCTGATAAAGTAGCAAACTGAGGCAAGTTGAGGACAGAACAATAATATGTATCTTTTAGATTTTCGAATGATCCCGAAAGAAGATTATAAATCAGACAGAAAATTAGAACGGGAAGAACTTGCAATGTTGATAGGTTGAAAGAGTTTCTTGAAAGTCAAGACAAAACCCCAAAATAGGAGGAAGAAAAAAGCAAGATCTGAAGGAGTGCTCTGAGACCAAGAGCCAGACCAAAATCATATTGTTTTCTCAATTACTAGATGTCATCTTCTAGAGATTTACAACGCCTGTGAGTTAATCAACTAATTAGTGCCAAACTGTTGAGCCGTAAATCTAGACGAAATACCAAAGGCAAACTATTATTTACATGTTGAAACCAATCAGTGTAACCTTTTGCACAGGATGTCAAGTACATTAGACTGCTGTTGGAGAGCAAAATATTCATAGTAATAACTAAGACAAAACCATACAGTGAAAAAAAACAAAATGAAAGATATGCAGTTGTGCAAGCATTTACTGGAAAGTACAAGGAGAGTTGGTATCTAAACTTCTTAAAACCATGGAAAATGAAGTTCTATGAAGTGAAATTTCACTCAAGTTATTCTACTAGCAGAAAATCAAAAAAGTATCACCAGACATTAAAATTTTTGGTGATAGACTCACATTCCAGCCTTCTTGGCTGCAAGGACACCAGAGGGCGCATCTTCAAATACAAGAATCCTCGGCGGATCTAGTGGTCCACCCTGTCCATATAAAACATTAAGAATACAGCTCATAGGCATCCATGATATTTCATAATTGACTACCTAAAGTGACCATATATCTACTTTTCCATTAGCTGAAGAAAGTTTTACAAATTACACCCAACTTTCTCAGATTTGGTAACCAAAATAGTGTTAGCTTACATTTTTTTCCCTAAAGGTTTGTACATTCAGAAAAAGTAGTCTCTCACTGTACAATTTTGGGAACAGATTTTGCCTTTCTGTATTAAAATGTCCTAGAAATTTTAGATGTTATATACTATCCGCTTCAATTCGAATGCCCACCTTCCAATTTTAGTTTATCCCAAAATAGTGTCCTTCCTAGAACTTCTTAAACATACTATACCATATGAAAATCACATGGAACCAGGTTTATCTCTTTTAAATACACCGTCTATCCCAAAACGTCTCCTTGTTGAGTTTTGAATAACCAAAACACATTTTGTTCAAACATAATTTTGGATAAACTTTTATATACATAAGGATAGATACATAAGAATAGTGACATAAGGATAGTGACAGTCCATGGAAGGAGGAAAAGACAAATAATAGTCTTTGTGTTCAAGGATAACTACGGATGGGTTGACTTAGGTTGAAAGATTCAGATGTTTGCTGAAAACGGGAGTATACAGACTCGTAAGGTAGTTCCTATCACCCAGTGATCATATGCAGAGGCTAAGATTCATAAATTGTCCGATACAGATATCTTATTATAGGCTGATAATGAAGATATGGTATTTAAGGTAGATGGGGAGTCTTAAATGCAATGAAAAAGTACATATTCACATGCTTAACAGAAAATGTAGAAGGGAAATCAGAGATGAAGTTGAACACAAGTGACTATATCTTGGGCCAGAAGAAGCTGGAAGCATCAAAGCTTGGGGTTGTTGAAATGATCAATGAAATATTTATTTTGGAATTTCCATCTGATATAGAAGTTGCCAGGGTTAAGATTGGTGAATGGAGATGGAAGGGTAGAAAATTAATCTTGTGAACCGGACCTCGCTGACATCAATGTCCAGAAAATGCAAGTTCCGGTGACTCAAGATGCAAGTTCTGCTCACTTAATTAGGTTATATTGGGGAATGGAGCAAGGAAGGGGTATCATACTCCCTATGTCCCAATTTATATGACTCACTTTCCATTTTAGTCGGTCCCAGTATATTCAGTAACAATTTAACTAGAAAATGTCCACTTTACCCTTAATGAAATGATTTATAGCCACACAAACATCCATTACTTATTTTGGACCACAAATTTCGGAAGCCTATCTTCCTTCTTAACCACCATATCAAGTCAAACTACGTCACATAAATGTATATTTGTATATAGAGCTTTTTTATACTCTTTTTGCTGATACGTTGCAATATTGTGCAGCACATTGATTAGTTGAAGTTGAAGATGGCAAGACAACTGTAGAACATGCAGAGGAGGATTGGATTGATATGAGAGAGTCAGATTCATAAATTTAACTTCCGAGATGGCAAAACTATGCAACATCTTAAACAAATATCATTGACTCCACTTTTTTCATTTGGAAGCTAACAATTAAAGATGACTAATGTGTTTGATCACTGCATCACCGTAAATAGCTCACAGAGAAAAATTTCTATTTCTAAAAAATAACATTATTTGAAGTTTGATATAAGAACCAAGCCAACAGAAACAGGCATATTTGAAAAGTCTAGTAGGTAAATTATCAGTTAGACAATACTAAGGGAGGTCTATGTAATAGAAGATTCACCAAGAGAAGGATAAGCATCATAGCTGCGAGATCTCTCAGGATACACCAATCTAGAGAAACAAAAAACAGAGAAGTACCTCAAATCTGTTAGCAGCTGCAAGGAATATATCAGGTGATGGCTTCCCTTGTTTAACTTCTGGATCATCACCACGAACGATATGATGCATTAGTGAAAAAATTTCGCTGTGTCTTTGAGTTTTCAAATCAAAGTGCCGCGTGTGTGTACTGAAAAATGCATTTATATTAGTTCACTTTTTGAATCTTACTTCTTAAACATTATCTTAGCATATGATAATTCTAATACTTCTACTTGCTATACAAATTATGCCACAAATGGTAAACTTCCTGGTGAACAAAACTAAAAGAAGATGACATACCCCGCAGCAACACAAATTGGTATCCCATTTTCATGAAGGTGATGAATCAGCCGGCTGGCCCCTATAACAGGACAGATAGTTAAAACAAGCAAAGAAATTTGTGTATACTAATCCAATTTTGCATTAAATGAAATCAAAAGATTGAAATAAATAGTATGTGGAATTTATATGCTAGTCTTCATACTTAATATCCACTCTACTTCAGAAACAATTGTTCTAAACTAACATTACTGGACGCAAAGAACTTGAAAACATAATTATTCAAGAAGTTGTTGGATAGGATTCACAGGTATGGAGCATATGGAATTAGATTTATGATAATGCTGTAATTCTTGCAAGAGATTGTCAAGTTGATAGGTAACCTCTTGGATAATTATGTTTCAAGTTCTTTGCATCTAGTAATGTTAGTTTAGAACAATTGTTTCTGAAGTAGAGTGGATATTAAGTATGAAGATTAGCATATACATTCTACATATTGTTCATTTCCATCTTTATGCATAGTGACCTCTCGAATCATGAAATTTTTGCAAAGAGCTAAAAGATGCAGAATACACATAATGAACAGTCAAACTAATCATTTACCAATGCGATGGTAGGAGCAAAAAGAAACCTCTGAAAATCATTTCTCATGTTCACAGCAAAAGGTGTTCCAACTCTGAAGTGTATACCACAGTCCACAAGAGGGTAATGAAGGTGTTTTCCTTGATATCTAAGAAATGGTACGTTCCAAGTCACTTAAGAATAAGCTTTTCTTTTCTCAAGTTTCAAAATTTTAACTTCTTTTTATAACAACTCTGTTGAGGCAGGCTTGCAGTACACCTCAACTAAAATTCCTTTGGAACCTGTTACCTCCCACTAACACAGGTGCCGGATAACTCTACTCACCAAAACATAGACAAATTGGAAGTTTCATATAGGGTTGCCTCCGATGAGATTTGAATATTGATTGAACAAGGTTGTTACTCCGGCTCTCAACAGCTAGGCCGTCTTCAAGGGACAATTTCAAGGCAAATATGCAAAATATAGCATAAATGTTATGGAGGAAACATTTATTATGCATTTAGAGAAGTAGAGATTAGATGTCCCTGGTTATACTTTGGATGAAGAAAGAAAACAGAGCTATTTCCATCAAGTAAAGCAAAGCCTCTCCAAAACATTTTAAAAAAAAACAGTTAAAGTTATCCTCTATTGGTAGTTCTTTGTCAAATGTCGTATAAGCTAGGCCCTATTAGCATGTCTATTTAAAACTACACAGAATTTAACTCAACATCTACTGGATCAATTATACTTCCCCACAATTATACTTCCCCGATGCTTTTTGCACAAGTTATGGAGGTAAAAGTATACCTGGGAGTTGAATGCTCCAATATTGAAAGTAATAGGTAGAAAGTAGTATGATTGATCACAGATTTGTTCTGGGCCTAAAATTCATCATACAACCAGAAAAATTGATCTTGTGGAGAAACTGATGTCTTACGTCACAACTTTGAGGAAACAATAGCTTGACAAAGGATTCAGTCCACTTTGGATGCCTATATAGGTGGTAAACTAAATAATTTATACATATATGTATATTATTTATATAATATACATATATGTTACGATATCTATCCATGTATATACTATGCAAATCGGAACTCTCTTTTAAAGGGAAATCATATATAGTACGGTTACGTCTTCAGTCAAGAAGGTTACATAGAAAGTGAAGAAATTGATTTGAATACTTGTTCAAGATCCAAAAATTTATGTCATTTTAAGACAAATAGTCAACTCCATAAGTTTACATCATGTACAAATGTCTGCTCCTCTTATGAACAGAACTGAGGAAGGGTGAGAAAGCTGAAACTTAAGAAATGAAAAAACAAAAATATTATGTCTCTTGTGCTTAATAAAATTGTACCTGGCATGAGGTCGCTTGTGGGGAACATTTTCTGCAACATCTCCTCTCTCTCTACAAGAAAATCTTCAGCTGTAAGTGAATCACTTATTCCTGTCTCTTCAACAAAGACCCTGGCAGCCTCTATTGCCTTCTTCCCCATCATCTTTGCCTTGAGTGACCAATCAAAAGTCTTATTATACCTAGAAAGTATAATCTCCTGGACCTCCGTATAGAATTTCTCGGTGTCTGATACACAAAAGAAAAGGAACAAAGAAGCTAGTCAACCAAGATTTGTCTTCAAGTAGCATCTACTCGACCACACAAAGATTCACTTATTTCTTTCCGATAGAATATGAAAAACTGGAAAGGCCTGGTAAATATCAATCTTCCCTTTGATCTTCCCTTTGATCTTCCCTTTGATCCCCTATGTTAACAATCAACCTCACACCTTCCCATTACTTATTTGCTTCCATCCTTAGAAGCTCTTTTATTTTCTAAAACATACTGCAGTGTCTTAATGTATCACGTGATGGGGTAAGTCCATATCAAATAATGTCTGTTGTGATCAAACCACATAGGTATACACAAAGGAGCATAACAGATTTGGCCGTGTGAATTTGTTTTTTGTGGTTATTTAAGTTACATAACTTGGGTAACAATAGAAAATCCAAATAACAAAACACCTAGAGTAAAACACTAATTGATGTCACAAAAAATTTAAATGGACCAGTCCATGCATCCATTTCCTGAACTTTAAGATCCCCTATAATAAATCAACATCAATCTTACTGTTGCTTTGAGAGAACAAGGGGAACTAGATTTTCTTTCTTTTTGGTTGATAAAGAGGGAACTAGATTCCTCTTGAATACTACAAATCTTAAGGAAGCACAACAAGTTGTTTTAGGTATAAGAGTTGATTGTATTTTTGTACATCTCCAAAAAGAAGAATTCGTAAAAGATCAGACAATACACGGTGGAAGGAACTTTCTCCAACGTCCTATTGCTAAACTTTTCCTCTAGAAACACACACCAGTATAAGGTTTTTACTGACTAAAAATCATAACCGCATACAGGCAGTGAGTAATATGAAATTTACAAAAAATGTGCAATTCTCTGCTATGGTGACATGCTTTAGAACCACCAATCCACATAATTTATTGATTTTTCAATTAGGGGAATATATATTCAAAGAACATCTATTGTTTACAGAAAGAACGCAATTCTCTGCTATGGTGACATGCTTTCAGCACCACCAAGCCTCCGTAATTTACTCTTAATTCCTTTTGATTAGGGAAAAACTAAGAAATGCACTGTGTTTTCTTTGATAGGTGAGAAATCACTTAGTTCTTCAGTAGCTTATGTGCCAGATATGTGATGTTACAACAGAAAGACATAGACATACAAATGTGCACATGTGCTTGAGGAACACACTTATCATACCATCTCTACTGGAATGTGGAGTTGCTAAATAAAAGTATAACAGAATACATCAAAATACTCTTCCTCTAAATAAGAAAGGGTCTAATTGTCACAGGGACTCACTTAAAGAGACTAGAACTATGGATTTGTTCACCTATAAACTATAATTGACAACTTTTGGTACCACTAGCAAAGGCAACTTCAAATTTCAAGTCAGATAATTCCTTCAAGCAGAGGCTCATTTTTTTTGGCACGGTGCACGTATCCAACCATCTTCCAAGAATGCTATTTCACCCTTCAAAAGGAGTCTCTAAATTTTGAAAATGCTTTGCATAATTACTTCAGGGGCCGTCGCATTTTCTAATATATGAGCTTCCCCGCCTTATCTTTACAAATCCTAAATCTGCCATCAAAAGTACTGTGCATAACAAGGGTAGAACACATACATCACACTCAAATTTTGAATTTCACTCCCAAATGATCAGAAATTAAAACAATTTTAGCAAACGATTGCATACCAAGATTACATCAATTCTTGAGAAACTCTACTAATAGGCAATTTCCACAAGCACGTTATCCATTATTGACAAAGTGGACAATTGAGTCGCAAAAGAGGGTATCATTGCATATTTGCATTCTCAGTTCATTCAGAATCGTAAAATAAACTAAGTAAGGGAAAGAGAGTAGTAGAGCGAAATCCAAGTGAGATCTTATACATATTGATACCTAAAAGAAGACCGTCCATGTCAAAGATTACACGAGTGATTGAGCCTTTTCTTGCACATGGAGTATCATTGATGCCTTCATTCGCCATATTTGAACAACTTTTAGCTTCTCGCTCCTCCTTGCTTCCTCCCTGCTACTGCTGCTATCAATCCAATTGTACAAGCAGCAAAGCCGGAGGAGAGAGAGTGTAGAGGAGGAGGAAGCTTTTTGAGTTCCCCCGTTAAAGTAACGGATAAGTGTTAGGACCAAAATATCACATTTTACATATATCATGTGTTGTTTTACATATAACTATAACTTGGTTATTCATGTATTAATCTTATATATGTATTATAGAATGAATGTTTGCTTGGTAGATTTTCAAACGTTGTATAAAAGTTATTCATTATTAATTTTATACGTTGTTTGATTGTGTTTTTTGTAATCCTACGTAATTAATACTTAGATAACTTATGAGGGAATTTATGTATAATTTATGCGGGATAAAAGATGGAATAAGTTATGTGCGGTCATTTGGTTTGAAGACAAGTCATGTTGGGATTAGTTTTGTCGGAATAAGTTTTGCTGGAATTAGTTATGCTGAAATTATTTTTATTGGTTGTTTGGTTTATCATGTTCAAATAATATGCATGACATTCTTTCTAAGAATGAGTTGTTTGCTTTACAAAAACACACTCCATTTTATTTAGTTTTTTGTACTTTCTTTGCCAGTTTTAGTTATTCACTCTTAAAAATAAATTTTCATCTCATTTAGCTTAAATATTTTTGTGTGTGCATTCTCATAATTACGCCGAATGTTTTTAAATAAAAATCATTCATCTTATTTAGCTTAAAAATAAAATTTCATCTTAAGTTTGTTAAAGTAAAATAGATTTTATTATTAATGTCACTTCATTTAAGCACATATCAATCATATTAATGTAAAATATTAAAGTTATCTTCAATTTAATTATATATAAAATATAATTTTTTTAGTGATTAAAAGATTAATTTATTAAAAATATGTAATTCAATAGTGGAGTGAATATTTTAAGAGTAGTTTCCTCTTCCCCTGCCCCTTTGGACAGAGAAAGTCATTTTATGGTTTTGTTGTGGCACTTCTTCTTCATCCTCCCTCATATCAAACCCCTAAGAGAATTAACAAATTGATTAAGAGTGGGATATGGTGTCTTACCTAGCATGACAGTCTTGAAGGTCTTGTACTTGAGACCTAGACCTCTAGTAAAAATAATTACTTTGCTATCTTCATCTATAGGCTTGTGAATGATTGCAAGCCCATCACATATGCCTTTGAACTCCTTAATATATTCATCAATCTTTTTGGTTCCTAGCCTCACACTTTGCAGTTGTTGTTTGAGTTGGAACTCCTAATCCTTTATTGCTTGAAGATAAGCTTATTTCAAGAATTCCCACATCTCCTTAGTAGTTGAGCAACCTATAATCAGGTACATGCTTTCTTCTTTCAAGGTGTTTGAGATTCAACTCCTTAGCAACTCATCATTCTTCCCCAGTCATCAATAATGTTGTTGTCTTCTGCACCCTTCTCTACTACTACAACTTTCTCAATAGTCTTTCCAGTGGAACATGTACCTTTAATTAGTTCATTCTCTATGATGAGGTAAGTTAATCTCATCACTTGAATCAACTGAGATATTTGTGTTCTCAATGAAGATAGTTTGTTGCCTTGAGTCTAATGGAGCAGTGCGAAAATAAGATGATGAAGTGAGGAGGTCGAAAGAGTGTTACTAGAGGGGGCCATTGCAATTTGATATTGTGGTTATTCTGATTTTGATCTAATACATTAAAGAGTGGAAAGACTGTAAAGCTCTGATACCATGTAGAAATCTCACTTAAAGTATGGAGAAATCAAGGATTATATTGATGAATGATTTGTTGAGTTACATGCTCCTTATATAGGAGAAGAGTCCTATACTAGCTATACTAGGATACAACACAAATAAATTATTTACATGAGTAGTTTCTACTATATAGAAATACCATAACTAGGACGACCAAGGATAGATTCGTAATTTTAATTTCTTTTTAGGTAAAATAGTAATTATGTCTTAGCTATTAGAATGAAATTCTAGAAAGACGTGAACCTTTCATTTTCCTTTCCCAACATACATAGACAAGAGTCTCTTCTCTTTCCTTGACAAAAAATAAATCAAAAAGATCTTCTTTTCAATTATTCATCAGTAGTAATACAAGGTATGATTTTTCCCCATCAATTTTCATTTTTAATAGTAATACAAGATATGACTTTTCTTTCAAATTTCTTAGTGTTGTCTTCTTCTATTTGAAAAAAAATAAATAACAAAATTAAAAAAAAAAAATTAATGTTGTCTTCTTCATTCATATTAAGGTTGTTTTACAAGACCATATGAACATGTCCCTCTTCTACTCCATTTTTCATCAGTAGTAATACAGGGTATGATTTTTTTTCCATCAATTTTCATTTTCAATAGTAATACAAGATATAATTTTTCTTTCAAATTTCTTGATGTTTTCTTCTTCTATTTGAAAATAAAATAAAATAAAATAAAATAAAAAATAATGTTGTCTTCTTCATTCATATTAAGGTTGTTCTTCATGACCACATGAACATGTCCCTCTGCTACTCCATTTTTTTTAGTTGATTATCAAATCGCACTGTAGTTGTAATACTCACCGGGGCATCGCGATGCTTACAATTATAGTTTATGTTTCCTCTCAAATTTGCCATAATCTTTCTTCCTTTATTCTTGATCTATTATTCTTTTCATATATTTGTTTTTCTTTATTTTCTCTTATATTTTGAGATTGCAGATATCTCATTGTCATCACTTTTGAAACATTTTACTTTTTGAAATATTTAACTTTAAGGGCAAAATAGTAATTGTGTTTTAATTATAATTATGATAATTTCTAGAAAGATGTAACCTTTTCATTTCTTAGAAAGAAAGGTCTTTTCAGTTGCAGAAGTAATCAGAGTCTTTTCTTTTATCTTGAAAATTACTTTTGAGGGTATATTTGTCCTTTTACCTAATAATAATTAATTTTTATATTTTATTATATATATATATTTGTACTTGTTCACAATTTATTATAGATATTTTTGTTCTTTTTCATAATTTATGTTGCCGAAAATCAAACACATATGCCAATCTCTCTCTGAAAATTTCTACTCATGCTTTAAATAGACTTTTAGATGTCACCTTCTCTCTCACAAACACTTCATCTGCTGTTGAATCTTGAGCTTGTTCAGGTAAGTTTTCAGTAAATTCTTTTTTTTTTTCTAAATACTTGCTAACCTACAAAATAGATTATAAGTTCTGGCTTTTTTATTCTCTGTTTGTGTAATGTTGTTGTTTATAATATTTTTTGTCCAGACGGTTGTTTTGTATTCTTCTGTACAACTTATTTTTTTTAGCTCGATGCATTAATGGTTGTTTGATTGTTCGAGATTATGTTCTTCTAATAACATTGATTTTAGACTTTTCATCTAATTTTTGACTTACAAACACTTGTTAAATAGTTGTAACAAATCAATAAGATACTTTAAAAATGGAGATTTGTTTGATGCAAATATACCTAAAACTTGCATTGTATGAAAAATATTAAATACACACTTTACCTTACAAATAATACTTCCTACAAAAATAAAATGTCACACTACTATATAACTCACAAGTGCAAGGCCGAAATGATGTGAACTTTGATACCATGTATTGTATAGGTTTTATCATTAATCTATATCGCATCATCCACCCATAGCAATGGTCATTACAACATAGAAAGTTAAGAATTTTTCCAGATTTTGTCTATTTACAGGGCTACAATATAATTTCTATAATGGACACAATTGCATAAAAAATGGGCGTAGTTATCTGCTTGCATGAGTGTTATAATTTATATCAGAAAAAAAATAGTAAGAGATTATTAACAACTAATAAGAGATTATATAAATAACTTGATGCAAAAGTTAGAATTTCTCTTGCTATCTGGCATAAACAAATGACACTCAAAAGATAGAATATCATTGAAAGATTATGAATATTGGGTAGAAACTGTTCATCTTCACTCTTCTTCTATTTGCCTCTGTCTTTTTTTTTTTTTAATTTCTTGATTTCTGAATTATTATGGATCTTAAGTTCATAAGATCTTTGTTATAGTTGTTTAATATTCATTCATACAAACTTTTTTATATATGTTTTAAACTATTATCTTTGCAGTTTCTTATTTTAATTGAGATAGATGTCTGATCATGTGTTTCTGCAACATTTTAGTGTGTAAGTACTGCACTTCTAAGTCTTCTCTATATAGCTATGGAATTTTAGTTATATGCATTTTTGTATGAATACATTACTAACCAATATAAAATTGTATCTTGTTATATGTTATTTCTATAAGACTTCAAAAAATATCAGAACCATAATGATGTCGAGCAGAAGAAATCATAAAAATGCACACTCTTTTGAAAAATCAAATTATGAGAAAAATGCTCGGAGACGTGAGTTGTATAGATTAATGTCATCTGAGAAAAAAGAGGCCCTATTGGCACGTCGTCGAGAAAAAAGACCTGAATTAAAAAGACAACGTTTATCTATAAGTTCAACAAATAATAATTTGGCTACTACATCATCTTTTGTATAATGAGAGATCCAATACTCCTTTCCGATAGAGGTATACAACTTAACTGACAATCAAAAGTAATATAATATTATTACTCTTTTAAATATTATATAATTAATATTAATAATTACTAAATGTCCTTATTCTGAAATTCTATATACAGGGTCTGATTTCACATTACCCAGTAATTCAAATGCTACGCCTTTAAAAATTAATTATGTCAAGTTAAATGATGTACTAGCATGTTTATTTTGTAACGCTAAGTTTTTTGAATTTGAACCACCTGCATTTTGTTGTGGCAATGGTTCTATTCAACTAACTTCACATGAAATTCCAACACAATTAAAAAAATTCTTATTTAGGTGATACTGATGAATCAAAACACTTTCTAACTTACATAAGAACATATAATAACATGTTTGTGATCACTTCCCTTGGAGTAACTTATGATAATGATTTAGCCAAAAGAAATAATGGTATTTACACATTTCGAGTTCAAGGACAGATGTACCATTTCATAAATGACCTGATTCCTACAAATCAAAAAGGAAAAATCCTCCAATTATATTTTTTTGACAGTGAAAATGAATTAAGAAATCGAATGGCATGTTCAAATAAACTAAATGAAAATATTGTGAGAGCTCTAATGGACATATTAAAAATTAATCCATACTCTATGTTTCTAAAATCTTTGATAAATGTCCCACAACTATCTAATTTTTATATTGCACTTAAGTCCGATTCTGAATAGATCAACGTGTATATAACTTACCAATTGTATCTGAAGTTGCAGGAATATGGGTAGAAAAAGATATTAATAATTCTATTCCTACGCCACATATTCGAATATATACAAAAAGTGATATAAGGCAATTGGTAAATTATTATTATGATTGCTATGACCCTTTGCAATATCCATTGTTATTTCCATATGGTCAAAGTGGGTGGCATTGTGGTATTAAAAAAATTAAGCATTCTTGTGATACATCAACACAAATATATTGTGAACAAGAACAGTTACCAAGTGTAATGAATATGTCTTCAATTGATGGATTACTTAATATGAAAGCTGAAGTTATGAAAAAAGGGAAACGAAAAAAGGACGTTGTTTCCTGTCGTTAGTATTATTGTTATAAGCTTCAAATAAGAGATGAAGAAAATATAATCTTACATACAAGAAGATTATTTCAACAATACATAGTCGATGAATGGATAAAAGTTGAAAGCCAACGATTAGACTTTGCTTCTTTTAATCAAGATTTATTTAGAGTAGATGTATTAGAAGGAATCTTAGATGTTTACGAAAATGAGAAAGGGAAGCTTCACAAATAGGAAAACAACGCATACTTCCACTTAGTTTTATAGGAGGTCCAAGAAATATGCGAAGACAGTATATGAATGCTATTACATTAGTACAACATTTTGGTAAATCTGAATATTTTTTACTATGACATGTAATCCTTCTTGGCCTAAAATAGAAGAAAATATTATCCCAACAAACGAAGTACAAAATAGACATGATTTGATCAGTAGAGTGTTTAAGGCAAAATTAGAAGAACTAAAAAGCGATATCCTAAAAAGACATGTTTTTGGTAAAGCTGCAACATTTATGTATACAATAGAATTTAAAAAACGAGGACTTCCACATGCTCATTTAATTACTATACTTTAAGAAAATTACAAATTACTAACTCCCGAAGCATATGATCGATTAATATATGTGTAACATCTCACAAGTTGAAATAACTAGGAACAAGTAAAGAATTGGAAATAGCCATTTTTGGAAAGAATATAAAAATCTGGAAAAAAAATTAGTATGTTAAGTTGAGTTTTTGGTCAACTTCAAATGACCATAACTCCTAACTCATGATGATTTAGGTGTATTTATAGATATCATAGGAAAGATCTTGGAATAATCTTTCCAATGCCTCCGAGTTTGCATGATTCCAAGTTCGAATGAGTGAGATATGCCCTTTGGAAGTTGGGCTGTTTAAATAAGGAAATGTCCAATTCGGATTTTAAAAGGGTGTTTTGATCTTTTTCATACCCTATTATTTAAATTCAGTTTTAGTGAATTAATTAAGGGTCAAAACTGAATTGGTTCAGTTTAGACAATTGGAATTTTACGCTAGGGTTTTTGGAGAAAGAACGCAAGAGGAGAAAAGAGGAGAAAGAGCAAAGTTCGTCATTCTTGAGGGTTTAGCTTGTGGATTTCGACAAGGGTTAATCCCTAAAGAGGTATGTGAGTCTTTAATAGCGTTGGGTTCGTTCACCCATGCACCAATCATGTTTATTTCAGCGAAGTTTGTTCTAGAAAATTGAAAGTTGATGAATCTTGAATGGTGTTCTTGAAATTGGCCTTCGTTCTTGAGTTAGGTTGAGATTGAGGAGTTCCTTGAGGTTATAATGTTGTTTCCTTGAGTTGTTTGAGTAAGATTCTTGTGTATATATATTAGGTATCTGAATCTAAAGAGAATTTGAGAAAAAGAATCGAGTTTAGGCAAATTGGGGTCAGAAAACGAAGAAGGAACAAGTCGGGCAAACTTGGGTATATACCAGGTCCGTGACGCGAATCTGTTCCTCAGGATTGAAAAAATTCTCCTCACGTCGCGGAGCAGTCACAGATCGTTCTGCCTCAAAAGTTATCTTCGCGACCAAATAATTAAATGCATCTCCGTGTCGCGGACCTATTTTCAGACAATGATTTCTTGATCTTTTCTCATGTTTAACTATTTAAAAACACTCCTAAACATCATGAGATCTTTCTTATCACAAATCACAATCCTTGAATCCATAATTCAATTCAAGGAAAGTTAAGAGTCCAGTCAAGAGAAGTTCATAAAGTTTTTCAATAGTCTTTTACAAATGTTTTAACTTTATTTTAAGACTTGAGTTTTGAGTTGAGTAAAGAGTAAAGAGCAAGGTTTGAAGTTCATGTCTTCAAAAGAGTATATGGGGACTATGTATTCCCCAGAGTTTTAAAAATATTTTCACATTTGAACAAGAAAGGAAACTGAGATTTCCAAAAGAGCCTTTGAGCTATTTTTCAGTTAAAGAGTAAATATTTTCACATATAAAGAATAAAGAAAACCTTGATTTCCAAAAGAGCCTTTGAGCTATAGTTTTCAGTTAAAGAGTAAATGTTTTCACATCTGAACAAGAAAGGAAACTGAGATTTCCAAGAGAGCTTTTAAGCTAAGTTTTGAATAATTATCTCAAACCAAAGAAAGAAGTTATTTTTTAAACATATGAGCTATAATATTTTGGGAGTAGTATTGAGCACCGATATGGGGGAGAGTTCAGATAACTCACATCCCCCATAAACCATGTAGCCATCATGAGTAGTAAAGGATCAAACTTTTTAGATGAATCTTTAAGTGTGCTTTTTAGCATAGACTAGTGGATCCACTTAGATAAGGTGTCCTATATATATATGACGGCAAAATATAAGACAGTTCAGGTAGCGTGGGCAAGACGTTGTATCATCACTTAGTCTCAGAGTGGTGGTTGTCGGTTAGAGAAACTCCCACAATAGTATTTTGTATTTTTATACACATCAGAGATATTTGTATTTTCATATACAAACAAAGTTTATATTGTATCTTTGCATACATACAAAGTTATTATTGTATTTCTAAATACATAGAGTTGAAAACCATGTTTTAAAGCCTTTCTTTATACTGCATTTATTTACACTACTTTATACTGAAATGAGTAATGTTTAGTTGAGTTGAGTTGAGCCAGGTAAGTTCTTCAATTCTTTTCAAGCTTATGTCTTGTTTAACATTCCAACTCGCATAATCGTACATTCAATGTATTGATGCCACTTGGCCTGCATCGTCTTATGATGCAGATGCAAGTAACCAGGATCATCATCCAGTGCCTCATTGATCAGGTTAAGCACTCAAAGTCTAGTTGTGAGCCTCCTTGCTTTCCGAATGATCTCTTTTATTGCTTTCAGTATTTTAGTTCATTAGGATGTCGTGGGTCTTGTCCTGACATCCATCTCAGTTATTAGAGGTTTCATAAATAGACACTTAGTTAGTTCATTTGTCTTTACTTTGTTATTGGCTTATGTTCAGATTTGAGTTGCCATTTTGGCTAAGTTAAATGTTTATTTCTAAAACATTATGAGTTTAGTTTTGAAACAGTTGAGTTATCTTGCATTTGAGTTCTTTTCTTAATGCTTAAAGTCTTTCGCTGAGTAAGTAAGCCAGGCCAAGGGTCGCTTGGGGCCAACAATGGTTCTCGAGTGCCAGCCATGTCCGGGGTGTAGGCTCGGGGTGTGACAATGTGCTGATTTACCAGATGAGAATATAAACCCCTATCTATACTCACTTATTATGCAACATATGATGCATGGTCCTTGTGGTAATTTGAATCCAATAAATTCTTGTACAAAAAAAAGGCTATTATAAATATAAGTATCCTAAAGAATTTGCAGAACAAATCACAAAAAGTAAAAATTCATATCCAATTTATAGAAGGCGAAAGACCGAAAAAAATGTAAAAATTAGAGGACACTTTCTTGATAATTCATGGGTTGTTCCTTACAATCCATTTTTACTTTGTAAATTTAACTGTCATATGAATGTGGAGATTTGTTCAGATATTAAAGTTGTTAAGTATATTTACAAATACATATGCAAAGGACATGATAGAATAGCTTTTCAAATACATGCTAATGATGCAAAATTAGAGATAGATGAAATAAAAGAATATCAAACTGCTAGGTAGGTATCACCACTTGAAGTTGTATGGAGAATATTTGTGTTTTCTATAAGTGAAATGAGTCCAAGTGTATATCATCTTCAAATACATCTTGATGGACAACAATATGTTTCCTTCAAAAGTACAGACAACTTGAATAAAATTATAAATAATCCCATTAATAAAAAGACAATGTTAACTGAACTTTTTTTAATGAATAAAGTCAACAAAGAAGCTATGGACTTGAATTTGTTGTATCGTGAATTTCTAGAGTACTTCGTTTGGTCAACAATAGATAGAATGTGGACTCTTCATAAACGAGGTCATGTTATTTGTTGTGTCATAACGTGTCATCTAACCGAAGAAGAAAGATACTATCTTAGACTACTTTTAATGAATGTAAGAGGACCAAAATCATATGAAGATATACGAATTGTAAATGAAGTACAATATAATACATTTAGAGAAGCTGCAGAAAAAAAAAAGGACTTTTACTTTGTGATAATAACTTAATAGAATGCATGTCTGAGGCTGCAAGTTATCAAATGTCATCCAGTTTAAGACAATTATTTTCTGTGTTGTTGAACTATTGTAATCCAACGAATCCTAAAGAACTATGGAAAAGATTTAAAAGCCTAATGTCCGAAGATTTCAAGACAATTTTGAGCGTAGATGCAAGAGAAATTCATTATAAAGTTTTAAATCATATAAATTAAATTCTTCATTCAATGGGTCGTGATATTTATGAATTTGAATTAATTCCCAAAATTATTAAAGCATCATCAACAACAACAAAAGCTAAGGATGTTAATTACAAAAGAAATATCGTAGTTAGTGAGGAAGATTTACTTTTACAAAATAAATTAAATATTGAATAAAGAAAAGCTTACGATACAATTCTTGATAGAGTGTTTTCAAATAAGTCAGGGGCATTTTTTTATTGATGGTCCTGGTGGAACTGGTAAAATCTTTTTATATCGAGCTTAGTTGACTACAATAATACACAAAGTATTTATAGCTTTAGCCACTGCAGGTTCTGGTCTTGCAGCATCACTTCTTCCCGGAGGTTGAACTGCTCATTTTTTATTCAAAATTCCTATTGATGTTAATGAAAATTTTAGTTGTAATATTAGTAAACAAAGTTCACTAGCCTCTGTAATGCGAGATGCAAAATTAATTGTATGGGATTAAATTTTAATGGCAAAAAAGAAAATGGTTGAAGCATTTGATTTACTTTTAAGAGATCTAATGAATATAAATACGCTATTTGGTGGTAAAGTAGTTGTTTTAAGTGGTGATTTTAGACAAACTCTTCATGTTGTTCGTGATGGAAAACAAGAAGATTTTATTTGTGAAAGTTTATTGTTTTCTGAAATTTGGAATTAACTTGAAAATTACAATTATCGAATATGTGTACTAATAAAGATCCTGAATTTTGTGAATATTTAATGAGAATCGGTGATGGAAGAGAAAAAAAATGACTATGGAAAAATTGAAATACCTTATCCTAGTCGGCTTTAGCCTCATGCACCATCAGCTTAGTCGTACATAAATTAGGATTCAATAGTCTAGTCCTAGTGTGGCTCTAACTCTAACTCGTCAGTCAGCTTCATTGAACTTGTTCCTTTGACATGTTCCATCGGCTTCCTTCAACAATGATGACGAAGTTGATGCAACTAGTGGCATTGGTGGTGGTCCAAGCCATGCTAAATTAATAGTAGTATTAATAGCTAAGCTAGAAAAAAGATGATTAAAAATAGGGGGTAGCCAGTAGGGGGGGATATGATATGGAGGGATATATATTTACTATTATTTTCCTGTTATCTTCGATTATATTATTGTTGTTATCTAATTTGCTTTGATTATCATATTATTGATTATTGCTACTGAGATTTTCTCCATTTTATTTTATATGGCTTCCACTTCAGTTTTTTCATTTTTAAAATGATTTTTTTATTCTCAACTTGAATAAAACGTCTATTAGAAACAATCTCTTTAACTTAATTTTATCTGAGTCGACTCCTAAAATAATCAAAATTGCTCAAATGATACTTAAAGACTTATTTAAACCTAGTAGTACAGAAGAAAATAGACTATTTTATCACCCNCCCCCCCCCCCCCATTTTGATATTTTAACTTGCATGTAACCAATAGTTTTCTTTAGCCAATTTTGACATATTACATTCATGTGACCAATAATAGATTATTCACGGCTAGAAATCAAAACATATTAGGTAATTTTATATAGATATTAATTTTATTACTGCTTTTATTTAATATTTGGGATTGAGTGTTATTTAGACACTTCACTAGAACGAGGGTCAATTGAGAAATTGAAAGCAATAAGTAACAAATTAATTAAATCTTGACTGTTATTGTAACCAAAGTTCAATTTGAGCTTTCAATTCCTTAGCAACGTTATAATAATTAATTAGAAATTGAAAGTTGAAACTATATAATATAATAAAATGTTATCCACTTACTATTCTAAGTTTTCCAATTACTATTATTAGATAGATAAGAGAAGACGTTGATAAACGAAAAACAAGCTTCGTAGGATTGAACAAGTAATAGAATCGCACAATAACTATAGCACCAATGTTTTATACATAAAATTGTAGATAAATGTAGATTATATCTTAGTACCTTCTAAATTTTATGCAAAATCAATGTAGTGTATCTACATTTCTGTTTAAATTTAAATTATACACTTATTCTTTAGCGAAAACACTACTTGTAAGAGTTTTTTTCCAAATGAATAATGGTTATTCATGTCCTAAACACCATCAAATTACCATCTACTCAAGTTTCAACCTCTAATCATGAACTTTTTCATCAACTTTTGTATCAAAGTTGTGTCACATGATTATGACTATCAACAATATGACAGACCCATTTTAGGGATGAAATAATATTCACCTATATATAGGTAAAATAAACTTGAAGTGTTATGCTAGATTTTTACTAATATATATGTATTCTCATGCTTTAGCAAAAATGATCAACTTGTTGGATATTTGCTCTTCAACTAATCTATTCTTTGGTTATCCAACAACTCAATTCTCATATGGTTGCAATGAAATTAACATGCAAGTAAAGAATTTTTTTATTATTATTAATGTATAGAGTGATATTGTAAAAAGTTGATGACAAGTTGTGGAGTAAATTAACAAATTGTATAGACATGAAGGATTAAAAAAGCAATAAAAGGGTTAAAAAATCAACAAATTCAATTATAGATATAGGGTGAAATGAAAGACACGTTACTATAAGTATAACGGACACAAGTATTAACAAATTACTATCTGTTTGCTTCTTTGATGACTCGAACCTACAACTTTAACATTGCAGGGTGCTTAACATCTAAGCAGCGCCCAACTGGAAGAGGAGAAAGACTACGAAATTGTACTAAAAAAATTCTTGGACTTTTCCTAAGCTTGGTCAACTACCTAAAGATTAATATGACTTATAGGCAAAGATTCATCAATAAAATGTCCAATCCCAATTCAATTTTATTGTTACTTTGGCGCATCAAGCAGTCATCGTTAGTGGCGGAGATAAAAAATTTTTTATTAAGAAATTCAAAATATAAAAACTTAAATACGAAATGATTACAAGATGATAAAGTGGAGGCGAAAACAAAAGAAAAGACTAATATTAAACTGCTTTACTTTATGCTTTGTTGTCATTTATAACATGTAATTCCTTCCCATTTTCCCTACTCCATCTAGCTTTTTAAAATTTTCTTGTACATTTTAAGTAAAGATGAACTTTTAAGGAAAACAACAAAAAAATAATATCATCTTGATATCTTTAAAAAGTCACTTATGTTGGAGAATATTACAAAAACTAAAATATCATTTAAAAAGAAATGAAGAAAGTAAAAAATTGTATCTTCACAAAATGAAAATTTCATAAAAGTCACAAGTTGATTCCCTCCAAATAAAAAAATATAATAAGAAGAAAGCAATATCATAACTAAGCTAAGGATTAAAATGTTACTACAATTACATATTACCTAGGTAAGTAATTGTACAAATGATAGAAAAATTCAATTCAATGAAGGTGACATTTAGTTGTCCAAAACAAGAAGCCTTTTAAAATTACATTTTACAATAAAAACTTGGAAGAAAAAGTATACCTTTACTACAATATAAAGGAGGTTTTTTTTTTGTTAAGTTTGGACAATACTACAATATTAAGAAAGAGCAGAACTCTTCCACTACCAAGAAGAATTGTTGCATGCTCGTCACCTTCAGTGACTCAAAGAATTTTACTTATTTTATGTTCATCACCATTAAATGGTCATCACAGATGGTTTTTGTGATATTCTTCTTCCATATCTCTAAATTGTAGCTGTAATTCTTGTCCATAAACTCATCATATTTTAATTTTTTTTAAAGCAAGGAATATAATGACATTATTTGTCGCTGCAACTATAGTTGTTTGTGTTCAACGCCAACTGATAACAGAACACCTTATAACGTGATTGTTTCTAAAGATGAGCCCGGAAATTTCAACACAATTGGTGGAGCAATATTGTCGGTCCCTAATCGCAGTGTCAAACCATTCTTCATAAAAATTAAGAAAGGCACATATCAGGAATATATAGAGTTGATAAAAATAAGACTAATATTTTCATGATCGAAGAATGGATGAATATTACGATAATAACAGGTAATAGAAATTTTGTCGACGACAACAAAATCTATGATAATGCAACCATTGGTAAGTCCCTCTCTCTATAAATACATAAATTTTATTAATTTTGATGAATTATAATTGTTTCTTCTTATTTAATTTGCAGGGGTTCTTGGCGATGGCTTCATTGCCCACGACTTAATTTTTAGGAATAATGTCAGACCTATAAAGCATTAGGCAATGGCATTAAGAGTTGAAGCAGATTTGACATCTTTTTGTAGATTTCGATTTGATGGGTATCAAGACACCTTGTATGTGAAAACACAACATCAATTCTATCGAGATTGTGAAATCTATGGCATGATAGATTTCATATGCGGTGACACAACGACCTTGTTCCAAAACTACTTGATTGTTGCACGCGTTCCATTGGCCAAACAATATAACACAATCACAACCTAGGAGAGAGAGTTTGAGGACGTTCCAACTGGAATAGTGCTTCAAAATTGCACTATAAAGGCTACCATAGATAACGTCTTGACATATTTAGGTCGGCCATGGGATATATTTTCTAGGACTGTGATAATGGAAAATTATACCGGTAACTTGATAGATCCTAGAGGATGGGTTGAATGGATTGCATCAACAAATAAATCTGCAAGTTGCCGGCCCTATTATCTAGAGTACTAATTTATTTTTCTTATTTCTTTTTTATGTTATATTTGATAATAACGTAAAGAAGACTATAAATCACGATAATAAAAACTTAAAATGTCTAAAAATTTGTGGACTCTTAAACTTTTTTTTGTCCCAATAAATTGAGGCAGAGAGAGTAACATATATAATGTGAAAAATACGTAAAAAATTATTATAAATTATAATAATTAACAATTTAAAATGTCTAAAAAATTGTTGACTCTTATTTTGTCCACATAAATTGAGGCTAACAACTTAAAGTATCTACAAAGGTATTAAAAAAATTAGTTGACTCTCGAAATCCGCTTGGGCCATATAAATTGAGATAAAGGGAGTAATATGTATTATGTGAAAATTACGTAAAAAGTATTGTTAATCATAATAATTGATAACTTGAATATTCTTCAAATATAAATTTTTGGTTGACTCCAAATTATATTTGTGTCACATAAATTAAAACAAAAAAATTACATTTATTGGACCCGTGCTAGCATAGGGTTCTTATATCTAGTAAAAAAACTATAAAGCTTATAATGTTATAAATTCATTGAACTAAGTGGATTGTCCATTGAGTTTATCCATAAACTTATACTTATCATATATGTGTATTCCCTAGGTTACACCTGCCATGTGGACCATTTGCAACTATATGATAGATGCATTTATGGGATGGTCTCATGTGCTTTGTTGTTAACTTACAAATTGGTTTTTGTAAGGTTGTTTTCTCTAATTTAAATTAGGAGCACCGTTCCAAACTA
Organism: Solanum stenotomum; assembly: GCF_019186545.1. Classification (NCBI taxonomy): domain Eukaryota; kingdom Viridiplantae; phylum Streptophyta; class Magnoliopsida; order Solanales; family Solanaceae; genus Solanum; species Solanum stenotomum. The sequence goes on from NC_064283.1 coordinate 39,272,613, forward strand.
TGAAATTATGTTAATAATGCTGGTTGGTTTAGCAGAAATTGTATGCCTCCAATTATAGCTAAACCATGGGTATGAGAACAAAACTCCCAAATGAGATTTAATATGAGATGAGTTTATTTAACATGTAGCAACACATGTACACATCAAGACAACAACGTTTCCCCATCATACTTGGTTCAGAGTTAGGAACCAAATAATTTTCATCTAAAGTTTAAATGTGCGGTATCTGATTTAATTGCTCCACCACGCACAAGATGGATATCCAAATAAGGTTGGGTTGAATGTTAGTTTTTCTAACATTAGGGGGAGAGATGATTTGAAGCTGAAAATTATGAGATGAATTATCTAATTCTTGTTTTAAAAAAAAATGTGAACGTGAAGTTCAAGAGATAATTCATTTGCATAATGTTGCAAATTGATCGCCAGATGAATTTGCTAGCCCTATGTTATAATTCAGTTGTAAATGCTCCAATGAGAAGTCCTTAAAGGACAAGGTCTATGGTATGCCTAAAGTGGGTACCTGAAATGATGAAATATGAAGAGATCTCGATAAGTTATGTCGTATAGAAATCGAGTCTAAAGACCATCGACGGTATCGTTTGATATGAAGTAGCGCTCAATGCTTCAGATGATGACGAGGATCTTGAATTCTAATCTGTCATATTATGTGGACAGATAAATGATTGGCCAAATAAAATGCATAATTCAAATATATTATGTTTTACTTTGAAAAGTGATGTTTTAGAGTTATAGTCCATGAATCAAGATATAATGTCAGTGGGGTACAAATAAATTATTGTGTGGAAGTATACCGTAAGATATAAAGTACGGCTTGTGCCTTGGGGCATAAAGAGTTTTCGCAAAAGTCCTGACATTATTAAATGAAGATACATTCTCTTGTGGTGAATGCAATGAAGTTTGTTTTAGTCTGGCAATAGATGAAATACTTGAATATGTGTAATGAATGATTTTCATGTCTAACTAGATGATGAAGGTTATATGAAAATCCATGAAAGATTTAAAGCAATTTCATTGAGTACCCTAATGGTTGTGAGATTACTTATCATAAAGAAAGATCAGTTTCAATCTCATGAAAATGATTGAAAAATATCATGTATTAGTGCAAATGGTGCACAAACAAATTATTAATTATGCAAATGCTGGAAACTGTGTGGTTTTTCTTTGAAAAGAGATATTTCAACCACCATGTATGAAGATGATGCATGTATAGCTCGTTTGAAGGAATGATACATCAAAGGAAATTGGACAAAATACATTTCACCAAAGTTCTTCTTCACACATGATCTTCAACAAAATGGTGAGATAGAAGTTCAAAAGATATGTTTAAGTTATAATCTTACAAATTTATTCACTAAGGCATTGCCAACATCAACATTTGAGAAGTTGAGATACAAGATTGAAATGCGTTATCTCCGAGATGTCAAGTAAAGCTTTCATCAGGGGGAGTGAAATCCGCGCTGTAATCTTTTCCTTAACCATGGTTTTGGCCCAATTGAGTTTTCCTGGTAAGGTTTTTAATGAGGCAACACTCAAAGCGTATTATGAGATGTGTGTACTCTTTTTTTTTTCTTTATTAGGCTTTTCCCACTTGATTTTTCCTAGTAAGATTTTAACGAGACACATTATCTATGGATATCCAAGGGGGAGTATTATAAATTCATTGAAGATTACATAAGCAAATTCTCAGTCAAACTTAAACTTTCAAAAACGAAATGTGTCACATAAATTGGAACAGAGGGAGTATTATTTTTTATCTTAATTTATGTGATACAAATAGAACTTGAGAAATTATTCAAAACTTAAGTAATTAATTACTGTAATTTATAAAATTTTCACGTAATTTTGTTGAAACAATATATATTATTTCATTTCTCAATTTATGCGGCACATATTTAAATATTTTAAGTTACTAATTATTGTAATTTGTAGTACCTCTTACGTAATTTTTAAATAATATATATTACTTCTCATGTCTCAATTTTTAGGACATTGATATAGCCAAATTTTTATGTCTTTTGAATATTGTAAGTTATTAATTAATGTAATTTATAATACTTTTTACGTTATATTATCAAATACAAAATATCTTAAATTTTATTAGTTAATTTTCTTTTACGTGAAATAATATTTTTTCTTCAAAGATAACAAAATTTACATTCTGATGGGATGATTGGGGTCCGAGTAAGTCTTAATAACAACACTTTTATGCCTCTTTAGACATTTAAAAAAGGCTCAAACTTCAGTTTATTTACTAATATGTACCATTGGATTTAATGTAAAATGGTGCAAAAACAAGGGGCAAATGCAACTTTGAAAAAGTAGTGTATTACCAACAAAAAAACACCGTGGGAATTAGAGGAAAAATCATGAAGATGACAACTCTCAAAGCGAATTGTACTACCATCCAACAAAGCAACGATAAAGCAGAATTATCCAGTAAATTACCAACTTGCCCTTGTATAGTGTCACGACCCAGGGGTACCCCCTTGACGTAACATGACGCACTTGACCCCGAAGGGGTCTCATACAATCCCTTAGCATCATCATAACATAAGATCATAGAAAAGTAGGGAAAATTTAAAACTTTCTTTCAAACAATCTAAAACATTTTCATAAGCAAGCGGAAGTCTTTACTAAGTCTTTGTCTCAAACCATCTATGAATAACATGAATAAAAGTATTGGGACGCAGCCCATATAAAGTCTAAAACATAAGAAAAGACATAAAAGGAACATAATGGGTTTGTCCTCGAAGCTATGAGGACTCATCAAATCTTCAAGTCTTCTTTCCACTTAGAAACCTAGCCTCCAAGCAACTTAATCTCCAACACCCTACATTTGATTAGAATATAGGCAATATGCGTTAGTACAAAATGTACCAAGTATGAAAGCTAGCACAACATCATAACGCATCTCAAATGGTTAGTCAACATAAGCCATAAGCATAAGAGACAATAACATATACATAACATAAACTCCAACATAAGCATCATATCATCACAAGTCAATCTAAGATATTCATGATTTCATACTTCAACCATTAGTCTTTCATATTCAAGAGAACTACTTCGCAATCCACCTCTAAGCATACTTGTGCAAGGCAAAGATAGCATCTCATAATACCATCCAAGCTAAGTACCTCTCTTTGGTCATTCTTTGTCATAGTCCACCTTCATAGTCAAGACCTAGGTTTTCATATCATAAGAGCACTTATACTCCTAAGTAACCTCAAGGAACACTTGTGCAATGCAGGTGGGACATCCCATAATACCACACACACTAAGCATATCCTTGAAGTCACCATATTCATATTTACCATATCTAGGTGTCACTATAGACCTACTTCATATTAATAAGGAACTATCAACTGAAGTCAATCATATCATGGGAGGAAACTATAGCAACAATCCAAGCTAGCATACATCACATAAGAGGACACTTCATAAGTAGCTTCAAGTCATACTTGTGCCATGTATGAATGACATCCCATACTACCACTCACACTAAGTACTCCTTTAAGCTAACTTACTCAATGCTTACTATTTATCATTCTAGACTATCAAAGAATAGCATACTACTATGCTAGACCTAACTACTAGGGAAAACACCCTATCATGTAATCCAAGCTATCCAAGGAAGGATACAAGTATACCAACCTAGCTACCATGCAAATATTCAATAGGATGCAAGCTACCCTTAGGGGAGTATGAATCCTCAACCCTAAGCTATCCTTAGAGTATGGTGTCTCAATCCTAAGCTACCATGAAATGGTCTTGGCCTAATCAAGTCAAGCTACGATGAATTGCATTCTAACAATGATAGTTCAAGCTACCCTTAGGAAAGTATAGATCCTCAATCCTAGGCTACCATGCCTATACTAATGCAAGCTACCATGAAAAGCATCCTACCAATGCTAGTTCAAGCTAACTTTAGGAGAGCTTAATTCCTCAATCCCAAGCTACCATGAGATCTACCATCCCAAGCTACATAATTCAACTATATAATTTCACGTATTAGGACACTACTTCCAATTCAAGTTCCAACGATCGTGAGTAGTAATATAACCCAACCGAATGGGTTGGGGTCGAGTCCCAAGGGAGCAGTTAGTAGTTGAGAATCAAGTAGAAAAGTAAAATTATGTTCTAATCAATCATAGCTATAAACATTAATGAGTAAAAACATAATAAATCAAAAAGTGACACGAATGTCAATTATCAATGGGGGGGTTTTGTATTTAACTAGTAAACAAAAACATCGAAAATATAAAAATGATAATAGGGAGATGGGATTCTTGGGATGTGATAGGAATATGGGCCAAAATAAACAACAGGTTAAATTCTATTGATAGTAAATCGCTGAACATTTGTAACTAAGCTAGATTTTAGTGGGGGTCAATTTTCTCTCGAACAATTTACCCCGAATCAAATCGGTTTCTCTCGAACACCAATTTGCAACAATTAAGCACAACATTCGCCTTAGCCTATTCACTCTCTCGAGCTGTATGTGTGGGAGAAGGTCTAGGATTCACTCTCTCGAGCTGAACCTATGACGACCCAATAACCACAGGCTATCGATTTAGTAGTTTTGGTTTTATAACCTCTCTCGAGCAAGCCAAAAACACGAAGTTGTAGTTGCAACTACAATCTCATTAAATTCAAACACAACTACTAAATGAAATCACATTTAAACAACAAATACACTATCAATGAGCAATACCCAATTGTAAATTTAACCCATATACACATAATCACACCCCAAGAATTGAGGTTTTAGCTAGACATGATAAAGAGATAGAAATTGATACCAAAAAGTGTTTCCATCAAATCGGTATGATAGAAAATGTCTTTACACACGTCTAAGATGAAGATTCTTTGATGCCCACTTCCAATTTCTTGGAGATGAAAACTTTCAAAACCTTCAAAGCTCAAGAACAATGTCTCTCAAAAACTCTAAGAACTCAAACTGAAGTCTCAACTCAAGAATACTCTAAAATTCAATAATAATTCGATATTAAGCTACAAATTTAAATGGGTATTTATATTTTTTGAAAATTTATGTTGCGAAGACCACTCGGCGCAGTTAGTCAGGATCGCTGGTCAGCTCGGTGTTCCGCCCTTTGGTCTGGTTCATCGCCTTTCTGCTTTTGCCTTCAGCATCTTCGCATTTTGAATCATTGGGCGATAAGATGCTGCTTCGCGAAACTGTTCGGCGATGCGCCGACTGCTCCTTGTCATCGCGACCTTGATCTTTTCCTTCAAGGCTTAGCACATTGGAACATTAGGTGAGATTAAGGCCATTCGGTGATTCGCCTAATGCATTAGGCGATCCTCAGGCCTTCATTTCTTCGTTCTTTCAGCCACCTTGTTCCTTTTTTGCTTGATAGCGTCCATGCTTTGTCTCTCAATTCAAATACTTAAAACTTAAGGATTTACATCAATTATTGAGACAAAATATGCATTTGCGGACACTAAATCTATCAAAATAAAGCCCTAAATGAGTCCAAATTGTGGACTCATCAACACCCCCAACTTAAAATTTTGCTTGTCCTCAAGTAAAACTCAATTTCAGTAGTTCAAAAGGGTATCTCAAACAGTGCTACACAAGACTCAATCATGAATGTACACACAAGACTCAACTTACTCATGCAAGGATCAATTGTGTACTCAAAGACTTAAGTTGTGACACACCATTATCAAAGATTCTCAAGCTCACAATACTTGCTTCAAATGCAAGTTCAAGCTCAACAAAAGTGTTCAAATTCCCTCACACAAAGAATGATTCCATTTTCACACACAATGGTTTAATCATGTAAGGTTCTGGAATCAAATGCAACGCTCACACTTACAAAGATGAACATAATGCATGCTTTCACCCATAGGTTTGCCTGTATTTTCCAATTGACAATTGCTTTAGCTCACTCAAGATAAAAAAAGGTCTTTTCAAGGCTTGTAGTGGGGTTGAGTGCAAAGGTGTGGTCATTTAGGCTCAGTGACGTTTATCCTCGTGAAATGTTGTGCTCACACACTTCCTTTCCTCTTCTTTCATTATTTTCTTTAGTGCTCATAAGTCATCCCATTATTCACTTTCCATGGATTGTTCGGAAACCCCATTTCTTTTTGCATTTTCATAACTTTATTCCACGAATTTTTCTTTTTCATTTTTTTCTTCTGTTTTTCTCTTTTGTTTTTGTATGGAGGGGTTCCATTTTTCTCAACACCATGGGTTAAATGAGACTTTTCTTGCACTTCTTGACTTGCCTTCTCTTTTCACTACACCCCCAACTTAGGTTTTGGCCTAAATTGGCTATTCAATCAACCATAAATCAAAAGGATTATAGGTTGTGGATTAAGGAAGGTCATGTTTTCATCAAGTTTCTTCCAAAGAAGGTAAAGATCAAGGGGTGTTCAAAAAAGGTTCACAAACACTCATAAGGTAGGCTACAAAAGAGGTTTATGTCAAATTGTTTCACACACTTCAAAGTTGCCTAAGATCATATCATGAGATCACATCACTTTGTCAACCGGACCAACGGCGCAAATTCTAGGTGTCACCATGCATGGTTCATGGTAAGGTCATCACACACAACATTGACATCAAAGTCAAACAAGACTCCACACTTTCGCTAGTGTGCAACGATCATCACAAGAGAATCGATTTGATACTTGGCTAATCACAACAAGATGCAAAAAGTTCACATATTGTCTATGCAACTTAATTTGGTCTCATCGTAGCCACACATTCATGTTCATTCAATTATGAACACTATTTAAGTCATTGATATTGATCAAAACCGAGACTCAAATTTGCCAAAGAACAGCCACATTCAAGTACATACAAGAGTGGGCAATTTTTTATTTATTTTTTGAAGGGTCAAAAATCATTTACAATTAAAGCACAGGGAGCCACAAGCTCAAACATCCACAAAAAACAGTGTATAACACAACACTAAGGTTCACAACCCAAATACACAATCAAAAAATCAGTCACAAAAGAAATATGGGCCTCACCCCACCACAAATAAAAACATTTGTCCTCAAATGCAAGCCAAATATAATATCCACAAGTCAAAAGAAAAGTAAGACAAAGAGGGAGGTAAAGAGGGGATCTTGTCTATGCAGTCGCTCCATCTGTCTGGGCCTCAATGCCCGGTGCAACTGTCTGGACTTGGGCATCAGTACTCGGAATCACCTCAGAAGTAACCGCAATACGAGACCCACTAGGAGCTGCCAAAGAAGTCTCAGTCCGTGATGTCTGGATCCCCGACTGCATGATCTTCTCCCCAAGATCCGGCAAGTCCCTATATATGCTCTCTTCATGTATCGCTATATGCTCTTCATCAGTCTCAGCATCTTACTCATCAATTGCTACTTCATTTCTGGTTGCATCTCTGGTGATAGCCGGAGGTATCTCTGAAGTCGTAGGGGATCTGCATCATCTGCAGCCTGAATTAATGAAGTAAAGTTGGTAGACTTCAAATAGTCTACGTCCTTCCTCAAATCTGCTACCTCAGCTTTCAAAGTCGAAACCTCGGAGGTTCCCCTCTGCCTGCTCTCACAAGCTTCAACTCTCGTAATGAGAGTGTCAATAGAAGTCTGCAGAGGGGTCAGTGCAGCTAGAATCACAACCTTAATCATCAAGGGGACAAACCTCTCTAATCGGGTGGCACTCACGTCAGTTGACTGGGCCAGATGCCCCATCTTTTGGATCATTTCCTGAGTGATCTTGGTCTGCTGGGAAGAAGAGGGGATGCCTGGAGACTGTGAAGATGAGGAAGGTACAGAAGTACCTGAAGGCCCGGAGGCTTCTGCAGGTATGGAATCCACATCAACTTCAGGGGACATATCTATTGGGACTGCTCTCTTCCTATCACCTCCTCACGAGTGTACTCGGCCTTAATACACCGAATGTCAGTGGAGGAAGACAGGATCACCTCAAAATCTCTAGCAGTATCCCCAGGCACTCTAGCACGCAGGCATAATTCTATGATCAGTACTGGAAAAGGCAAAGAGGTTTGCTTCTGCTTGGATCTCATGGCTATCTCAGGTTTTATGATAAGGTCCAAGTTGAGCCACCTCTTTGATAAGATAGACCCTAAGCAGGTTGCTTTTGCATGTCGGAGGATAGATTCATTATGTGAAGGCATAATTGAGCTATAGATGAATCCGAACCAATAACGGGTGGCTATGTTCAAATCCTTCTTTTCGATCTCGACTGCCGCCTCAATTCACCTAGGTTTGATATCAGAAATAATGGGAGCAAGCCAACCCTTTAGATCCTCCAGAGTTTCTGTCGTAGGCAGACCTTTATATGAGAATGCATACCTTGGAAGCCTATCTAATGCAGCATTAATGTACTCTTCACTGCAGCTCACTTCTACACCGCGAACAGTGATCGATTTAACCGGTTTGAACTCACTAGCCTTCTTTTTACTCTTTGTCACTAGGTCACCATATGCTGTGTAGAAATCACGGACCCATGAAGGAATATATGGACCTCGGGGCCTGGTGAAAATCTGGAGCTAGTGCCACTGTAATAGTTCTGCTACACTGGAGTACTTGCCCTCCAAACCCTCTGTAGATAGTAGCTTATCCTCGAGGATGGTTCACAAACCATCTCCTTTTAGCTTGTTGATGAGTCTAGGTGGAGGAACAATTGGTGGCACAGGAGCCACAGGAGGTGCTAGAGTTGGCACTGATTCTGCTAGTGTGGATGTAGGAGGGACTCTGTTGGGCATGGTGTGGGATCTAGCCCGGTGCTCAAACCGCCGGGACTGGAGAGGCTGGTCATCATCAGGCTCAGATAGAGCCGCCTGGGATCTAGGAGTGGTCTTGTTAGATATGGGCCTCTTTTCCCTTTTCTTTGTCACCTGGTGGAGGTTCTTGCCTTTTTCTTTTTGAAGGATTTGATCCCCCTTCGTTGATTGTGATACCCCATACTCTTATCCGGGGTTGCTCATTTATGTTTGTCCTCACTATGCCTGTAAAAGATTAAGAAAAAATTATGAATGACTTAATCAACTTCATAGATAAGTAGTTGCAGAAGGACTCGTCGAGTTATTCTGCGAGTCGCCCAATCTCCTTGGCGAGCTGAATTGGGCTCGCCGAAGGGAATGACTCAAATATTGTGGCAAGTCGGCGATGGGAAAGTCCTTTTGGTGAATCGCCGATATCAATTGGCGAGCAAGGGATAGCTTACCGAACGTTACAGTGCAACAAGGGTTGAGGGGTGCAGACAAAGGGTGAAACAAGAGACGTTCGGTGAGTCGACGAATACCTTTGGCAACCTCAGGCTTCTCGCCGAAAGTTACAGAGGCAAACAACAAGTTTAGCATAAAATTAAAGGTGAGATGGGGACATTAGGAGAAATGCTGAGTGGTTCGGTGAGCTCGACCCAGCTCACCAAACGACCCAACGTGCATATTTTCAACCCATATTCTCAAATTCAACCTTGCTACCCCCGAAAACTAAATCAAACTATGCACTACTCAAATTAAAGTAATACCCATAGCACCCATTGCCCCAGAATACTCAAACTTCTCCCCGTTTTGCCTATTTAAGCCAATCTACGACTTTTTTTTAAAGATGAAATCACCATTTCTATCATCAGGCAAATTACGCTGCTTGGCACAAATACGGGCTACTCAGACTTCACCCAACCAACTAAACAACAAACAAGCACATCCCCATAAAGTTTAACCGATTTTAAAGCACGAAAAGATAAGATTTCACACAATGAAGGCATTACAGGCAATATTATGAGATACAACAGGCAATCAAACATTCTAATCAAATCAGAGAGGGCCAACACACGACATACGATATGATCATTTGCAAATGAGTACAAATTCGATAAAAATAAATTCGGGGTTAGGAAAACCAACCTTTTATGCAGATTAAAATAAGATTGAGATGTTAGGCGGCATTGTAATCCTCTCCAAACATAAATCAACGACTAAAATACACTAGAAAAACAAGAAATATGGAGAAAACTATGCTGGTGTGAGTTTGAGAGTATTAAAAGCGAGGGAAAGTGAAGGAGTTGGAAATTTAAACCTTTAGCCCTTTTTAAAAAAATCGTCCAGTTCGCTCCCATTCAACGATGTTAGTCGTTATCACCGATTCATTTAGTGACATGCCGAATGATCACTTACCTCGCCGAATTTTATATGACCTCCAGTTATAGTGAGGGTCCAAACGACGGACTAGATCAAAATCGCCAACATGGTTAGCGATGCGTCAATAGTTTCCTGGGCTCGTCGAGTTTTACAGACTTCCCTTTGAATTTGTCTTGAGTCTAACGTCAGTCTAGGTTGGGGTTGCCGACCTCGTTGGAAATTCGCCAATTGGATCTTTAGCTTGTCAACTTGCACTTTCAGCACTTTCCTCACTTTAACCTGCACAATCAACACACCATTATTCTAAAATAACAATTTAAAGCGATAAAACCTTGGGTTGCCTCCCAAGAATCGCCTTAGTTAACGTCGTGGCACGACGCAAGTCCTTACTAAAACTCCATTATTAGGGTTGGCCCTAATGTCACTAGGTAACCCCAATTGTTCATTTGGGTGGAGATGAGGCACTACATGACTCATGAGTGTTTCGATCAGTTGGATAGATCTAGAGTGAGAGCCAATCATTTGATTTAACACTTGAATATTCTCCTTCATCTCTTCCAGCACTCTATCTTGCTAAGTGATCTTTTGGAGAATGATTAGCAGTGTATCCTCGACACGACTGTTCTCACTGTCTCTAGACTTTCTCCGCTCATGAGGGGGCATGTACCTCCCTTTTCTTTTGCATTGGACTTCTACCTCTGATATTTTGGTGGTCAAATCGTCCATCTACCAGTGCAATTAACATGAAGTCCTTCTCGACTTCTTGGTTTGTCTTAGCCAATTTGCAACTATTTCTATCGGCCATGCTCAAAGTATCTGCTTACAATAGCAACACAAGAAAAACAAAACTAAAAATAAAGTAAGTATCACTATAATTAATAAGAACAAAAATTCTACTTCACTAAAGATTTTCAACTAACACCACTCCCCGGCAGCAGTGCCATTTTGATTTCATGTATCAGGACACTACTTCCAGTTCAAGTGCCAACGATCGTGAGTAGTAATATAACCCAACCGAATGGGTTGGGGTCAAGTCCCAAGGGAGCAGTTAGTAGTCGAGAATCAAGTAGAAAAGTAAAATTATGTTCTAATCAATCATAGCTATAAACATTAACGAGTAAAAACATAATAAATCAAAAAGTGACACGAATGTCAATTATCAATGGGGGGTTTTGTATTTAACTAGTAAACAAAAACAACGAAAATATCAAGATGAGAATAGGGAGACGGGATTCTTGGGATATGATGGGAATATTGTCACGACCCGAGGTTACCTCCTAGAAGTAACACGGAGTACTTGACCCCCGAAGGGGTCTCTAGACTTGTCTCATTACACCATCTAAACATAGGAATATGAAAGTTGGGACTTAGCCCTTACATCAATAAAAAGTCTTATCAAAGAAAGTACAACATAGTCTTTAACAGAGAAAGTAAGCTAGAACTAGAATCAATAGCATCTCGTCCTCGGGCTTGAGGACTCACCAAAACTTGGAGGTAGCAACCCAAGTTTCTTGAAGATGGACTAAATGCACCTCAACGGCCCGAACCTACACTCATAGGAGATGTAGAACAAAATGGGTTAGTACAAAAGCACCAAGTATGGAAACATGCATAAAAATCCTTAAATATGCTAAAAAAGACATTTTTTTTTGTGTAAATCATGCATTTATCAAGTTAGAAGACCATTTATGCACATAAAGACATAATACAAGTCATAACAACATTATCACATAATTCTTCATGACATAGTAGAACCATTGCCTTAGCAACCCTAAAAGCATACTTGTGCAATGTATAGTTGGCATCCCATAGTACCAACTATACTAAGTATCCATTTAGAATCACCTTAGTGACACATATCAACTTTAGACCTCATCATAATCCATAATCATGCAGAAGGTAAATCATACTCATTACATATACATAAGGAAAGTCATACCATAACAACAATCCAATCAACATATATCATACATTCATGTCTTACCATAGCATAATGAACCAACCCACAATCCCTTTCAAAGCTTACTTGTGCAATATAAAAGTGAAGTCCCATACCCCCACTCCTACTAAGTAAACTTATCAAGAAATCACAAGTATAACTCAAGTCATATTCAATATCTTATTACATAGGGAGAAGTGCATTAACCGACATAGATCATGTGAGCTACATGGAATCCGGTGTCATATAATCCCACACCAAAAAAAGGCGTCCTACTTGCCTAAGGTAGAACTAGACATATATAGCTATAATGTGGATCCACTAGCTAATACCTATGCGGGCACATAGTATGGGATAAGGAGATTGCTTCTAGAAACCCGACCTATTTTACTAGCGGGAGAGTTTCCATCTCATGAGAGCATATGTAGAAGACCGGCCAAAAGCTAGCGGGAGAGTCTCTACCTCATTTGCCATATCCGCTTGGTGCTAAGCATTATTCTCCAGCTTATACATAGTTAAGGTGAATTACAATTTCATATGTGAAGGAGTACATTACCCTTCATTCAACCCAACTCATAACATTGCTCCTTGATTCAACATGGTGAGAACTACCTTTCACGTTAGAATCATCATATAATCATCCAAGACAATTCATACATAATCATGTGTAGTAGTAAAGGAAACTAGTATTTCAACAATACCACAATTCACACATTAGTCATTGGATCTTCACCATTCAAGTGGAACATAACTTCATACATAAATACATGAAAAGTAAGCACCTCCACTGTAACACCCCTAAAATACTAGACCAACTATTGCATGTCGATGCATCATTTCTTAATTACTACAATATGTTTTACTCTTATTTTGGGAACTTGAAATTTTGTGATATTTGCAACCTTGCTTAAAATAAATTGTGCTCGTAATTTAAGGTATTGTATGGGGGCATTTACATAATTTTTCTAATTAAAATTTCATATGAATTGAAAGTGTTGGTATCAATTATATACATATAGGTGTATATGTATACATTTTGGGTAGCACACAATAATTTGGGGCAACACCTTTTAGTGACAGTTGTATATATGACCAGTGGCGGATCCAGGATTTCAAGGTTGTGGGTACTCCCTTAGCTACAGTGGCGGATCGAAAATTTCGACTTAAAGAGTATCAAAATATAAAGAAGTAAAACTAGTGTAGAAGTTAAGGAGTGTCAATATATATATATATATATATATATTATTTTTAATTGTTTTTACCTAACTACACGTACAGTATAATCTTCCGACAAAGAATTGTCGGTCGACACCCCTCGAGTATATATGGCTCCGTTATTGCTTAGCTATCAATCACAAATATAAGTGCACAAATTTAACACTTGTTATAAAAAAGGACAATCGTATTTAAGCACGATAAAAAAAATTAAAAAAGAAAAATTACAGTAAAAATTATCTTGGATTAAAAAAAAAGTTAGAAAAGGCCACTAGCGAAAGAGAAAAAGCAATAATCTGCATTGGAGAAAAAAATAAAATGAAGTCCAATTAGAATCAATAAGTAAGAGAAGAGCTAATTTTTAAACTAAAAATAATGTCTTTGGAGGGAATCGAACCAAGAAATAAAAAGAATGAAAGACCTCGAGGACCCACAATAAACCACCATGCCAATTAAGTCATTGTTCCTATGGGTGCTCTCTAATAAAATATATACAATTCTTCTTTCTTTCTATATAAATATATATAATTCAATACGAAATTAATGGGTGCTCGAGCACTCATATAGGACCATGTAGGTCTGCCCCTGTATATGACTAAGTATCACTCTTAAGACTATATTATCACACCTCCTATTGAGATTTTCGTTTGGAACTGAAGTCCAAGAACCTAAGAACATTTTCTAACCAGTGTTTCATCAAAATCACAAGAGAAAATCTTGGTCCTTCTAGCTGGAAGTCGAGACATCCTACCTTTTGGTGAGTAATCAAAACTTGTTTTTTTTAGCTGAGTAGTGTTTAGTACTTTTAGAATTTCTCGTTCTGTATAACTCCTTTTTCGGTGAATAAATATGATTTGGAAAGCTGATTGCTATACCTACAACTCTTCTGTTTATGGTAAACTCTAATTTAGCTTTTATGACTACGAAATAAGGGATGCAAGATATGACATGTTCTGTCCAGATTCTGGAATTTGAAATCCTGTATGTTCAACTGTTAGTGTTTTGATTATATCTTTTTGTACAAAGTGTATTTTGCGGTGGTTCTTGATTATTTGCAAGCTTAAGAGATGTACCTACATCTTTTATGAAGGATATAAATTCCATAAAGTTGGGGTCATGGGGAATTTCACAATAAAAAACCTCAATAAACATCAAATTCATCATAAAGTTGGGGTCATGGGGAATTGATTATTTGCAAGCTTAAGAGATGTACCTACATTTTCAAGAAGAACCCATGGCTAGAATCAAAACCCTAGTTTTTGAACAAATTCCCAATTTCGAAAATTAGTGTTGAAGGGCTTCATGGAGAAAGAAATTCCATGAATGAAGGTTCCCATACCTTAATTGAAGCTTTGCCACGAAATTGGAGTGAAAACCTTGAAGCTTGAACCCTAATCTTAAAGCTTTTGGTGTTCTTCAATAGAGGAACTTGTAGAGAGAGAAATATTGGAGAAGAGATGAACTTTTTATTTTGAAGTGGGTGTTTGTGAAAGTGATTAATTTTGGGGATATTTTAATATAAAATCCCTTATATAGTTATTTAGAAATAATATAAAATATACCACTTTTTAATTTAACTTTAAAATAATATTTATGAAAACGCCCTTGCACATATGGACTTAGCCAAAAAAACTAAGGAAATATTTAAGGAAGCATTTAAGGTCCTTGAAGTGGTCCACTAGCCTTGGACCCTCCCTTGGACTTTGCCTTTGGCTTTTTAAAGCTAAGGCATATCCATGGGGGTATTCAAATGGCCTATTTATACCATTTATATATTTATTTAAAAGTAATATAGACTTTACCCATTTAATTTGGACTAAAACGGAAATTACGAAATTACCCCTTTTTATGCCTCCCTTGGATTGCCCAAATAAAACTAAGGCAATTACCAAGGGAGCTTTTAAGGCCCTTGAATTGATGTACCTTCCTTAAACCCCCCCCTTGGACTTGCCTTTAGCTTTTTAAAGCTAAGACATAAGTCTACAAGGGAATATACAACAATGGGCCCCCACTTGCACACGTGCACTACCCATGTGTTAAGGCATCCCTCACGTGTGGTGGTCCCCCCACTTGGTCCTTAAACCCTCACGTGGATTGCCTTAAAAAAACTAAGGCATTGGTTCAAGGAAGATTCTAAGGATGGTGAAGGCTTTTACCTTCCTTGAACCCTCTCTTGAAAATATACTTGGTCAAAATTGGCTAAGGCATTGGTTCAAGGAAGCTTCTAAGGAAGGTGAATCCTTTCACCTTCCTTGAACCTTCCCTTAAACTTATACTTAGCCAAATATTTGGACACTTTTATATCTCCAATTTATACATAAACTTATGAGGTTCATACGCTAGGCTCTAGTTTCACCTATCAATTTTCCGAGTGTTACAAATATGGGCCAAAATAAACAACCGGGTAAATGCTATTGATAGTAAATCGCTGAACATTTGTAACTAAGCTAGACTTTAATGGGATAAATTTTCTCTCAAACAATTTACCTCGAATCAAATCGGTTTCTCTCGAACACCGATTTGCAACAATTAGGCACAACCTTTGCCTTATCCCATTCACTCTCTCGAGCTGAATGTGTGAGAGAAGGTCTAGGATTCACTCTCTCGAGCTGAACCTACGACGACCCAATAACTACAGGCTATCGATTTAGTAGTTTTGGTTTTATAACCTCTCTCTCGAGCAAGCCAAAAACACGAAGATGAAATCGTATTTGCAACTACAATCTCATTAAATTCAAACACAACTACTAAATGAAATCACATTTAAACAGCAAACAGACTATCAATGAGCAATACCCAACAGTAAATTTAACCCATATTCACATAATCACACCCCAATAATTGGGGTTTTAGCTAGACATGATAAAGAGATAGAAATCGATACCGAAAAGTGTTTCCATCAAATGGGTACGATAGAAAATGTCTTTACACACGTCTAAGATGAAGATTATTTGATGCCCACTTCCAATTTCTTGGAGATGAAAACTTTCAAAACCTTCAAAGCTCAAGAACAATGTCTCCCAAAAACTCTAAGAACTCAAACTGAAGTCTCAGCTCAAGAATACTCTAAAATTTAATAATAATTCGATATTAAGCTACAGATTTAAATGGGTATTTATAGTTTTCAAAAATTTGTGCTGCGAAGGACCACTCGGCGCAGTTAGTCGGAATCGTCAGTCAACTCGGCGATCCGCCCTTTGGTCTGGTTCATCGCCTTTCAGCTTTTGCCTTCAGCATCTTCGCATTTTGAATCATTGGGCGATAAGATGCTGCTTCACGAAACTGTTCGGTGACGCGCCGACTGTTTCCTTTCATTGCCAACTTGATTTTTTCCTTTAGGGCTCAGCACATTGGAACATTAGGCGAGATTAAGGCCATTTGGCGATTCACCTAATGCATTAGGCGATCCTCAGGCCTTTATTTCTTCGTTCTTTCAGCCGCCTTGCTCCTTTTTTACTTGATAGCGTCCGTGCTTTGTCTCTCAATTCAAATACCTGAAACTTAAGGATTTACATCAGTTATTTAAAAAAATATGCATTTGAGGACATTAAATCTATTAAAATAAAGCCCTAAATGAGTCCAAAGTGTGGACTCATCACTATACATGAAGGAATCATAAGACTCAACTTCAAGCTATTCTATTCTAACAAGCATGAATCAATTTAGGTGATTAGCCTTTCAATCTAGAATCATTCTATATGAGAAGACCTTTCACTTTCTACATACAAACATTCATATAGTTCTAGGTAAGTCATGTGGGTGAAAGCCTTCCACCATAACTCTATCTATGTTGTGTACTAATTCTATGCAAGCTAGTTCATCATATCAGACTTACTCTTTAAGCCCTAGTGATCAACATTATGACTTCAAGCCCTACATTCACTTTACTCCACAATCATCATACTAGTCTAGATCACAAGACACATTAGCCCTAAGCTTTAGTCATAGGCATTTCTAAGCATAATTCATCAAAAAGTCCCAATTTCAATCATTTCAATTCATATTCTATCTTACATGCATAAGTCTAGTTCAATTCAGGATTTCATATTCCATTCTTAGATAAGTTCTATTCATGGTGACAATTTTAGAAAATCTATCAAGAACCATCAATTCCTCATCAAAAGACATAAAACCACATACTTTGAAAAATAGGGTTAATCAAGGAATTCACATAAATTCTTCATAATATCATGAATCAACACTAAATTAATTATATATGAGTAGTATCCAACCATTTGAATCATACCCACCTAAAACTCATACATTGGAAGTAACCCTAACTTGATTGGGGTTCTTCTTCACAAATTAGGGGAAATTTTAGGGGACTCTATGGGTGGAAGAACCAATAGATGAAAAGCTAAACATACCTTAATCAAAGCCCTAGCACAAGCCTTTAGCAATGGAGCCTTTGTTCTTGACTTTAGCTTCAACCCTAGCTTCTTCTTCAATGGAAGTTCTTCTTAGAGAGAGAAATATTTGGGAGAGAAGTGATTTGGGTCTAATGTAAAGTGACTTAAACTTGGGGGCTAATGACTTAAAACCATATATATAGGTGTATAAAACACATACAAAATTAGCCCCACTTAAAACTAGTCGAATAGGAATTTACCCAAAAGTCCCTCAACTTGGCAGTCCCGTCCATGCACCACGACCACTTTGACGGCTCGTCAAGGGTACCACGACCCGTGGTCCCTTGACCAATGGCTCTCCCCACTTGCCAAGCCTTGAAAATATAAGGCACTTTCACGACAACTTTGACGGACCGTGGTCAAGACCATAGAACGTGAAGTGGCTCGTGGACTTGGGGTAGTAGCTTTGTAACGCCCCTCAAAATGAAGTAGGATAAAGTAGAGCCTCACATGCGTTTTATGAATTAATAACTTGTTAAAATAATGAAGAATAGCCTTTGTAGTCAGTTTTAGAGAGTTTGGAAGTCAAACGTCAAGGGACGACCAAGGCATTCGGAAACTAGTCCTTTACGTGTTGGTGTGTTCTAGTATGTTGTTCATGTTTTTATGTGTTGTTTGGAGTCTAAAATCAGTGGAGGTAACCCTAGTGTCTTAATAAATGTTTTTAGGGTCAAAACGTTTGAGTGCGATGCCCCGGGACCAACCTAAGGGTCCCCGAGGAGGACCCCAACCCTTGGCCAAACAAGTTGCCAAGGCAGCTTAAGAATGTGCTTGGAGGGAGCATGTCCGCGTCGCGGACTAGCTCCACCAAGGGACAAATGTTTGGTCCGCATCGCGGACGTGTCGCAGACTCTACTGTCTCGAAAGTTAATTCCAGAAACTTGTGGGAACACCTCCACATCGCGGACTTGTTTCTCGACAAAATCTGTGAAAATAAAACTCAAGTTTGACTTGTTTAAAAAGTTCCAACTAAGTGAGGGGTAGTTTGGGTACTTTGGGGAATTATTATAAATGATTATTCTACCTATTTTAGGGTATTTTAAGTGGATAAAACCCCAAAACCTAGAGTTGGACCTCATTATTCCAATTGAACCTTCCCTCTCAAATAAACTCTCTCTAGAACTCCATAGAAGACATCTTTGAAGCTTCAAGCTAGGGGATGGGTTCCTACTTATTTCTCTTCAAATTCCTAGGAAATTAATCATAAAGGTATGGGGATTTTATCTTTGATTCTCCTTTCAATCAAAGAGCCAAATCAAAGTGATTTCAATGTTTTTCAAAAACACTAAAAACCCCCAATCAATTCTAAGCTTGGGTTCTTGCATGAAAGTATTTCAAATGATGTTTTATGTTAATATTGATGGTTTTAAGGTCAAAAACTCCATAAACCCTTGCATATCTTGAAACCCTAATTTTGGGTCTAAAGTGGGTCTATTGATTATGAGCTAATAATGTGATATTAATGTGTAGATTGTTATGGGGTATTTATTTACGTATTGTTATATGTTGAATTATGAGGAATTGATGGTCAATTGTGTTATATTGGATGTTGGCCTTGAATGGGCAATTGTGACCTAAGGTTTATGATGATAATGAAGTTGTGAATAGATTATTTGATTCTAGTATTATATATATATATATATATATATATATATATATATATATGTAGTAGATGTTAGAATTGTGAGGTTTGATCCCTTTGAAAGTGGGGAGGTGTTTACTTTATAAGCATGTTGTGATCATGACCTTGTAGGCAAAGTTGGATGATTGTTGTTTTGAGTAATGTTGATTATGTGATGGTAATGTGATATGATGTGAATTTATGTATGGTTTAAGAGCATGAAATGTGACCTTGTGTTGAGACTTTATGTGTTATGCTTGGTTGTTGTCTTCTTTGAATGACTTATAATGAAGGAGAAGTTAGGGTAGACTATGTTTACCTACTCTCACACCTAGTGAAGAATGAATGAAAGAATGTAAGAATGAATGAAAAGAATGGGAGTTAAT
The DNA here is from genome assembly GCF_019186545.1 of Solanum stenotomum. Taxonomy (NCBI): domain Eukaryota; kingdom Viridiplantae; phylum Streptophyta; class Magnoliopsida; order Solanales; family Solanaceae; genus Solanum; species Solanum stenotomum. Next base: position 39,292,316 of record NC_064283.1, read on the forward strand.
GCTAATGAATGAAAGTTGGGTCTATTGTAAGGATAGTCTCTTGAAGTACTCCTTAAATGAATGGGGTTCCTAGATGAAATGTTTTCTCATCTTTGAATCCAAGAGATTTCTTAAAGAATGAATGAGGGTTAGGATGGGTATTCCTTCGTGAGTTGAGATGAGAATACTTAGTAGCAATCCTTATCCCTAAATGAATGAATGTTGGGTTAGGATGAGTACTCCTTCGTGAGTTGAGATGAGAGTACTTAGTAGCAATCCTTATCCCTAACTGAATGAATGAAATGAATGTCCAAACTCCGTGGAGGAGTAATATAGGCACCGAGAGGATATGAAGATGGGTGGATACTCCTTCGTTAGTTGAGATGTGAGTATTTAGTAGCAACCTTTAAGACGGGTGCCCCTTCGTTAGTTGAGATATGGGTACTTAGAAGCAATCCTTCTATCCCTTAACTATGTGCCCACATAGGACTAGCAAGTGGTCTCTACCACGTAAAGGCTAAAAGAATGACCCTACCTTAGGCAAGTGGGGATCCCTCATCTGGTAAGGGTATTACCGGGATTCCATGTCAAGCTCCATGGTCTATGTCGGTTAAGGTTCTTCCCCCACACTAATGAATGAAGGGAAAAAGGACAAACATATTCCTGAACTATCATAAATGGTACGTACATATCCTCCGTTATACTTTGAGATTGTCTATACCCTTACCGTCAATCTTTTAGGTTGTGTATACCCTTAAAACTAACTGACGGACACATGGCTTCATCTCAACAATTTACCCAATTTTATTTATTTTTTTTACCCAAAAACCCACCCATCTTTCTTAATTTACCCACCCATGACCCAAATTACAACACCATGGCATTTAAAATTAAAATAAAAAGCAAAGAACCCTCCTCCATTAAAACATAACCCAAAACCTTTTAAATCAAACAAAAGACAAAAATGTTCTTCAATACATCTTCATTTGCAACTCTTTTTCAAATCTCATTAAAACAAAGACACAGTAGCATGTGCTTTCGTTGAAAAACAAGAGATCAATTTTAATTTATTGTTCAAATCGATTTGTTGTTGAATGGGGTTAGAAACACTATCACCATTGATAGTCAAAACTTCAAGTTTAAAAGTGGGTCTTCAATAGAATAAAAAATTTTGAATTTAAATTGATTTGTTGTTGATGAAAGGGATTGGAAATAATATCACCTTGATGGATAAAACTTCAAGAAAAGTGGGTTTGCAATCAAATAAGAAAATTTGAACTTAGATTGATTAGTTGTTGTTGAAACAGGTTAAATATACTATCACCATTGATGGATAAAACTTCAAGCTTTAAATTGGGTTTGCAATTGAATCAAAAAATTTGAGCTCAAATTGATTTGTTATGGTTAAAAGGGTTCAAAAATATTCTTGAAATAGATTTTGATGAATTGAACCAAGTGCACCATATTTTTGTGATTGTTGTTGGAAAGCTTTTGATTTTAATTTTGCACAAGGTTAAAAATATTCTTACAATCTATTTGTGTTGTTGAAAGGGGTTGATTTATTGTTGTTGTTTGAAACTTTACAGAGGATGCATTGGGTTATTCTAGATGAAGATTTGGTTATTTGGTTGTAGGTCGGGTGGATCTTTTAATTTTAGGTAAATAAATAAATAAAATTGAGTAAATGGTTGAGATGAAGCCACTTGTCCGTCCGTTAGTTTTAAGGGTATACATAATCCAAAAGTGTAACGGTAAGGGTATATACAACCTTAAAGTATAACGAAGGGTATTAACATACCATTTGTAATAATTCGGGGGTATATTTGCCCTTTTTCCCATGAATGAATGAACTAGGGTCTCTTAAGGGTGTACTACTTAGGATAGGTGGTGGAATGGGACATCATCTAGACATTGCACAAGTAGACATTTAAGGGAGATCTTGGTGTGTCTTAGTAATGATAATGAATGAATGAGTCTCTTTTTTGGGCTAATTGATGAAAGTGTTGGTCTTTGAGCATGCTAATGTGAATGTAAGTGCTTATGTTGAATTGAATGTATGTGATGATCTTATGTCATTAGTGAATGAAGTGTCTAAATGCATTAAGTTGAAATAATGATTTATGTTGAGATGTGAATGGAGCTTTTCTTGTGTAGCCTTAAGGATCACTTGGGTGTGGTATGGAGAGGTAGTATGGGTTGCCTCACCATGTCCTTCTTAGGTGAGTCTTGGGATGACATTTGATGAGTGTTCTAGTTTTATGAAGTGACTTGTTGGCTTATGTGCTTATCTGTTTCATGTGATCAATTGGTGAAGGTTGAGGTATGCATGGTAAGTGCACTTTGTGTGACCTTAAGGTGGTGCCTTAGTGTGGGTGATGGTATGGGACGTTGCCCATACATTGCACAAAGGTATTGCTTAAGGGTTACTTAAGGTGGAGGTCCAAGGCAAGAAGGTAAAGGTAAATGGGTTATGTATGTTTATGAGGTATTGTGAAGCATATGACTTTGTATTGTTGGTTGTGACTTGTGAGGTGCCTATCATGTTGATGTTCATGAGATTTTATCAAAATGGCATGAAAGCATAACTTCCTCACAAATGTCCTTTTTAGCATGTTTTGCATATCCTCATACTTAGTACGTGTGTTGTACTAACCCCTTTTATTCTATTTTACTACAAGTGTAGGTTGTGGTAACTAGGAGGAGATTGTGCTTTGGAGTTGCTTGGATTGCTTCACTCTTCCAAGTCTTTGGTATGTCCTCAAGATTCGAGGACTATGTTTAGAAGTTTCTTAGTCATTGTAATAGACACTTAAGTTTCATTTCATTTGTACAGGGCCGTGTCCCTTAGTACGTTTTAAGTTCTTGTCTAAGATTGGCTAAAGAGACTTAATAGTTCCGCTTGCTATTGGTGTTTTCAAATGTTGATGACTCTTGAAGTCTTATGGTTTTATTGAATAAAAGTTTTAAATTCTTAATGATTTTTATGATCTATGCGATGAATGAATTTTAAGGCTTGTATAAGACCTCCGAGAGGTCGAATACGCATGTAACAGCTAGGGGGTACTCTCGGGTTGTTACAAGCTTGGCCTCAAGGCCTTGCCTCCCATGAGACTAAGGAGTCTTCACGGACCCCTTCACGGACCGTGGTCAAGACCACTGGTCCTGAAGGTGGTCGTGAACCCTTAGGCAGTAGCTTGCCAAGGTTGGGCAGCGTTGGCCCTTTGGCTTAGGCTTGCCCTTTTGCCTTGGTACTTTCCCTTCCCATCCTCAACCAGACTCTAAATGGTCTTCTATATTACGAGGTCTAATATGTGCCTTGATGTTCAACCACTAAACCCCTCATTCTAAGCACATAAAGTGTCATCTACAACTATATTTCACATACATCAAACCTTAGAACCCTAGCTTGTGGCTCTAGTTTGGTCTACTAGTTTCGGGGGTGTTACATCTAGGAAGCAAGCATGTTGACGAATAGTTGCTTCCTAGATTCTTCTATAATATATAATACGAAAAAGGGCCTAAAATATCCTCGAAGTATTGAAAATGATACACAACTACCCCTCATCCACCTATTTAGCTCCCAAATACCCTCCCTATCCATCTATTGGCTCCCAAATACCCTCCCCATCCACCTTTCGGTCCAATTTTAGTCACTTCATTAATGGAGCACCATTTAAAATAATTAAATAATACGTTTAATTACGTGGCACTCAACCATTGGTTGCAATATAATTATTTAATTTAATTTTAAATCCACCCATTACCCACCCATTTTTAACTAAACCCGCCCCAATACAAAAAGAACCCAACTAATAAAAAAGAACCCTAAAACCTTCGTTACCAAATTTACACTCCATTTCCCCAACTTATTTGCAAGAGAAATCATCCCATCTACAATGTAATTATACTATATCATCAACACACTCACAGGTGGTAGAAAAAAACTTATGGAAGGCTTTTCAATTGTATCTTCTAGGCAGGACGACATTAAAGGACGAGATACATAATTTTGAGTTGCAATACCTATTTTAGGGTTGGGGAAATGGAGTGTAAATTTGGGAACGAAGGCTTTAAGGTCCTTTTTTATTTGTTGGATTCTTTTTGTATTGGGAAGGGCGGGTTTAATAAGTATTGGGACGAGTTTAGTTAAAAATGGGTGAGTTTAAAATTATATTAAATAATTAAATTGCAACCAATGATTGAGTGTCATTTAATTAAAAAGATTATTTAATTATTTTAAATGGTGTTCCTTTAATGAATAGGCTAAAATTGGACCCAAAGATGGATGAGGAGGGTATTTGGGAGCCAATAGGTGGATGAGGGGTAGTTGTGTATTATTTTCAATACTTTGAGGGTATTTTAGGCCCTTTTCCCATATATCAAAGGTTTTTTCTTCATTTCAGGTTGGCAAGCAGCACCCTAAAGAAGAAGAGTATCTTGCTTTCACTAGATACATCTACAATCTCCCTGAAGAAAGCGGAGAGACCTTCATATATCCTGCTCATCAGGATCTTTGTATGATTGTCCATACTGGACATTTCTTGAAATGAAATCTGCAAGAAAATTATCATTTCCTTTAATATATTCTATTGTAAATGAATAAAAAGATAATAGCACCTGCCATCTGTGCAATCTCCTGTATTGCGGTTCTGACGGTAGCTTATTAAATATTAGCCCTGAAACTTGAGTATTATCAGTTTTAATGACAAATTGTTTTGGTAAAAGAAAAGCAGAAAATTTTCTGATTCCTCTAACAATTGCTAATAATTCTTTTTCATTCGTAGAATATCTTGTTTCTGCATCATTAAAAGTACCACTTGTGTACCTGCAAATTTCATTTAGATCGGTTTGCAATAATGCTCCCCAATGATAATCTGATGCATCAGTTTGTAAAACTAGATTATCGCTATCTTCTGGTAATCTGAGTTTTGGTAACTTTGCACATTCTTCTTTAAGACTTTTAATACACTGTGTGTGTTCTTCTGTCCATCCAAGTCTATTGGATTTTCTTATCAATTTTTGTAATATATTCCGTTTCTTTGCTAAATTCGGAATAAATTCTCCTGCGTAATTTAAACAACCTAGAAATTTTTGAATTTCTTGTTTTGTCGTTAATTTGTCAGGAAATTCTACTATCTTTTTTGAGATATGAGATTGGAGTTCTATTCTATTTTTTGAAATAATCATTCCTAAGAATTCTATTTCATTTTTATTAATGTCAGCCTTTTTCTGACTTAACACAATTCCATTTTTTAGACAGATTTCTGAAAATTCTTTCAGATGTTTTAAATGCTCTTCATATGTTTTAGAACATATTAGGATATCATCTATATACACAATTAAGAATTCCTTTTCAGAAAAATTTTTATCCATTTTTCTCTGAAATATTTGTGGTGCATTTTTTAGCCCAAAAGGCATGACCAACCATTCATAATGTCCATTAGGAGTGCTAAAGGCAGTTAACTGTATAGAGTCTTCTGCTAGTTTTATTTGCCAAAATCCACTTTTACAGTCAAATTTTGAAAAATAAGTTTTTCCTTTTGTAAGGTTAATTAAGTTATTTTTATTTGGGATAAAATATCCATCAAATAAACAATTTTTATTTAGCTCTTTATAGTTTATTACCATGCGAGCTTTTCTTCTTTTTATTTCAGCGTGATTTCTCACCATGAATGCTGGACTACTGTGAGGACTTTTACTCATTCTTATTAATTTTAAGTTGAGTAATTCTTTAATCTGAATTTTAAATTCAATTTTATCATCTTCATTATAGAGCATAGGTTTAACTCTGATGATTATACTGGGATCTTTTAAGGTTAATATCGCCCTTTCATGATTTTGTTCCCATTTTTCTAATGGATTTTCTCCATAAGATTTTTGTAGTTTCTCTTTAATCTTTTCTAGATTAAGACACTTACAAGAGATTTTTCTTAGGTTATCTAAGTATTTTCTTTTAAAATTTCCATTATCTTTTTCTAAACTGTATGGATTTTGTTTTCTAGGGACTTTGATAAAATGTCCACAAGGGGTTTTTAGACTTATCATATACAAAGTTTGATGATAGTCTTGGAACTGTTGTAAAAAATCATTTCCTAATAATAAATCTGTTTCTAGTTTATCATAAGCAAATAATTTGTTTATAGAAACAATTTTTGATCCTAAAATTATTTCAACTTTTTCTTTTGATTTGTTAATTTTTTCTTTATCTCCTGTGATTCCTATCATAGAGATATTATTTTTGTTTATGTCCCAATCTTTTATTAAAAAAGATTTCGCTAGACTTGCTTCAGATCCATTGTCTATTTGACAACAGGTTGTTAACTTTGTATCATAGAAAGTTATTTCTATGAATACTGATACTTTGAAAATTGTTTCTTTTGGCATTAATTCTTTGGTATGAAACAAGTTTCACCTTTATATAGCATTTCTATTCCGTTTTTTCCTATGCTATAGTCTTCCAATTTATTTAGGAATAAATTTCCTAGTATTAATTCTTGATCACTTTCGTGATTGGTAATATAACAAGGAACAGTGATCCTTATAGTATCCAGTTGTATCGGTAAATCCACCATATTCTTACAACTAAAATTGTTACCTTCAAAGGTTTGATAGGTGTATTGTTCACCTTCGTAAATAGGTATTCCATCTATTAGGATTCCTTTTACATGGTTTGCCGTTGCACCTGTTTGTATCAATATTTCTTGATTTTTCCATTCTACTCCATTGAAGATTCTTCCTTTTATTTTTGTTATATTAGGAGTTTCAATTTTTAATGAGTATCTATTAGATATACTTTTTCTAATTGAATTTCTTCCATATTCTATTGAAAGTCTAGGGTTACTAGTGCTTCCAATTTCTTGTGTTTTTCCAAATCGAATTTCATATTCGTCTGGAATATGGGCTTGTTGAACTTCTGCTTCAACGATTCTCGCTATTCCTGCACATTCTTGATCTATTTCGATCATTCCTCTATTTTTATATATTTTTCCATAATTTGAATTTGTGACTGTGTATAATGCTTGGTAATATATACTCATTATATGATTACCTGGTTTGAATAGATCATTTCTTTTGATCTGGAAGTGCAAACTTAGTGCATCATTAAAATCTGCATCTTTGAGTGATATACAATATTTTGGATAGTATGTGAATAGGAGTTTCGTATATGCTAGATTTCCTTCTACTATACCGAGATTTCCTTCTCTTGCATTTATAAACCTCTCATCTGATAGATTTATTACTATCGGACAATTGATTCCTTCTTTAAAAGTCGATTTGACTAATATTTGGATTCCTCCTAAATGAACATAATTCATTTTCTTTCTTTTCTTTTCAGGAATTTTTCTAAGAATTTGATCTATCATAAGTTTTGTTAACAGGTTTAACTTATGTTTTCCTGTGGTTTGGGTAATTTCTATTACCTTTTCAACTTCTTGATATTCATGATAAGAAATATTATCTCTCGAAAAGACTCTTTGCATTCTGCTTAGTAGATTATCTTCTACTTTGAGATTTAATTTTAATCCTTGGATTTTTCTAAATGTTTCTCCATCAAAAGTTGCTTTTAAAGCATACCCTCGATGATCTTCTTCTGTTTCTAGGATCTGAACAGAATTATCCTTTTCTAGAATTTCTCTATTCATTCTGATTCTTCAGAGCTGGAAGAATATTCTTCGTAAATTTCTTCATAGAAATCATCGCTTTCTATAGATTTTATTGATTCGAGATCAGAATCAATTTCTACTCTATCTATCTTTGAGATTTTTACTCTCTTTTTGTTACATTCGTAACTTTTATGGCCTTCTTCGCCACAATTATAACATTTGCATTTATCTGTTGGTTTTGTTTTAGAAAATTCTTTCTTCTTTTTATAATATTTTTTTCTTGGTATATACTTCTGTTTTGAGAAGTTTTTTCTTTTTATTAAACCCTTTGATTGCTTTCTTTTTTTATAGGGTCTATCATCACATCCCCATTGGGTAGATGCCTTTGTATCTTTACAATAAATTTGTGTATTTATTCTCTTGGCTTTTCTTTGTATGTTATGGGACATACATAGTTGACCAAGTCTGTTTTTTAAAAATTTTATTCTTTGACCAAGGGTATCTCCCTTTTTATTTTCTTTTTCATATTCTTCTCTGAAGTATTTTGTCCAAAAACCTGGCAATTTTTTATAGTATTTTTCTAGATATGGTAGCATTTCTTTACCACTATCAAACAATTTATAGTAATATTCTTCGAATTCATAAGTGTATTCTTGAATATAATTCATTTTACAAATTTGTAATTTTTCTAATTGCTCTTTTGCAATAGTTCTAATCATTTCTTTATTTTCTTTTATATTTCCTTGTCCTCCAAAGAATTCATTTGCAACGTATTGTTTTAAATTATTTATACTGTCCTGGACTGACTATTTTAATCCATCTAAGGTATCATCTTTAATTATTTTTTCTGCATCTTCAGTTAATCCTGAAAACCAGTCATTTACTTTTCCAATAAAAGTATTTATCATGATGATATATTTTTCTTCATCTGTATAGTTTCCTTTTCCTAATAAGAAGTAAAGGAGCATATTTTGAGACCATAGGTCTAAGCTGTCTTCTGGATCTCTTTTGCATTCGAGATCTAAGAATTGAACTCCTATATCTCCTGTTGGGAGTCTATTTGGCATAAATTTTACTTTATCACTATTATGAAAGTGCTTAGAATAATCATTTTCCTTTTTTGCTTTATTTGCAAAATTTTTGTTATTTATTTCTGGTTCTTGCCATTCATCTTTTACTGAAGTCGATGCTCCAATATTTCCTTGGGGTCCACCTGTTTCTCCTTTGTTTGTAAAAACATTTAGTTCTGAAAGACTTAGATCTTCCATTGAGTAAACTAGTTCTTCTAGTTCATTCATTCTTTAGATTCTTTATCATTTTCTGTTTCTTTTGATTCAGAATTTGAAAGATCTTGATTTGTCTCTAAATCATAGAGATCTTTTTCTTTTAGTTTTTGTTTTTCAAGAAACTGATGAATTAATATTTCATCCATGCTTCCTTTTTGATAAGTATTTCTACTAGCTACCTTTTTAGATAGTAGTTCTTTGATGTATTTTTGACTTATAGTTTTGTCAATATTTTCAGTTTTTTCAATTATATTGGTTATTCTTCCTGGAAGATTTTCTTTAATATAATTTATTTCTATTTCAATCATTTTTAACCGCAAGGTTAATTGTTTATTACTTTCTATAAGATCTTTTAGAGACTCTAAAATTTCTTTTAAACTCATTTTTATTCTGAAAAGTAATAATCAGAAGTATCCATCATATTGATTTCATCATGAAAACTATAAGAATTATATATTAATTCTTGTCTCTCTTCTTCTTTCTTATTTCTAAGAGTGATTATAGAGACTATTTTTCTCTTTAGATCTTCATCTAAATTTCTTATTACCTGTAGTATTGTTACTAAGGTTTCTTGTTCTATATACCAATATGGTTTTATGGTTTTATCCATATTTTATTTAGTAACTAGGCTCTGATACCATTATTTTCATGCTGTTTATTTATAAACAGGGTTGCGGAATAAATACTGAACTAAGCAGTGAATACTCTATGACACTTCAAGATGGCTAGATTCATTTGATATTCAAACCATTCTTGAGCTCTATATCTCTTCATTTCTCTTATAGAGAATAACAAAGTATCATAAGAATGGTTAGCATTTTCATATACTAATTCCATTTCTTTAATTGCTTTATTCATATGATGTAAGGCCTTTTTATGCTTCCATGCACTTGTTCTTATTCTATGCAAATGCCTTTGTACATGTTTCATTTTGCAATGAAATTATTTAAATATGCAAATAGCATGGTATAATGATGTATTATTATGATGACGTATCACCTTTTTCATTATATTTTTATTCCCTACAAGGTACTAAGTATATTTTTATGTTGATATGTATATCATAAGTATCTTACTATAAAAAATACTATGTAACAAAAGTTTGCGTGTATACCTTTCTTTTCTTCAATCGATGAATAGTCTCATCACCACCGCAGCAGTTCTCCTTTCAGGCCATGAACAGTTTTTCGCCTAACGACCTCAGTTTACCCGGCTACTTCTCTTACTGTTCCTCCTAAAGGTGGAAGATCGCAACCTTCACTTAGACTATTAATGGACTTTTGGAAAGAAGGGTATAGAAACCAACTTTTATTTCATAATATAATTTTATACAAAATACTCATAATATTACATAAAAACTTAAAATATAATTTTCCCTTAACGGGAGAAGTTACTACTCACACTCACACTTCTTCATATTTGAAGGTACCTAACATTTCTTAAGATGGTTTTTCTCAGAAAGGTTTTTCTGCCTTCTCATATGAAGTTCCGCTCCTTTTATAGATATAAGGAGGGACTTATTACAAAAGAAAATTGTTCAGGGGCCTCCCTAAACTAAGTCATAATTATCTTTCAATCTTTTGCTTTATTGCTGGGGCCGAAAGATTCCCTTTGATAATGGATAATAGCCTCCATTGTCTTCTTCTGAATTATTGGTCGATAGGATGTGACCCTTCTTTTGTCTTTAAGAAAAAGAAAAGATTCCTTTTCTTTAATGCGTTATGATGTAAGTGCTTACGTCATCTTTTCTGTCTTCTTCTTCACCTCATCAGTGGTCATGATCTAGCATCTTGCATGCTAGTTTCCATGTTTCTTCAGTGGCTCCAAGCCTGTGAAGTTCGATATCTAATATTCTCTCTTTGAGTTCTTTGGATTTGGTTTTTCCTTTGGTAATCAAGACCCAATCATTGTCCTGATCGATAACTTTACAATCTTCTTTGTAAAATCTGGTTAGAATTGCATATAGGGCTTTAATACCTAACGCTCTTCTAGTTTGAATCCATTTTTTATTAAGGTGTGGGAGTTTTTTGTCAACTCCTGTAGCCTTAACATTAAAATCCTTAATCTTCTCAATCGAAATATAATTGAGAGTAGGATAATATGCCTGCATGTCTTGACATTCCATAGATATACTGAAGAATCTACAGTATACTCCATTGCCTTGAGCAAAGTTTTTGATTGCTTCGAACAATTTTGCTGGTAATTGGGAAATTTCTTTTAGATCTGGCCTTGTATAAACTCGATCTAAGTACCCAAATTCAAATAATTGAGCCGTAAAGCTCGGTATTCCATTAGGAAAGATATATATTCTCGGAAACAAACTTGTCGTTCCCAAAACTCCGTATGTCTCTCCGCTTTCTTCAGGGAGATTGTAGATGTATCTAGTGAAAGCAAGATACTCTTCTTCTTTAGGGTGCTGCTTGCCAACCTGAAATGAAGAAAAAACCTTTGTTCCTGAAGGAACTGGGTTAGTTTTGCTTTCTGGTTTCCCAGAGATTTTTTCAATTTCTGATTTCTCAGATATGCTTTTTTCAGCTTTCGCTGATGATGAGCTTGATGCTTCTTGTGCTAGGCTTTTTCCTTCATCCTTAGATGTAGGAATCGGCATATCCTTGCTTACCGTCGAGATGTTTTTGGCACTAGGTGCTAGTGGGACATCTCCTGCCACTTTGTTGGGAGTAATATTCCCGTTCGGATTTGAATTCCGTAAAGGACGTGTGTCCAGATATTCACTCAAGAGTAAAAACTCTCTCATGTTTTCTGCTTGTGTAATCCCAAGCTGATTTATTTCGGAATGTAACATCCGAGTTTGTTCATAAAGCTTTGAAAGCTCATCTCTCATTTTGAAAAGCTTTTGGCTTTTTTCATCAATGGATTCATCCACTTTTTTCATAAAAATATACTTAGTACCTTGTAGGGAATAAAAATATAATGAAAAAGGTGATACATCATCATAATAATACATCATTATACCATGCTATTTGCATATTTAAATAATTTCATTGCAAAATGAAACATGTACAAAGACATTTGCATAGAATAAGAACAAGTGCATGGAAGCATAAAAAGGCCTTGCATCATATGAATAAAGCAATTAAAGAAATGGAATTAGTATATGAAAATGCTAACCATTCTTATGATACTTTGTTATTCTCTATAAGAGAAATGAAGAGATATAGAGCTCAAGAATAGTTTGAATATCAAATGAATCTAGCCATCTTGAAGTGTCATAGAGTATTCACTGCTTAGTTCAGTATTTATTCCGCAACCCTGTTTATAAATAAACAACATGAAAATATAGTAAAGTAAGGTAATACCTATAATGCCCATTGATTTAATTAAAATTAAAATTTAAAATATTTTAGAGAAGTTTTTTTTTAAAAAATATTAATAAAGAAATACTAAATTAATACATACACCGACCCAAAGCCACCGCCTTTGAAATATTCTTGGTCCAAATACATCCGCGTAATTTGTTATCCTCATTGCTTAATCATAGCCGTGTTTCATACCCCCTCAACCCTCCTATAAATACACTTTGACAGGTACCCAAGTCTTCCATGCCGGTTTGTATTGGTTTACTTCTTTTTTTTCTATGATTTGGTGTTCTTTCTTTGAAATTTGCAGTGTTTGATCAAGATATATGGGTAATTATTGTTGATTCTGATGTCTTCCTTTAGTTTTGATTTCGATTTTTTTAATATGGGTTGTGCGTTTCTAATTTGCAACTCTTTGATCATGATCATCTAGGAGGAGGAACGTTAGGGGTTTTGGGCGTTCACAATTAGTTCTGTTTTTTTTTTTGCCAATTTATTGATTCGTTGTTGGTGTTTGTTTGATCAGGTATGGGTAATAAGGATAGGAGAATGATTATGGGTACCTTTGCAGTGCATTTATTTTCTTGTGTACCTTCGATTGATTTCCAATGTTTGTTTTAGAAATTGGAAGCTGGTAGCCATTCTAGATGCAGTTTTGGGGGAATCAAGTTTTGCTTCCAGGTTTTGGGAAATTCTGAGGTTTTTGTTGTGAGAAATAGTGTGTTTCCTATTTACTACTCTGAAATATAGCAATTTCCTTTTGTTGAATCAGAATACGAGTGGAAGTGGAAGTTTGGATCTTGAGATGAATCAATCCCCTCATCTTTTCTTGTTACAACCATAGAGTGGACCTATCAGTTTTGGATTTGATATTTTGACTTCCATCTTTAATGCTAATTTTGTTATCATGTTTCTCCTCGCTCAACTTATTTGGTTTGGTCATCAGTGGATGTCATTCTTAGCTGTCGAGACTACATGGACGGGCATCTAGGTCCAAGTTGGTCTACTGGAGTAAGTGTCTTGCTTCAATGATCGTCTTGGGAAAGATGCAGCAATTCCCAGGTTTTTGACTATAGGTATTGGATTTTTCAGTCTCTCGAAGTTTTGTCAAAACTGCTTATGGAAGTTCTCAACTATGATAATTATCTTCACTTGTGTTGTATAGCCGTTCTGCTGCCAGTTTTAGTTCATAGTTCAGATGCGCATGTTCTTTGACGATCCTGCTATCTCTTGTGGTGTTATGGGCACTGGATAAGTAGTCAAAAGTCTAATTCTGGATCTCAGATAGTATTGTGAAGTGCTCCTCTGCCTTTTGTGTCCTAGCTACTTACCTCTCTTTGCTTCTATTTTCCCTTGGTTATCACGCCTGCTTGATTTTGTTTGTTGGTGAATATGTGCGTAGACCACGTGGTGACATAAATGGAGGATTAGTTTTGGAGACTTTAAAGGCTTGTGTCCAGTATGCATTCGTGTGCACCTGTTTCTTGGTCTTTTTGGTGCTTGCACTCCAAGATGGAAATTGTCAGGCTTAGACTAAAATTGGGGTTTTTCAATTGTCTCTTGCATCTCTAGTGATTTCTTAGGTGATAAGGGTTATGTCAGCTTTGCACTGAACTGTTCCCTTCTTTCTGTGCTTGCAGTTGGGTCTAAGACCTAACCGAGTAGTGGATTATTCTTTTCATGGAGGGCTTTGTTTGGACTTTTGTGTTGAGGTTTTCATTAGTTCAGGTTTTGTGAGTACTGGGATTCTCAATTTCAGTTTTCTTCCCCAATTAGAGTGGTCCCTCTTCTCTTTGTGAAAAATTGCTGCTATATGGAAGTTCTCAGCTAGAATAGTTTTTCTTGCACTAGTGTGTCCTGTATTCTGCTGCTGTTTTTTGTTAAGATGCTTGTGTTCTTCGCCAATTAATGAGATCAACCTGGGGGTTGATGGGTATATGGTCTAATTGACAGCTGATAAGTAATCAAAACCCAATCCAAACTCAATCCTAGATCTGTTGACAGCACCCGTCAAGTGGGTCCGTCTCTTTTGGTATATTCTTGCTGCTTATCTTCTCGGCTTCCTGTTTGTTGTGTCACCCCAGCTTCATTTTATTTGTTGGATGGATTACAGTAAAAAGGATTAGATTTGGAAAACTCTGAAGGTTGATGCCCAGTGCCCAGGAAGCCTGTTTCTATGCCATTTCAGTGCTGGCACTGGAATCTCAATAATTATCAGGCAAGATAGAGGGGTTTCTCAATCGTGATACTTTGCCATTTTTGTTCTTTCACCGCAATCTGAATATTATCAGGCTTCGAGAGAGGGGTTTTTCAACCCTGTCTTTGCATTTTCTAGTGGGTTTCGTCAGCTTTGCGAGTAACTCTTCCCTTTATTCCTTTGCTTGCAGCCATTGGGTCGTACAAAGCAGTAGATTCTTCTTTTCATGGAGTGACCTTGTTTGTCCATATGAGTTGAGGCCTTTTTAGTTTAGTCTTTTATAAGTATCGATAATTTTCAATTCAGTTTTCTTCCCTTATGGCTCCTCTTATCTTTGTGAAAACTACTGTTGTATGGAAGTTTCTCAATTAGGATATTATTTTGACTAGTGTGTTGTATTTTTCTGCTGCCATGAAGTTCTTAGTCCAGACGCATATGTTCTTCAATGATCCAAGTGATGAGGTTTCCTATTGTGATGGGGTCTTTTGTGGCTGTGGACACCTGAATAAATACTCGGCCAATTCTAGATCTTCTGATAGTGAAAGATACGTACATACTTATTTACTTTTGGTCTTCTAGCTACTTACTTATATTCTGTGCTTCCTTTTTTTTTTAATTATCAGGCTAGTTTGTTTTGGTTGGATAGATGTGTAGCCATATGGTTACTGTTATGGACATTCAGATTTGGAAATTTCAAAACTTGGTTATAACCAACATGTGATCCTCTGTAACCTTTTGGTCTTTGGTGCTTGCACCGCAATTTGGATTTCCGGGCTTTGACATAAGGGGGTTTTTAGTCTTGTCTATGGCATATTTAGTGATCACGAGGGTGGTTTTGGGGTTCGTCAGATTTGCACATAACTGTTCCTTTCTTTCAATTCTTGCAGCCATTGAACCACAGGGCAGTGGATTATTCTTTTCATGAAGCGGTCATGTTTATCCGTTTGTGTTGAGGTTTCTTTAGTAGAGTCTTTTATGAGTACTTGAGATTTTCGATTCTATTTTCTTTCCTTATGGATCCCTTTTCTCTGTCAAAACTATTGTTGTATGGATGTTTTTTGACAAAGATAATATTTTCTTACAAGTGTGTATTGTGTTCTGCTGCCATGAAGATTTTACTGAACTGTTCCCTTCTTTCTGTGCTTGCAGTTGGGTCTAAGACCTAACCGAGTAGTGGATTATTCTTTTCATGGAGGGCTTTGTTTGGACTTTTGTGTTGAGGTTTTCATTAGTTCAGGTTTTGTGAGTACTGGGATTCTCAATTTCAGTTTTCTTCCCCAATTAGAGTGGTCCCTCTTCTCTTTGTGAAAAATTGCTGCTATATGGAAGTTCTCAGCTAGAATAGTTTTTCTTGCACTAGTGTGTCCTGTATTCTGCTGCTGTTTTTTGTTAAGATGCTTGTGTTCTTCGCCAATTAATGAGATCAACCTGGGGGTTGATGGGTATATGGTCTAATTGACAGCTGATAAGTAATCAAAACTCAATCCAAACTCAATCCTAGATCTGTTGACAGCCCCGTCAAGTGGGTCCGTCTCTTTTGGTATATTCTTGCTGCTTATCTTCTCGGCTTCCTGTTTGTTGTGTCACCCCAACTTGATTTTATTTGTTGGATGGATTACAGTTAAAAGGATTAGATTTGGAAAATTCCGAAGGTTGAAGCCCAGTGCCCAGGAAGCCTGTTTCTATGCCATTTCAGTGCTGGCACTGGAATCTCAATATTATCAGGCAAGATAGAGGGGTTTCTCAATCGTGATACTTTGCCATTTTTGTTCTTTCACCGCAATCTGAATATTATCAGGCTTCGAGAGAGGGGTTTTTCAACCCTGTCTTTGCATTTTCTAGTGGGTTTCGTCAGCTTTGCGAGTAACTCTTCCCTTTATTCCTTTGCTTGCAGCCATTGGGTCGTACAAAGCAGTAGATTCTTCTTTTCATGGAGTGACCTTGTTTGTCCATATGAGTTGAGGCCTTTTTAGTTTAGTCTTTTATAAGTATCGATAATTTTCGATTCAGTTTTCTTCCCTTATGGCTCCTCTTATCTTTGTGAAAACTACTGTTGTATGGAAGTTTCTCAATTAGGATATTATTTTGACTAGTGTGTTGTATTTTTCTGCTGCCATGAAGTTCTTAGTCTAGACGCATATGTTCTTCAATGATCCAAGTGATGAGGTTTCCTATTGTGATGGGGTCTTTTGTGGCTGTGGACACCTGAATAAATACTCGGCCAATTCTAGATCATCTGATAGTGACAGATACGTAAATACTTGTTAACTTTTGGTCTTCTAGCTACTTATCTTCTGTGCTTCCATTTTTTTTTTCATTATCACGCTAGTTTGTTTTGGTTGCATAGATGTGTAGCCATATCTTTACTGTTATGGACATTCAGATTTGGAAATTTCAAAACTTGGTTATAACCAACATGTGATCCTCTGTAACCTTTTGGTCTTTGGTGCTTGCACCGCAATTTGGATTTCCGGGCCTTGACATAAGGGGGTTTTTAGTCTTGTCTATGGCATATTTAGTGATTACGAGGGTGGTTTTGGGGTTCGTCAGATTTGCACATAACTGTTCCTTTCTTTCAATTCTTGCAGCCATTGAACCACAGGGCAGTGGATTATTCTTTTCATGAAGCGGCCGTGTTTATCTGTTTGTGTTGAGGTTTCTTTAGTAGAGTCTTTTATGAGTACTTGAGATTTTCGATTCTGTTTTCTTTCCTTATGGATCCCTTTTCTCTGTCAAAACTATTGTTGTATGGATGTTTTTTGACTAAGATAATATTTTCTTACAAGTGTGTATTATGTTCTGCTGCCATGAAGATTTTAATCCAGACTCTTAGTTCTTCAATGATCCAACTGATGAGTTCTCTCCTCATTATAGTTATAGTCACTTGATAAGTACTCGGTTTGTGGATCTATCTCTCCATAAAGTGCTGCTCTACTTCTGGTCCTCTTGCTACATATATTCTTTGCTGCCATTTTTTGTTGGATGGATGTGTAGACTATATGGTGAAAATATTAGAGGTTAGAATTTGGAGATTTCAAAGGTTGACATGCAGTATAGTATCTCTGTACCCTCTTGGTCTCTTTGGTTCTTGCACTGCAATCTGGATATATTGGTCAGGGCTTCAACAAAGAAGGGTTTTTAAATCTTGTCTAAATCTCATCTCTAGTGATTTCTTAGTTGGTGTGGGTTTCGTCAACTTTGGTCTTGATTGTACCCTTCTTTTTGTGCTTGCAGCCATTGGGTCTTACAGAGCAGTGAATTATTCTTTTCATGGAGTGGCGTTGTTTGTCCATATATGTTGAGGTTGCCTTAGTTCAGGCTTTTATGAGTACTGGGATTTTCATCTAAAATAGTTTTTGTTTTTCACTAGTGTGTGTCATATTCTACTGTCATTTTGGTTTTTTGTCCAGATGCTTCTTTTCTTTAATTATCCAACTGATGAGACTCCAGATGGTTGATGGTTATGGTCTTATGGACACCTGACAAGATCTCAATTTGGATATCTTGAAAGCCTCATAAACGGTCCTCTCTTTTGGTGTTCTCGCTGCTCATTTTTTCTGCTTCCTTTTTCTTGTATTACGCCAGCTTGATTTTGTTTGTTGGATGGATGTATGGTGAAAGTTGAGGGGATTAGACTTGTTGGAGGATTTTGAAGGTTGGTGTACAATGTGCATCCCGTGCACCCTGTTTCTTGGCCATGTTAGTGCATGCACTACAATCTTCATACTATCAGAGGCTTTGAAAGAAGGCGGTTCTCAATCTTGTCTTGCATTTCTAGTGAATTCTAGGTGGTATGGGCTTCACCAACTTTGCACTTAAAAGTATTCCATTCTTTCTGTGCTTGCAGCTGTTGGGTCTTTCAAAGCTGTAGATTCTTCTTTTCATGGAGTGGCCTTGTCTGTCAATTTGTGTTGAGGTTTTTTTGTCGATGCTTTAATGATTATTGCGATCTTCAATTCAGTTTTCTTCCGTAATCAGAATGGTTCCCTTCTCTCTTTGTCAACACTGCTTCACTATTGCGTATTTTGTTGCCATTTTTTAAAGTAATCCAGATGCTTATGCTTGTTGGTGATCCAACTGATGAGATCTCCATGGTTATGGACAGTCGATGAATGTATTCAAACTCAGTCTTGGATCTTTTGATAGCCCTGCAACACCTTTATTTTCATGTTCTCGCTGCTTACCTTCTTTGCTTTCATTTAGCTTACCAGTTGATTTTGTTTGGTTGGATGAATGTTTGTAGGCCACATGGTGGTGATATGATGATAGTAGGAGGATAAGATTAAATTCTGTAATTTGGTTTCGATGTGCCCTGTGAACCCTGTTTCTTGCCATTCTGGTGCTTGCACTGCAATCTGGATGATAGGATATCACCAGACGCTTCAAGAATTGGGCGCTTTGCAATGTTATATTGTTTGGCATCTCTAGTGGTCTTGCTGCGTGGTATGAGTTTCCCATGTTTTGCACCTACCTGTTTTGTTATTTTTGCGCATGCTACTGTTGGGTCTTCTACAGAATGAACTCCAGTTCAGTTTTTTTCTTGATCAGTGGGACCCTTTTCTCTTTGTCAAAACTACTGTTGTGTGGAAGTTCTCAACAATGGTTATTTTTTCCACTAGTGTGTGTTTTATTCTGCTTTCCATTTGTTGTATCACCCTATGTTGCTGCTCGGACTCTTCAAAATGTCAACGGGTGCGTGTCGGATTCGCCAAATGTAGTGTGTTTTTGGAGAATCCGACACGGGTGCGGCATTAAAAGTGAAGAGTCCGCGCAACTAAGGTATCATCCCAGTGTGATTTTGTTTGTTGGATGGATGGCAGTTAAGAGGATTAGATTTGGAAAGTTCCGAAGGTTGATGCCCAGAGTCCATTCCTGTGCATCCTGTTTCTTTGCCTATTTCTGTGCTTGCACTGCAATCTGAATATTATCATGCTTCGACAGAGGGGGTTTCCAATTTTGTTTCTTTGCCATTTTTGTGCTTCCACTGTAATCTGAATATTATCAGGCTTTGAGAGGGGTTCTTCAATCTTATCTGGCATTTTCTAGTGGGTTTCATCAGCTTTGCACGTAACTCTTCCCTTCATTCCTTTGCTTGCAGCCATTGGGTCTCACAAAGCAGTGGATTTTTCTTCTCATGGAGTGCCTTTATTTGTCCATATGTGGTGTTTTGAGGTTTCTTTAGTTCAGTCTTTTACGAGTATGGATAATTTTCAATTTAGTTTTTTTTCCCTAATGACTCCTTTGTCTTTTCAAAACTACTGTTGTATGGAAGTTTCTCAATTAGGACATTATTTTTCACCAGTGATTGTATTCTGCTGCCGTGAAGTTCTTAGTCCAGACACATATGTCTTAGATGGTCCAATTGATGAGGCCTCTTATGGTGATGATGAAGTCTCTTATGGCTATGGACACCTGATAAGTCTCGGCCAATGGATCTTTTGATAGTGGCGTAAAATACTTTGTTTGTTTTGTTCTTCTAGCTACTTACTTATCTTCTCTGCTTCCATTTCTTTTATATCACACTAGTTTTTTTGGTTTGATGGATGTGTAGACCATTTCAGATTTGGAAATTTCAAAGCTTGGTTAACCAACACGCGATCCTCTACAACCTTTTGGACTTTTTGGTGCTTGCACTGCAATCTGGATATTGTCTGGGCTTCGACAAAAGGGGGTTTTCGGTCTCATCTATGGCATATCTAGTCATTATTTGGGTGGTTTGGGGTTTGTCAAATTTGCACTTAACTGTTCCCTTCTTTCTGTTCTTGCAGCCTTTGGCTACAGGGCAGTGAATTGTTCTTTTCATGAGGCGGCTGTGTTTGTTCATTTGTGTTAAGGTTTCTTTAGTTAAGTCTTTTGTGAGTACTGCAATTTTTAATTCCAGTTTTCTTCCCGTATGGCTCCCTTTTCTCCGTCAAAACTATTGTTGCATGAAAGACTGACAATTTATCAACTAAGATAATGTTTTTCACCAGTGTGTGCTGTGTTCTGCTGCCATGAAGTTTTACCAGTAAGTACTCAGTCAATTCTTGATCTTACTTTTTGACAGTGCCATAAAGTGCTCCTCCACTTCTGGTCTTCTAGCTACATATGTTCTTTCCTGTGATTTTCTTTCGGTTGTCACAGATTCTTGTTTTTGATGGATGGATGTGTAGACTATAAAGGATATAGTTGACAATTCGAAGTTACACATTATCCCTTTCTTGCAATGGATCCGATAGAAAAAGGGCTCCTAAATTTTTACCGTCCGTTATTTCGTATGTGACGACAGGTCGAACTATATGGTGGCAGTATTAGAGGTTAAAGATTTGGAGATTTCAAAGGTTGATGTCCAGTATGGTATCTCTGTACCCTCTTGGTCTTTTTGGTTCTTGCACTGTAATATGGACATATTGGTCAAGGCTTCAACAAAGAAGGGTTTTTTAATCTTGTCTATATGGCATCTCTTAGTGATTTCTTAGGTGGTAGTGGTTTTGTCAGTTTTGGACTTGATTGTACCCTTCTTTTTGTGCTTGCAGCCATTGGGTCTTACAGAGCAGTAAAATATTCTTTTGATGGAGACGTTTTGTTTGTCCAATTTCTGTGGAGGTTTCCATGGTTCAGGCTTGTATGAGTACTGAGATTTGCAACTAATTTTTTTTTCAACTAGTGTGTGTCATATTCTATCGTCATTTTTGGTTTTTCGTTTAGGTGCTTATTTTCTTCAATTATCCAGCTGATGAGATTCCTGATGGTTGATGGTTATGGTTTTGTGGACACCTAACAAGTACTCAATTTTGGATCTTTTGATTCGTTATTGGTGTTTGGTTGATCAGGTCTGGGTAATAATGATAGGAGAATAATTATGGGTACCTTTCCAGTGCAATTATTTAATTTGTTCCCATTTTCTTGGTGTACCTTCGATTGATTTCCAATGTTTTTATTTTAGAAATTGGAAGCTGGTAAGGTCCATTCTGGATGCAGTTTTGGGGGAAATCGAGTATTGCTTCCAGGTTTTGGAAAACTCTGAGATTTTTGTTGTGAGAAATCGTGTGTTGTGTACATTGTTTTGTCACCCTATTTACTACTCTAAAACCTAGCAATTTCCTTCTGTTGAATCATAATATGAGTAGAAGTGGGAATTTGGATCTTGAGATGAACGAGTCCCATCGTCTTCTCTTGTCATAACCATAGAGAGGAGCTATCAGTTTGGATTTGATATCTTGACTTCCATCTTTAATGCTAATATTGATGGTTATCATGTTTCTCCTCGCTCAACTTATTTAGTTTGGTCATCAGAGGATGTCATTCTTAGCTGTCAAGAATACATGGATGGGCATCTAGGTTATTGATGGTTATCATGTTTCTCCTCGCTCAACTTATTTGGTTTGGTCATCAGAGGATGTCATTCTTAGCTGTCAAGAATACATGGATGGGCATCTAGGTGGAAGTGGTTCTACAGGAGTAAGTGTCTTGCTTTGGTGTTCGTCTCGGGAATGATGCAGCAGTTCCCAGGTTTTTGACTATAGGTATTGGATTTTTCAGTCTCTCGAAGTTTTGTCATTACTGCTTATGGATCTTTTGATGACCATGTAATGCAGTCCTCTACTTTTGTGTTCTCGCTACTTACTATCTCTGTGTTCGTTTAGCCTACCAGTTGATTTAGTTTGGTTGGATGAATGAATGTTTGCCACATGGTGATATGATAGTGAAGAGGATACGTTTTGGAAATTTTGTAGTTCGCTTTCGGTGCGCATCATTGTGGACCCTGTTTCTTGCCATTTTGGTGCAATCTGGATATTGGATATCACATGCTCCAAGAAGAGGGCAGTTTGAAATGTTACATTGTTTGGCATCTCTAGTGATCACCCCTGCGTGGTAGGGTTTCCCATGTTTTGCACTTACCTGTTTCGTTCTTCTTGTGCATGTAACTGTTGGATCTTCCTGAGAATGAACTTCAATTCAGTTTTCTTCTTAATCAGTGGGTCCCTTTTCTCTTTTTGGAAACTATTGTTGTGTGGAAGTTCTCAACATTCATCAATGATAATATTTTCCACTAGTGTGTGTGTTGTACTCTGAAGCTGTGAAGTTTTTAGTCTAGATGCTTATTTTCTTGGATGATCGAACTGATGAGATCCCTGATTGTTATGGACACGTGAGAAGTACATTTTAGATTTTCATATGGACATAAGAGCTCCTCTACATTGGTGTACTTTGGTGTGTTCTTGCTACTTATCTTCTCTGCTCCTGTTTTCTTATGTTTATCGTGCCACTTGGTTTTGTTTGTTTGGATGTATCTGTGTAGACCACATGGTGACAGTGAGGGGATCAGATTTGGTAGTCTCGAAGATTGGTTTC
The DNA here is from genome assembly GCF_019186545.1 of Solanum stenotomum. Classification (NCBI taxonomy): domain Eukaryota; kingdom Viridiplantae; phylum Streptophyta; class Magnoliopsida; order Solanales; family Solanaceae; genus Solanum; species Solanum stenotomum. Next base: position 39,315,033 of record NC_064283.1, read on the forward strand.
AGTGTGTATCCTTGTGCCCTGCTTCTTTGCCATTTTGGTGCTTGCACTGCATTTTGGATATCATCAGGCACCGAGGTAAGGGAGTTTTGCATCTCTAGTGATCTCTTCTAATGTGGCATGGGTTTCACGGCTTTGCACTCGACTGTTCCCTTCTTTTTGTGCTTTCTGTCGTTGGGTCTGTCTAGATCAGTAAAGTCTTACTTTCATGGAGCAACCTTGTTTGTGAATTAGCGTTGAGGTTTCCTTGGTCCAGGCTTTATTAGTATCTATCTTTTCGATTCAGTTTTCTTCCTTGTTCATAGAGATCCCTTAGCTCGTTGTCAGAAGTGCTGTTATACAGAAGTTCTCAGCTACGACAATTCTTTCCACAAGTGCATTTTCAGGTTTTAGTCCAGATGCTTATGTTTGCTGTGATCCAACTGATGAAGTCTCTTATGGGTGTGGACATTTGGTAGGTACTCGGTAAATTCTGGATCTTTCCATAGCCTTGTAAAGCGCTCATCTACCTTCCGTGTCTTGCTTCTTATTTTCTTTGTTTTCATTTTCTTTTTGCTTATCACTCCAGTTTTCTGTTTTGTCTGTTGGAAGGATGTATATACCACATAGCGAACAGTATTGGAGGATAATAGACTACACAGTGAACAGTATGGGGGGATTAGATTTGCAATCTGTAAAGGTTAGTGTTTAGTTAACTGGTCGTTTAGGTGCTTGCACGGCAATCTGGATATTGTTAGTGCTTCGAGAAAAAGGGGGTTTCTAAATATTGTCTACGTCCTGTGTAGTGATTTTCCAAGTGGTTTGGGTTTTGCCAGTTTTGTACTGTTCCTTCTTTCTGTGTTTGTAGTTGTGGTCTTGAAGAAGTAAAATTCTTCTTTCCGTGGGGCAGCTTTTGTTTGTTGATCTATGTTGAGGTTTCATTTGGTTCAAGCTCTTCTGAGTGCCTAATTTTCAGTGCAGTTCTCTTCTCTTGTCAGTAGGATATTTTTTTTTACTGTACTCTCTTTAAAATGGTGCTCTTCTTGTAGTGAGTTTAATTGAGAATTTTGCATGTCAGTGGTGCTTACCGCACATGGTCATATCATTCAATTTTTGATTCTTTTATTGGGTGCATTATCTGCAGCCATAATCACTATTTTCAGGCTAATTGTTGTTGGGTAATGAAGCCTCTTTTTTCAAAGTTACCTATTTCAAAATATAATACAAAATTGAAGCCTCTTTTTATTTTTGGAGGTCTCTCTCCTATTTTTTTTTTTCTAACATGCCTATTATGTTTCAGATAGTCAGTTATTTGAGGAGTTGCTTCAGACTGTCAGCTATTATGTAAAGCTTTAATGTAAAAAGAGAGATCTTTCACACTTTTTTTCTCCATGAAACATTGCCATTTGAACAGTCTTTGCATCAAAGAGCTAGCGGCAATTCATTGGATCTAGAGCAGATCAAGTAAAAAACTTGACTCATCTTTTGTGTAAAAGGTCATATATTCAACACAAAAGGTAACTATTTTTTTCTGTGTAAAAGATCTTCTCATGAAATATACCCTTGTAAATCCATCACATATCAGATCATCGTGCAAGTTGGGAATTTTTTCAACAAATCTTGTTCTTCTAGATACTCTTCCAAGTTAAGGTTTGCATTAATTTTCTTAATATGGTTGAAATCACCATTGATTATAGGTAACCTTTGTTCTGTCATTCTCTGTGGTGTTGCTATATCATTGGTGTATGTTGAGTCAAATGTCACTTCACAGATGGTATGTTTTGTAAAATGTCACTAACCAGATAAGAGTTTCAAAAAAATAAAATAAAAAAAGTTTCAACAAAAATGTTACTAACCAGATAGTCTGTTCAGCCAAATGACACTTCACAGATCAGTCACTGATGGTTTCATCACTTGGTTCTCCTCATGTTCTACTACCAGCTATAGTTCATTTCTTATTTCAGAAATTGTTCCTTGCTCCTTGGGTTTCTTGTATTGGTGATTGAGTAGGAACCTTGCACAAGTAAATGGGGATCTTCTAAGAAGCCCGCCCCAGACCGAGCTGTGACAGTTTTGAAAAAATGCTGCTGTCTTTGCCTCCATTCATGGAGTATAGCTCTTCATTCACATGTTGCACTTTACGTATGGCTGTTATACTTTGGATATCGTATGATTTTAGAGGAGTTTTGTGTTTTTTTATATCATTTTTCCTTGTATATAATCTATGAGTATGTTCCATTGTGCTTTGATTTTCTTGTTTGTATCATTAGGAAACAACATTTTGGTGAAGAGGGTTCCGACTATGATTTCAGGTGCAGGTTCTTAGGAGTTCTCTTGGAATTCTTTTGTGAATCAGGTTTCGATTAAGACCTATCTTCTTTCTCCCCCTTCCCCTAATGGGGGTAGAGCTGGCAGCCTCTTTCTGATGGTTAGAGATGTTGATGGTGGCTCCAAGTGTGCAAGATTTTATTCAGGTCTTGCATAATGTGATAATGAGAATGTCTGGTGGTTTTAATTACATGATCTTTATATGTTTCTCTTTGATGGTTTGGTGTTGATATCTCTCTACTTAATCTTGTACTCATTTGTTTCATCGCGTTACTCTATTAACATCCCTGCTTGGTCATAATGGGGAGGGCAGGCAACTCGAGTTCTTTGCTTCTGCCAGTTGTCTTATCTGATCTGGTGGGTTTCAATTTTCTCCCAGGTGCAAGTTTCTTCTCTATGGTTTGTAGCTGTTGGAAGCTTGGTGGTTGGGAGGAGTCTAGGATGATTTTTTTGAGGTTTCTTGCCATTATTATCTGTTCATTTTCCTGATGACCAGAGATGGTGTATGGTTTTTTGGGTATTTACAGAATTGGATAAGGTCTGTATTTGTTGGTGCAGTTGTATTCATAAGTTTTCTGATTTTGCTCTATAATGGTATGGAAAATGAGCAGATCTGTCAGTTGCAGAAAAGAACGTCTAGCAGAATACTTGGCCTCCTGTGCTTGGAAGTCCCTGGGTTTGCAGATTTATTTTGAAGTTTGACTTTGCTGTAAATTCTCTCTTTTGTTGGTTTCTCATTTCAGGTTATGCCAATTTCTCCTGTGGTAGTATGATGGTAAGGGTATAGACCATGCAGTTTCTGCTGTTGGATGTCAATGATCTTTCATTCTTTTGTAACAAAGTAAACCTCATATCTGGTACCAGCAGTAGATCATCTTTTCTTGCATCTTCTCCTCTGGAGCACTATTAGTACAAGTTTCTGCGTCTTCCCGTAGATGTTGCTTTCTGTATTCCATCTTGTTAGGTGATTGGCTCATTCAAAATCACGAAGAGGGTCTCTCTTCCATGTTTTCTGGCTTTCTTTATGTATTAACTGCTCATGAGCTTTAAATGGTGTGTACATGTGTTATGAGTTGTGGAATTTTTGTGTCATCTCCCGTGAGCAAATTTTTAGTTGCACAGTGATATTTCGTTATCCACCCAATGAACCCACCAAACATGAGAAGGGATGGATCAAGGAGGTTTGAAGAAGCAGTCTGTTATAGTCGTACAGTGGTTTTGATAATGTTCGACAGTTTGACAGTTCGACTCATGGTTTTTAAGCATTTGTTGTATTTGTTGATCTGGATCTCTTACCTGTAAAACAGCACTACGGATGTGTGTACTGTTTGTGAAGTTGAGAAGGTATTAGCATCTTGAAGTAGCTTGGAAGCTTTGGTTTCAGTTTGTTTGGGGTACTTTTCTCTTCTCTAAGCTGCAGTTGTCTAAATTTGCCAGTCAAGAGTTATCAGCTCAGAGATCTTGGTTTTGAGCAACTATTTGTCTAGCTTTTGTTCCTCTTTCCTCTGAAGTGTCTTATAGCTATTTTGAGAGCGATAGGTACGCAGGACATTTTTTTTGACGAATATACATTAATTTAGTTCCATATAAGCAGTTTTTGCTCCCCAGAAGTGGTGGGAAGTTGGAAGATAGTAAAATCGGTTGTTCCGGAGCATGTTAAACTGAAGAAGTTCCTGGTATGGACACTTAGATTCCTGTTTTGACATTGTTCTAGTCATTTTTGCATGTTCCAAAGTATTCAAATCTCTGTTTCGGATTAATATTACTATTGCTTCTGGTCATTTTGTGGGTGTGTGTTCGACTACACTTGGGTGTTCTAGTCTCGGTACTAGCTAATGTGCTTTCTCCTACGATGTGTAGTAATTTGTTAATCTAAGTGTACCTTGCAGTTTATGGAGGATGAGTGTTCTGTTAGGGCAGCGGTGTCGGTGGTAGAGTTTTAGCTATTGAGTAAAACTAAATGTTCTCAAATTATTGTCTCCTCTCACATGTACGAAATGCAGTTACTGAATATAGGTGGTCTACAGGGCAACATTCTAACAAGTATAGGTGTGAAGCAGCTTTCTATTTTGGGTTGTTATGATGAGTTGGCTATCTCTTTCTTTGGCTTATCTCAAATTATTGTCTCCTCTCACATGTACGAAATGCAGTTACTGAATATAGGTGGTCTACAGGGTAATATTTTAACAAGTATAGGTGTGGTGCAGCTTTCTATTTTGGATTGTTATGATGAGTTGGGTATCTCTTTCTTTGGGTTATCTCATATGCTTATTTGGTCTCTTTTGATTTGGGATTGGTATATGTGGATTATTATTAATCGTGGATGTGATAAGCTTGAGTTCAGGGAATAACAGGAGATGCTTCCTCTCAGATCTGTACAAATGGAAGTTTTAACTCTGGAAGCAGCACTTGATGAAGCATCCTGAACTTAATGATGTGTTCTCCTTTGTGGTAGATGTGAGCAGGGAAAGACCAAGGTTCCATGCTTGTAGTGATGGAGCTGGTGTAAAAATTTGATTTCAGGGTACATATTGTTCTTTCTTTGTGCAGATACTTCGTAGCTCCAAAACTGGAGAATCTGCTTTCTGGATATTATATATATTTTTTAGTTGTTGAAGGTGATATGAAATTGTGGATTTTCACGAATGCAATTTCTTCATGGTATGAGAGGTAAAGATTGAATTGATATTCACGTATTACTCAAACGCTCCTCCCATTTGCACAATTACCTCTTACGCAATCTCATAAAAAGACTAGGGACCAGTTGGAGCCATGTATCTCTGAAGTAATACCTTGGCATTTGAAGTCATGTTTTGCACTAGCCAGGGCCCAAAAGTTGTCTATTGACATTTTTACTTTGTAGCTGCTATGCGTCTCTGAAGTAGTAGTATCTTGTCATTGGAATCATATTTTGCATTAGACAGGGCCCAAAAAGTTGTCTATCACGTGACATCATATATGTGATAATATCATTATCATTATTTTTGTCGAAGCACAACTATCTCCAAAGTAAGTTGTGAGAATGCTCCACTGTATTCTATCACTAACTTATTTTCAATGAGGTTTGCAGCAATGTACCAAGAACTACGAGCTCTTCTCCAATTTTAAGTTTTGAGAATTTTCCAAGATAATAGGATACAATATTATTCTAGCACCAAGTTTAAAAAAAAATAACAAAATATTCTAGCACTTCTTCCAGTTATGAATGTTACCTAGAAGGGCATTAGTGCCAAGTGCCAATGAAGTATTTTTATTAGTTCTATATGATCTCACATTGTTTCGTGGTTTTCCTTGTGGTTTCTTTTGTGGTAGTGTTGGTTTATTCGTTGCTACATTTTGTGTATAGGTGACCCTTGTAACTCCGCTTGTTAAATCAACCGGTCCCAAGCCCGGACTAAGGAGGAGGGAAGGTGTTGAAGTTGCAATTAGATCTTTTTAATTAATAGAAATGTTATTTTGGTGGACCAAATGGAAAGAAAGGAATTCTAGTAATTTTGATAACAAGAGCAGCCTTCTCCACAAGATTAAAATGAACTGCATTATCACTTTTTGCTATTGGTGTAGTTCAGAGTATATAGATGACCCTGTGGCTATTGTAGACATTCTAGGATCCTTATAAAGGTGAAAGGAGGATCTAGGGATAGTTATCTCTTTTCTTTCTTTCTTTCTTTATCTTTTGTTTATGCCCGACATACGTGTGGAGGAAGGATATGATGTAAATTTTTGGATACCAGCTTTGAGTTGATGATTGATATACAAATGTTAATGTTTCTGAAGTTCCCTTTGAGCACTTCTCCTTATTTGTCCTGAGTAGCTGTGCTCCCTTGGTCAGTGTTGTTCTCGTTATTTTATGACATCTCTAATAACAGTCATCACTCGCAGGAATTTACATGGTGGTTAGATGAAATGTCAAGAGATGTGTTAGGGGCTTGTCAGTTTGAGTGTTAGGTGTTCTTGCTTATCCTGCAATTGGTAATTAGAAATTGCGGTAACTTAATTCTTGCTTCAGTGAGAGTCCAAATCCCAATGTTTATGATGAGTTAAGGCATTGCAGTCTTGCAGCCGTTGCAATTTATTTATGATTCACTTGACACTGGAAATACTGTCCCCTTATTGGCTAGTACAGACTCCACTTTCGATGTCGTACCTGTGTCAGATTCTTCAAAAATACACTACTCTTGCTTCAGTGAGAGTCTAAATCCCAATGTTTATGATGAGTTAAGGCATTGCAGTCTTGTAGCCGTTGCGATTTATTTATGATTCGCTTGACACTGGAAATACTGTCCCCTTATTGGCTAGCACAGACTCCACTTTCGATGTCGTACCTGTGTCGGATTCTCCAAAAATACACTACTTTTGGAGAATCCGACACGCATCCGCATACATTGTTGAAGAGTCCGAGCAACATAGCTTATTGGTGTCTATAGATGGTTTCCAATTCAATATTCAACTAAAGATTTGTTTTAAGCCTGGCAGCGCATGCATATGTCTATTGTCTAATCAAGAATCATGTGTGAGCCATGCAACGCATGGACGTGTCTGTTCAAGAATTATCAGTCTGCTTCTCTCTCGATCAAGTAGAGGACACAGTAAGTATATATATATATATATATATATATATATATATCCTCAAACGGCTGATACTCCTTGATTGATCACCCATTGCAAGCTGATACTCTTTTTAACTATTTACTTTTTGTTTGCGAGGTTGTTCGTGGATGCTGCTGGTAGTGTTTGGCTGATAATAAGTCTGTTCATGTAAGTTCATGTGTCAAACAATTTTATAGTTGTGAAATGCAAGAACACCCTAATATCAGGTGGCTTACTGTGGGAGTGCAATAGGTAGTTTAAGAACCTCATAAGTTTAAGATAAAGTATGCCCTAGTATTTTGGTCTTTCAAAGTCGATTGAATTCTATCAGGTTCCTCAGGAAAGTATATAAAATGACTTGCTCAACATTCTGATTATTCTTTAGCTGAAGTGGTTAGTGAAGTTGTTTCTTTCTTTTGTTGCTTCCATCACGAAGTTGTTAATTGGTAATCCGTCTAATTTAAGTTCAAGTTTTTTCTGGTTAGATGCTTTAACACACAGCGTATTCATGTAGATAAATGTTTCAAACAATAATTAATGGGGATTTGAAAATAACGTGATACCATATGCCGGGCTACTCTAAGTAGTATCCATTTTGTCATGTGAGGGGCATACTCTAAGCAGTATCTGTAGGCTACTAATTCTGGAAATATGGTCAAATTAATACATTGCTTTTCATATTAGAGGGGGACATAAAAGGAGGTGAAATCTCATCATCACATGGTACTTGGCATTTTTTTTGAGCATGTTGCTTATGATGTCTTTTAATCTCTTTTCTGATGCACTATTAGGAGCCGTGTGGTAGAGTGTATAAAAATAATACCCAATAGAGTGTATTGGTAATGCTTGTATTAGTTATGCATAAATTATTTCTTGTTCATTGTTTGGTTTTGTACTAAACATAGTATGCATTGTATAAAAATATTTATTTACAAAAGTATCCTTCACAATTATGGTGGAAAAAATGTAAAAGTACTTTTGAGGGATAATTGTGTCTTTAACCATATTAATGCATGTATTAAATCCTTTACTAATACCTAGAAATTCATGGTATTAGTAATACACTCCTCAATACACATTCATTAGTTATACATAGCATGAAATTGTTCACCAAACAAGGGATTACTAATACACATAATTAATGCATGCATTATTTTTGCTTATACACTTTACCAAAAGACCACTAAGAATTCTACATATATTAAGATTTTACAGGTCGAATTCATCAAAGTAGCTTATTTTGGGTGTGACCGTCACATGATGTATTACTAAAAACCATTGCTATCTTTGTGAATATTCACAGAAACCGTTGTGTTTGGTTCTGTCTTGCCCGCGGGTACTGAATTACATGCGGGGGATCGATGTATCACTGTTAGTGAGGCTTGGTAGAGCATCATGGCAGCAGAGCCACAGGGTGCTAAAACTAAAAGAGCTCAACTGCACTCACATTTCTGAATTGTTCTTGACATGTGGAATTCATTAGCTTGATGTGGTACCTTTACATTTTTAAGTTTCAAGGAATCATTGGTACTATGTTTCTGAAGAGTTTTTGTATTACATTGGTAAGGCCTATTAATTTATTCTCAAGCTGGGAAGGACAGAGAATTGACAACAATACGGAACAGTTTTGGAAGATCATTTTCCCACTTGCAATATGTGGAACGTATGGAGGGAAATAAACAGAAGATGTTTGATGTGAGAGAGCCAAAAAATTGTATCTTTTGTGAAATACAAACATATATAAAAGGGAATTTACTGTTGTTGGGCTAGTAATATTCGTTTTGGAAATTTTGGATTCCGTGGTAGAAGGGAATTTAGTCATCCTTCTATTCTCTTGTATTTTTGCAGTACCAAGGGACTAAGTCATTAATAAACTACTTCAGGTATGCATTTTCTGGCAATTATAGTGGTCTTTTCTGAATGATTTATGTGGTGGACGTGTAGGAGGTACTTCAGTACAAAATAGTGTACTCATTCTGCTCATGACATATGTTGGTAATATACTTGATGAGATGACTGTGAGTTATGAATATTTTTGAGGTTCTCCTCCGTTGGAAATTTACCCCCCGAGGGTTGTTACAGGTTTGAGTTTTACAGTTGGCACAAGCTTTCTTTGCTAGCTACTGCTTGCTAAGTTGTCCTAGATTCTCTTTCAGGTAGGGGTGGACATTCCGTTCTTCGGTTTTTCAGTATTTATGCATATCCCTACTTTCATGTGACCTTGTGTTTATGGTCACTTGCTGCATCCCTTCTCTAGATATGGAAACAAATTCACCGAACTTAATAATCCCCCACCTTTCAGTTTTCCTTGTGGAACTTCATGTAGGTCAAGTTTTGTTCTCTCCAGTTTTCACTCACTTTTGTGTAATTCATTCATATTTTCAAGTAGTAATATGTGTTTAGAGTTTCCTGGTTTTATTAGCATGGATTATTTTGTCATGTAGTTTCTTTCATTTGCCAAGTGGTTTTTGGTCTAGATGTGTTTGTAATATTTTTTTTATGATGATCCTTGACATTTTGCGTAAGAGTCGTTCCCTTGCCTTGTAATAAGGAGGGTTGTTGGTTGTCTGTTCTAATAGTTTTCCAGAGCTTTTGAAGATGTTATCTTCTTATGTTTGAGCAGTGGGTTGGATTCCTAACCAATAAAGCACCTGGTTGCTAGATGAAGGAAACTGCAGACAATGATCGATAGAGTGACAGATTGAAGACGTCTCAGCGTAGCGACTCTCCGTTATCACATTGTTCTTGTAAGGCTGAATTCATCGGAGACATTTGAAGTTGACATGATTTTTTATTTAAGCGTTCCAATTGAACAGTCAAACCAATTTTTAATTATTTTTTTTTAAAAAAAAGGACAACCAAAAAGAAAAAGAAATAGAAGAGCAACAACTAATCCGTCGGAGAAGACGGTACTGAGAATTTTTCTTTTAAACGTATATTGTTGTTATATGTCGGTGAAAGAGAGATAATTTCTTTGGCAGAAAAAAAGAAAATTATTATTTGAGATCCATTTAATTTTTCTGAGAAAGTGAGAAACATTATTTTGCCACAGTACTTTGTGTTTAATATGCAGCTTTTTAGAAATATTGAGTGTGCAATCGAACAATTCTAAACCTAGGTATCTAAGTAAAAAATCGTATGTCAATTTTACATGTTTTTGCGATGGGTTTAATCATTTTGTATTGTTTCTCAAACACTACATTTTTTAGAATCAACTTTTGACGGTGTATGCCTAGTGAGACTAAGAGACGTGTTTTTGAGATTTTAGTCATAGTTCAAGAATATTTATTGTTGTGTATACCTAGTTCATTATTATTGGTTAGATTTTCCTTCATCGACAAGTTCAACTTTAGCCTTAATAGGATTTTCCTTCAACTTGATAAGTTCAATTTTAACCGTAATTTATTTGAGGGTAAGAAAGATTTTTGTTTGAATTTTTTTATCGGAGTGTTACACTTGTGTGTAGATGTAAACTAAATGGAAATCTATATCTAAGGGCATGGAGAGTTCTATTTAGGAGGAGAATTTGTGAGACACAAGTGTTATGTTATCACTTGTGTGAACTTATTCTTAGTAAATTTTGTGAGGTTATTTCTCTTGATATTTTGTACCCTTTTGTATATGGTGGATTGCTTATTTCCTTTTATGGATTAGGTGGACTGACCAAACTACGTTAAATATTTCTATTTTTTTTTGTTAAATTTCTCATTTATCTTCTTACTTGTCTTCTGACGTTAATTACTTTGTTAACATCCGCAGGATATTTGATTATTTTGATCCTACACTTATGCCTTTTTCCCTTACAAATTCAACAGATAAAATTTAGTGACTTTAGTAATATAAAAGTTTAGTAATACAACGGAGGATATACTTGACTAGGGGTGCAATTATTTAAAAAAGTAATACCATCCCAAAATTTTCTTTTTGGTATTTTATAATATATTAATCAAAATTAGATTTTTAAAAATCATTGCAATCATATCGATTTTTCTTCGATATCGGTACTTTTCGATTTACTTTCATTTTTTTTACTTTTATATCATTTCAAAATACATCATTATTAAAACATTTCTTTCACAAGTGTGTTCTTGAAGAATCACTTCAATTCTTCACCAAGAAGTCAAGAATTTAAAACCTTGTTGCCGTATGATTTGCTCTGAAACTTTTAATAGGAGTCTTTGCATAGATTTGTTGTATAGTTTGATGGAGTATCTATTATAGTATCTTTTAATTTTAAACCTAATTAATTAAAGGCTAACTGAAACGACCCCAAAAATGCCCGAAATTGTGCTTCGGAAACACCTATAATTGTAATTTCCATATATCTCAAAATCCGTGCATGATTTCGGAAATTCGACTTCATATTCTTATTCAGGGGGTAAAATTGAGTGGGAAATGGGTCTAACCCGAATTTTAGAGCAACCGTATCAAAATTCGAAAATCGCAAAAAATGCGATTTTCAGGGTCAACTTTAAAGGGGCATATCTCTTAGCACACAAGGAACTGGAAGGGCCACTACCTATTAAATTAAAGCCCTTCGAGTTATCTTTCCAATGCAATTGGTTTCACCTCATTTCGAGTTAGGATGAAGGAGTTATGACCATTTTCGTAAAACCTGTCGGAGCAGATTTGCAAATTCCAGTGAGCTACGTTACTGTAGCGGCTGGGACGTTTTTCTTTTATAAAAAAGAGGATTGTCCCATACTTAGTTATATTTCTTTCTAGCTTCAAAACACTCAAAAACACTCACTAATCCCTCTCCAAAATTCCACCAAGATCTTCAACCAAATTCAAACATCTCAAGTTCTAATTCCGGATTCAAGACTCAATCTCAAGCATCAATTCTCCATTCCAATCTTCATCAAGGATTCTCCAAAGTTGAGGTATGTGGGTTGATTGTGGAAACCTTCCTTTCCACAAGTCCAACCATTTATCCTCTATTTTACTTCAAGTTTATGGGTCCTTATGATCATTTATGAACTCTTGAATTATGGAATTACTACTACACATTCTATTATGGTCTATTTTTGCATATTATCATGAAATGGAATTATTATGTGATGTTTATGGTTTTCATGCTTCCATGATCAAATTATGAAGGTTGATATATATATGTATGTTGTTGGTGGGCTGATTTATATGTATTTCGGAATTGGTTGGACTTAATACTCTTGAAAGACATAATTTTATCTACATGAACAATAGCCCACCATGTGTTTGATAAAATGCCATTGATAGAATTCTTAGGAAATGGAATGTCCAATGTACATCCTATGAGTCGGATGATTATATAATTATTGAAATGATGATGAAAGGGATACATGTATATGATTTTCTCTATATAAGTGTTGTGAGTCGACCAAGCCTAGCTCGGGGGGTTGTAGGCCCGGGTAACCGTATCAAGGGGTTGGTACCTTGGTTGCCTAGTACGGGGGGTAGTAGGCCCGTATAACCACATCGAGGGGTTTGTACCTTGGTCCCTAGCTCGGGGGGTGGTAGGCCCGGGTAACCACATTGAGGGGTTTGTACCTCTTTCGCCTCTCCAAGGGGGTGGTAGGCCTTGGAAAATACTATATTGATGGTCACTCACCACACATGTACTACGTCCCACTAAATATGATTTTTATGTAAGCGTCATTATATATATCATTTCATTAATGTGCTATCTATCGGGTATGATTATGCATTTTTCCTATGATGTCCATCTATTGTAGCATTGCATTGCATCCCATATACTTAGTACATTCAAACGTACTAATGCATACTCTATGCCTACATGATGTCACCATGTAGGGACCGGAGCACCGCTTGACCATCCTCCTCCGCGTGGCTAATACGATTTCCTATCAAGGTTATTGGTGAGTCCTCCATTCCGGGGACGTTGCTCATGATCTTTTGCTATGTATAAGACTTTTCTTTTTAGTTATCTTTTGACTATGAGGGTGAGCCCGGTAGTTTGTCTTGGCCCCCGCTAAGTACTCATGTTTAGAGGTGGTGTTGGACAAGTTGTGTATTATGCTTGAGCTTGACTCATCTATGGTATTTATGTATCATTTCTTCTTTTTTTTCTTGCTCCCTTAGTCCCGATTTCCCCTTTGATTATGCTTATTGCTTATGGTCATTTTAATTGCTTCCGCGACCAAGGATGTGTAATGATACGCTATGAGGCTTGTTTGGGGTTCCTTCGGGTTCCCCATTCACCGGTCACGTCTAGGCCCTAGGCTTGGGTCGTGACACTAACTAAAACGCAAAACCCCAAAGTCATCCAGTTACCATAGGCCTAGGACCTAGTTTATATTTAAAGAGTTTTACACAAATCTCATAGTGTTCAGAGCTAATTAGATTGGCGTTCGCGCGGTCAAGCTACTAGTAGGCTATGACTTCCTTTCTATTAGATTGAGCTTGAATACGTAAATCCATGTTGATTTGAATGAATTGAGGGCGAGTACCTAGTTGTTCTTTTTTTCACCTACATTAGATACAATGCTTCGTCTTGATTGGCCGTATTTTCAGGTGTGTAGTACTATGCTAGTTAGGGATTATATATGTTCCATGTTGTTGTTACTTGTTATATATTTGAGCATGTTCGGCCTTAGACTATGATTGGATTAGTTTTGTCTTAGACTTGCGGTACTTGTAGCCTAATTGCGTTGCTTCTTCTACGACGTCAATTTGGATAGACTAGATTCTTATAGACTCGAGTAGAAGACTTGAGTCTAATAGTATAGCCTTAGTCTAGGCGTTTTCAAAGATTTACGGATCTTCTATCTTCTTTCTCTATTTGTGCCGCTACGGTGCATCATCAGAGGTTTTGTGCTATTGCGGCATCAAAGGATTGGATTTTCTAGGCTTGGAGCCTTCTGGTAAATTTTTGTGAGTGGACATCATTCCATGGTGGCCTGGTATTGGTATTTGAGATACACTTCGGAGTTGACATGCCCCGAGTCACTCTTACTCTAGCTTACGCCCATGTGAGTGGACTGGCTTGCTAGGCGTCCTTGATATATGAGATTCTATTCGGAGTTGACACACCCCCATGTCACTCTTGCTAGCTGAGCGGCTTATGTCCTTGGGAGTGGACTGACTGGTTGGGTGGCCTAGAATGAATGTCACTCTTGCTAGCTTGGTTGGGAGTTGATTGGATTGTTAAGTACTTGAGGTTACTTGGGCTGGGAGCCAGACTTTTGGTTCATGGCACTCTTTTCTCAGTAAACTTAGCTATTGTGTGTACCTGTCGGGCTTTGGGGGTTCGAGGCTTATGGGGTCTAGTTAGGTTTAGTTTGGTTGTACTTTGATTTACTTTCGATATGCTCGTGTGCTTCCTTTCATATCCGCTTTGACTTCAGTTTGTGTCTAGATTTTATCTTTTCATATTGTCTTTACCTTTCTTGCTCAGTCGACCTATAATGCTTACTGAGTACCTTTGTTTTGGTATTCATACTACACTCTGCATTTGTTTCGTGATGCAGCTCCTAGTACCACTACTGACGATGATTGTTCGTGCCGTCTTTAACAACTTTTGGGATCGGAGACGTGGGTGAGCACTTGCCGTCTTGGATCAACCTCTCTCCTTGTGTACTTATTTAGGTAGTTTCCTTACTTTTGAGACGGCTTGATTGTGGTCCACTTTTGGGACTTGTTCGTTCATGTTAGACAACTCTGTACTTGTGACTTAGAGGTTCTGGGAGTGATCATTTGTATGTAGTTTTTGGTTGCTTCCACTTCTGTCTCGTTTTGTTGTTTTGAGTGTTATTTATGTTAGTTCTACCCTTATACAAATTATTTGTTGTTCTAGGTTATGGGATCGCTGACCTACTGATGGATTATAGTAGGTGCAGTGTCATCGTGACTAGAGGAATTGGGTCGTGACACCTTCCATTATGCCCATTACTTGCCATTTCTACCTATGGATCGGCTTACCCGCCGGTGGGTGTTTGTAGGTTCCATTATTACTCGAGTTTTCAGATCGTGACATATTTTCTTCATTTTTTTAAAAATTTATATGATACATTTTTAACCTTTCTTTTTATCATTCAAAATTTAACTAAAAAATAAATTGAATTTGATGGACAGTAAGTTATTAATTAAAAAATAATTGAATTGTTGAAGATAGATACTATGCAGGTGCTGGAAAAAAAGAGTAGAAAGTGAGTTTTAAAAAAATATATGAATAAAATAATATGTCGCAATGATTGAGATTACAATTTTTTTTTAAAGCAAATATATGGAATATTACTTCTCTAAATCATGAATCAAACAGTAGATATACACAAATTTACTATAAATTGTTGTAGATTTTATATAGTCATGTTGTCAATTGCATTAGAACAAAAAAGGAAAATAAATAAATAAAAACGTAAAGAAAATAAATAAGCTACTAAAAGAGAGTGCAAAACTTGGTAAGCAAATCTAAGATGAAGTCTTGTGCAACAAGATAGACTCAAATATTTGTTTAAATAATAATTAGAAAGTGCTCTTTTCAATTTTCTTGCTCATTTATTTAAGTTTGTGTTTTCCTTTCAACAAAAAGCATATAAAACAATCAATTGTTATCAATTATTTCTTGGGAAGAATCAATGGAGGTACAAAATAGCGAATTTTTTGAAAAAATCATAACTCTGTTGGTTGATGATGATGACAGTTGCCTTCTCATTATTGCTACTTTACTCAAGCAGTCCAAATTCGAAGGTGTTTAAATTCTCTTTTTCATTTTTAAATTTTTTTGTCAGTGGTACGATCCAAAATATAGGATTGTGATGATAACTATCTCATTTCAAAGTAGGGTATTTTTGTGTTCTTTACATGTTACCCTTTTTTTAATTTGAGATTTATGTAGATCTAGATTTATATAAATCAAAACTCATGATACCTTGAAATGAAGGGCTTTTTGAATTAGAGCATTAGTGAAAACTATTCATGAAACCTTGAAATGAAGGGCTTCTTGAATTAGAGCATTAGTGAAAACAAA
This sequence comes from Solanum stenotomum, assembly GCF_019186545.1. Lineage (NCBI taxonomy): Eukaryota > Viridiplantae > Streptophyta > Magnoliopsida > Solanales > Solanaceae > Solanum > Solanum stenotomum. The sequence goes on from NC_064283.1 coordinate 39,330,895, forward strand.
TCATGATACTTGTGACACACACAAAAATATATATATATATATATATATAACTAATTCTAGTCTTGTGAAGATTATAAAAAATTATAAACTCACAAACAACAGGAATGCCAAAATCTTTGGCTATCTCTTGTTGAAATTGAAAGTCATTCATTTCAGGCATGTGCACTTCTGTGATAACAAGATCGAATGAGAGGCCACTGCTTCGAAGGACACTTAATATGAATCTTTTGCGCTCTTCAGTATCGTAATTGAATGAAACAAAGCAAATTCAATTATTATAAATGTATAAAAATATATTATTGCTAATACATATAGAAACATTTCCAAAATCATTCGACGAAGAAAAGAAGAAATAAAATGAAATAATTAGATGAAATATATTTTTTTATACATTTATAATAATTGAATTTTCTTTGCTTCATTCAGTTACGATAGTGAAGAGCGCAAAAGATTCATTGAAGTGTCCTTCAGAGCAGCGGCCTCTCATTCGATCTTGTTATCACAAAAGTGCACATGCCTGAAGTGAACGACTTTCAACTTCAACAAGAGATAGCCAAAGATTTTGGCATTCCTGTTGTTTGTGAGTTTCTAATTTTTTATATTCTTCACAAGACTAGAATTAGTTTCTTATTTATAACTTTTGTCTCCTGAAGATTCAAATAATATATTATATATGAAATAATGATTCACCGTAAGAAAATTATCAATGATGATGAAAAGAAATCAAAGATATGTTTAATAGGGATTAGGCTAGAACTCTCAAGCATCCCAATAAGAACTAATTGAACACATTGGAGTTAGCAATAATTATCACTACCCAAGTCCTAAGATTGCTAATAAACAAGGGATAAATAGAATAATTAAGATACAAAATCAAGAATAATCAAAAGAGAACTTGACACTAATTAGAATAACATTCAATTATGACAACCATTTATTATTTATATAGATAGAAATAAGAAAATCATACATGAATCACATATAGCTATTGTGCAATTTAAGAGAGGTTGTAGAACATAATTAAATTAAACTTAATAAAGATAATATAATTATCATAGAACTTTTACAAAAACTCAAATGACTATTCATATTTCCCTTATGGCTCATCATAACTAAAAACATATTATCACAAGTAAGAATGTTGGTTTGTCAAAATAGGACCTCGCAAGTAATGTCAATGTCAATCAAATCAAAATTTTAATTCATATTCAAGATCCCTAACAATATAGAACAAGTTTCAATCACATTAAACACTTTCAATCAAAACAATATTTTAATTTTAGATTTCAAAATTCAATTCAACTTCTTCAATAAAATTCAAATTTTCAGCTCGTATCGAGAGTGTTTTTCAATAAAAAGTGGTTCAAACAAAGTCACTAACCAATTCTCAATTAAAGCCCATGATGGAAAAACAGTGATGAGAAGAAAAACGTGGACTTTATTCAATTGGCGAAAAATTGATCGTGTCTTTGAAGTACATCAAGTGAACTCTTTAAATAGAGTTTTACTCACAGAAAAAATAACGTAGCAATCCACTAACTCCTACGATTACTCAACTACTAACAAATTGAAAGGATTCTCCTACTTCTATTCAACAACCTACTTATTTGCTAAAGATTCGGTCAACTAACACTAGCTAACAACTGAAAGAGAAAAAACAATAACTAACAATCCCTCCCTTAAACTGAAAGTCACACAATCAGTTTAACATGCTTGCAACAAACAACTTGTTTTAAATGTGATTTTTCAAAGTGCAAACACCAAGTAATTTTCTGAACTTCAGGAAGGATGCTAACTTGAGAGATTTGGTAAACACATCAGCCAGTTGATCTTCACTTCTGTAGAAGATGAGATCAACTACTCCATCTTTTGTGAGGTCCCTTAAGAAATGAAATTTGACATCAATATGTTTACTTCGCCCATGCTGAACAACATTTTTGGAGAGCTTTATTGCTGAACTGCTGTCACAATAAATGGTAATAGAGCCATTTTGCTTGAAATGAATTTCTTCAAGAACTTTACGCATCCAAATTGCTTGACAGGCACATGTTGCTGCTGCCACAAATTCAGCTTTTGTAGTTGATAGAGTCACAATTGATTGCTTCTCGAAGACCATGAAATTGCTCCCGACCCATCATAAAGACATAACCAGACGTACTCTTTCGATCATCTGAATCTCCAGCAAAATCACTGTCAGTAAAGCCAACTAAGTCTGCTTTTTCTCCTTTCGCGTAGAACATACCATAATTAGTAGTTCCTTGCAACTATTGAAAAATTCTCTTTGCGGCTAGAAGATGCATCTCTTTGGGACTTTCCATGTATCTGCTAATAAGACTTACAACATGCATAATATCAGGCATTGTGGACATTAAATACATCAAGCTTCCCACTATTTGTTTGTAAAAAGTGTTGTCAACTCTTCTTCCTCCAGGTTCTTTAGTGAGCTTCGAACCGAACTCAGTGGGACTGTTGGCAGAGTTGCAACTCTTCATCTGAAACCTGTCCAAAATCTCTTGAGCATACTTCTTTTGTGTGATGAAAATCCCATCAACAGATTGAACGACTTCAATGCCTAGAAAATAATGCATCATTCCAATATCCTTCATATCAAATTCCACCATCATGGACTTCTTAAAACTTTCAACCATGGAGATGTCATTTCCAGTGTAAATTAAATCATCCACATATAAACAAACAATGAGCATTTTTCCTTTATCATCATTCTTTGTAAAGAGTGTGTGCTCATATGGACATTTCTTAAATTCCTCTTTCGAAAAATAAGCATTTATTCGACTATACCAAGCTTATGGAGCTTGTTTTAGTCCATACAATGCATTCTTTAATTTACACACCTTATGTTCTTCTCCAACCTTGACATAACCAGGAGGTTGATCAACAAATACCTGTTCATCCAAGTCCCCATGTAAGAAGGCCGATTTGACGTCCATTTGAAAAATGGGCCATGAGTGTTGAGCAGCCAAAGCTATCACTAATCTGATAGTGTCAAGTTGTGCCACTGGAGCAAAAACTTCTTTGTAGTCCACACCGAACTCTTGATTATAGCCTTTAGCTACTAAGCGTGCTTTGTGCCGCTCGACTTTACCTTCCTTGTTCATCTTTTTCTTGTATATCCACTTGACACCGATTGTCTTATGCCCTTTTCGAAGCTCAGTCAACTCCCAAATGTCATTTCTATCAATTGTTGCCATTTCTTCATCCATTGCCTTTTGCCATTTTTCATCTTTAGCAGCTTCTTCAAAACTGGTAGGATCACTTTCTGAAAATAAGGCAAAATGAATGAGTGGATCTTCCGATTGATTAATACCAGTTACCTTAAAATCTGCCATCCATGCGGGTCTCCTTTTTGATCGTTGAGGTCGCTTCGCTTCTTGTGTAGGAATTGAAATCGGTGATTGAATTGGATCTGAATTTTCCAGTTGTTTTGTCTCCTCCAGTTGCAGCGTTTCCTCTTTAAAAGCTACTGGAATAAACTGCTGATCTTCTTTGTCCTTCCATGACCAGGTAGCATTTTCATCAAAAATTACATCACGACTAATGACAATTTTCTTGGTGTTTGGATTATATAACTTATAAGCCTTAGATTGATTACTAACACCAAGAAAAATACATTTTTCTCCTTTATTATCTAGTTTGATCCTTTTCTGATCTGGAACATGAGCACCACCCATCTGAAGATTCTAAAATAGTCGACACTTGGTTTCTGCCGGCTCCATGCCTCCTCCGGAGTCATATTTTGAACAGAGAAAGTTGGACTTCTATTTAAAATATGAATGCTCCAGTTAACTGCTTCTGGCCAAAAACTTTTTGAGACACTGCTCCTTGTTAAAATGTTGTGCACCATATTAAGGATTGTGCGATTTTTCCGCTCACAAACACCATTTTGCTGAGGTGTGTAAGCTGTTGTAAGTTGCCCGTTGATTCCATTTTCCTCACAAAAAATTGTAAATTCTTGAGAATTGAACTCTCTTCCACGATCAGTACGAAGAACTTTCAATGGACTTCTAGTTTCTTTCTCAACAAGTACTTTAAAACGTTTAAAAATGTCAAACGCTTCAGACTTTTCTTGTAAAAAATACACCCATGTTTTCCGACTGAAGTCATCAATGAAGGTTATGAAGTACCTTTTACCACCATTGGAATTTGGATTTATTGGTCCACAGAGATTTGAGTGCACCAATTCCAGCAACGCCTTTGCTCTCCTAGATTTGCCTTGTGGAAATGGACTGCGAGGTTGTTTGCTAACAACACCACTTTCACAAGTTTCTGAAGGAGCTGCAATTTGAGGAAGACCGTTCACCATTTTCTTCTGATGCAGCGTTCTCAGTCCATTAAAATTAAGGTGCCCATAACGGAAATTCCACAATCAGGCATCATCTTTCACTTTTGCAGAAAAACAAGATTTTGTAGAGTTGTGAAGATGTAACGGGAACAAGCGATTTGACATGTTAATCTGAGCGATCAACCCCAAATGAGAATCTCGTATCTTACATACTCCACCTTTGATATTAATTTCATATCCATCTTCTTGAAGTTGCCCATCACTTAATAAATTTGTCTTCAAAGCAGGAACATAAAACACATCACCTATGGTATGAATAAAGTTATTTTTGGTTGAGACCTGCACCTTCCTTTTCCCATGGCAGAGACCACTGAGTTATCTCCAAATCTCACAGTACCTCGAAAAGTTTCATCCAATTCTGAGCATTCCTCCCTTTGCCCAGACATGTGATGCAGTCGGTATCGAGATACCATAAATTAGTGGAAACTTTCTCTTTGGAATGATATGGCATCAAAAGTGAAACCTCTTCTTCTTCCTTCGTTTGTGCAAAATTAGATTCCTCTCCACGCAACTTAGACAAATCTGTTCGGCATTATGATTTATAATGATCGAATTTGTGGCATCTGTAACATTCAACTTTAGACTTGTCCCATAACTTTGAGTTGTTGCCACCTCGCCCCTTTCCTCTGCCTTGATTAACATGGTCTTGACGTTGTTGACGATTTCCATGATAAGCACTATTGCCTCGGCCTGTACCTCTGCCTTTACCATTACCTCTGTTATACCCTTGTCCTCCAGAACGATCATCTGTTGAGGTACTCAATGCCACCTCCTACTTTTCTTGTTGAGTAACTTTTTGCTCGTGAATCAACAAAGAGCTTTGCAATTCATCAATTGAAAGAAAATCAATATCATGAGATTCTTCAATAGAACAAACAACAAAGTTAAATTTTGGTGTCATGGTCCGAAGAATCTTTTCAACAATTGTAACTTCATTTGACTTGTCGCCGTGGATCCACATTTTGTTGACGACTGTCATCACCCGTGAAAAATAGTCTATAACTGACTCTCCAGATTTCATTCGAAGAGTTTTGAACTCCGAATGAAGTGCTTGAAGCTGCTGCCTCTTTTCCCTCGTCGATCCTTGATATTTCTTCTTTATGGAGTCCCAAATCTGCTTAGAAGTATCTTTAGAAAGAATAGTTTCCAAGATTGAACGTTCAATTGCTTGGAAAAGATAATTTTTCGCCTTGAGGTCCTTCAACTTTGCTGCTTGTGCTTCTTCTTTTTGTGCGTCTAACACTGCTATGCCTTCTGCTGGTTCTAGTATGGCATCCACAACCACTTGCCAATACTCCTTTGATCTTAGGAAATTCTCCATCAACATTCTTCAATGATCAGTGTGACCATCAAAGCGAGGAATGACTGCTTGCACAAAGTTTTCTGAAGCCATAGATTCAAACGTTGCTGCTGCAATATCTTTTAGTATTTCTCTCATACCACTAATGGAAAAACAATGATGAGAAGAAAAACGTGGACTTTATTCAATTGGCAAAAAATTGATCGCGTCTTTGAAGTACATCAAGTGAACTCTTTAAATAGAGTTTTACTCACAGAAAAAATAACGTGGCAATCCACTAACTCCTACGATTACTCAATTACTAACAAATTAAAAGGATTCTCCTACTTCTATTCAACAACCTACTTATTTGCTAAAGACTCGGTCAACTAACACTAGCTAACAACTGAAAGAGAAAAAACAATAACTAACAGTCCACAATTAAATCTTGAATTTACCCATTTATTTTACAAAGATAAATTTATAACTGAAAAATTTAGAGCATGAATATATTTGAATGAAAGGAGGAAGAAAATTCATACACAAATCACCTAGCTATGCTGTAATTAAAGAAAGGTTTAATGGATAACTAAGCAAACCCTAATTCAAGCTAACATGAGTATTTCATGCTCTAAGAAAATATCTCTATTATTCATCAAATCTACCCTTCCATGGAAACAAGGACGTTTATGCTAAGCCTAGAAAAAAGTAACAAAAATCTTAAACACTCCTAAGTTATGCATGTATGTACATTTCGTCTTCTTTTTTATTTATCTTGTTTTACTTGAAAGCTTGATATTTATGACTTCTTTAACATAACATTGATTTAATATCAAAGTGAAAACCTTCCTTAGTATGAGCTAGCCCAAATTCTAAAATTTTCAATTATATTTATATATTTTCTTGAATTTTTTTAAATATTTTTTAATGTGTTAAAACTAAGGGCTTTTATTCTCTCCATAAATATTTAATAACTCTTGTTATTAGCTTTTAAAAGAACTTTAAGAATAAATGGTTTAATTAGAAATATCAGAAATATCCCATCAAACCTTAAACATTACAACATAAAAAAGGGCACTAGACAATACTGGAAATATACCTAACATAGAAAAAAATGTATGTCTAATTGAGAGTTTCCATTAAACATTTTATTTTCACGTCCTTTTGTTAAATCTTATAATCGTTAAGTTGTTAAATACTCAAAGATTATTAATAATGTCCAGTTTCAATTAACTTAAAGGATCAAAATTATTTAGGGATAGAATCAAGAAACTAATAACTTCATAGGGGCGTGCTATTGTTATTCTCTCATAACCCACTACAAAAATTAAAGGAGTTAGTAGCAATTATTTAGTGACAATTATCTCTCTATTATATTTAGAGGAAATACTAAATTTAGATTGTTATAACTAACACTCTTTATATATAAATGTCTCTAAAGGCTTTAGTGTATCTGGATGGAATGACATTAACTCAATTGATGCTAAATATTTTGGTGGCAATAAACATTGTCTTTAAAAGAAAAATCTACTTACACTAAATGTATCTTTCATCATAGTAAACCCCTCCCTTTTATTTTATTTTTGATCAAAGTATATGACTCAAATCTCTATTATTGAATGTGACCAGGTTTATCAGTTGATGAAAATGAAATTACAGCTATTAAAGCACTAGAGAGTGGAGTTATTTTCTTCATACTGAATCCCATATCACAAGATGGCATACATTATTTATGGGAATATGCAACATTGCGACAGAAGAAACATACATGCAAACGAGTTGCTAAGAGGGACAAGTCCACGCGAAAATACGATGAGCTTGAAAATAAACATAGTTTAGTTCCACCACCAACGAAGAGTAGGTCTGTTTGGACAGATTCTCTTCATGAAATATTTTTGGAAGCCATTACAACACTCTCCCTAAAGAGTAAGTTTTTCCCAACATGTATTGTGTAAAATATGAGATCATTCAAAGATTATCTACATGTATATCGCGTAAAATATTTAATTTTATTTAGAATTTTTTTCTACAAGAGCTTATCCAAAGAAAACTATTGAACTTGATGGATATTCCTGAATTGACTAGCAGACATGTTGCATATCATGTGAAGGTTTACTACTTTTAATTCAATATATGCTTAATCTATACAATAAATTTTATCTATAGAAAAATAAATGTTATTTTGTAGATGAAAATAGAAAAAATAATACTAATTGAGTATAGAGTTGATGGTGTTCTATCATTAAATAAATGAGCATAATGAGAAAGCTTCTTTTTATTTATAATAATTAAAACCAAAATATTTGTTACACAAAAGTGAAAATAAAATTGATTTATAACCTTTTAAACATATTTTAAAGTAGGTAAATATAAAATAGAATCAATAAAAATAAAGGTCTATTTATAATAAATTTTCAAAAAAGTTTCATCCATAAAGTCAATGAATTATAAATTACAATTTAGAGAACATTTCATCAATGCCAATAATAAGAAAATAATTTATATAATAGATAACTTACAATGAGAAAACAATGATACTTAAATATACACATAAGCATGCATGCACATAAATATATACTTAATGCATGCAATATTAAAGTAACAATCATAAAGAAATAGCATTAGATTCAATTTAATTGAAAGATTACTCTTCTTATTTAACGAATTCATATAAAATTTTAATAAAATATAAAATTATCTATTGATAAAATACCAAATTTGGAAATATAAAATATTATATATAATATAAAAAAATGTTGTATAAATAAATGACTGAAATAGTAGGATAAAATAGATATGACATGAAATAAGGTCATGGAGTGGGAGTTTTTTTTTGAGGGGGGGGGGGGGGGGGGGGGGGGGGGGGCCGAGGGCACAGGAGTAAAAAATGTCTATTAGTCAAAGTTAAAGAGAATTTTTAATGTTTAAATAAGATCTTGGAGTGTGAATGATTTTCAATCCATTAAACTATTGCAATTTTTCTTAAATGGAACTCAAGCATTCATGTATGAGATATTTAGTATTAATTTTAAATAAAAATCATCAAATTTGAAAGTTATATTTATATTAATTCATTCTTATGTTAGAAACTCTATGATAGAACAAATATTAAAAGTTAGATGACCTTTGTGTGAAAAACTACTTCAAGCAAACCGTTGCATCACTATTTTTCTTTATAATTAGCGCATAGTTTTTAAACTCATGTTTGCAAACTTTGCAGAAATATCGTATGAGCTTGAAAAAAGATACTGATCCAGATTTGATTTTTGATTTGGGTAAAATCATATCTGATAATGCTAATCAATTGTCCACAAGAAAAGATGATGATAGTATTCCAAGTTCAGCTACACAACTTATAATAGGAAATTTAAACTCTATTGCCTATGATATAAGAGTTGATTTGTAACGACTCGAAAAATGATAGGTTAAACTAGAGCCTAAGCGTGGGGGTTAACGTCAAGTGGTAAGGGCAAAGGCTAAGGGTTTTGGGTGTAGGCCATGGTTTGGGAACCCAGGGTACCTAAAACTAGTCCTAGCTACTGCCTTACTAGACCACGAGGGTCTTCACGACCCGTGGTTGCCACCACGAGTCGTGGTGCTACCAGTGGTTGGCTAGGCAGTAAGCCCTAGATTTGTGCCAAGCCAAGGCACCTCTTTAAGAGCCACTTCACGGCTCGTGGTCATGACCATGGGCCATGGGAAGGCTCGTGGAGTTGCCTTAGCTTGGTAGGAGTGGTGCAATGTTGTGGGAGCTACTGCCCCAAAGACCATGAGCACCACCACGAGCCGTGGTTCCCTAGACGGTCCGTCAAAATGGCCGTGTGGATCACTTGGCCTCAAGGGGAGGCAAGGCAGCTTGGCCAAGCCACTGCCTCAAGACCACAACCATCACCACGACTCGTGGTTGTGACCACGGATCGTGGGAGGTCTCGTGGTCCTCCCTTGGGCCCTTGAGGGATTGTGAAGGTTTAGAGGCACACTGCCTAGGGGACCACGGGCACCACTACGAGCCGTGGTGCCCCTCACGACCCGTTTAGTTGGGCGTTGTCCCTGACAGGCTGCCTAAGTTGAGGACATTTAGGTAATTTCGTTTTAATTAATTATTAAATGGGGTTGATTTTAATTGTTTTATATCACAAGTATATATATTTTTAAGTCCTAAAATAAGTCATTTACTCCTTATTTTTCTTAAACCCAAAAGAAGTTCCTCCTTTAAAAAATTCTCTCTCTAAACTCAAGGAAGAAGAAGGAAGCCATTGAAGCTAGGGTTGGTGGATTCCAAGGTGTTTCTTCTTCAATTTTCGTGGGGATTCAATAGCAAGGAATGGTAGTCTTCATCCTTGTGTAACTTTTCATTCAAGGAGCCAATTCCAAAGGTGATTTCAAAAAGCATATCGCTTCTCTCTCTCTCTCTCTTTTGCACTGTTAAGTTCAAACTATCACTAACGGCTCTTTTGAGCTGGTTACGGCTATCACCGGCCAGCTCCGATGAGCCCTATAGGCAACACACGTAACACCAGAGGAAGCAACAACCCCAAATTTCCAGACCCGGCGAACAAGAATAGACCGCCTCAACCAGAGGACTTTCCACCTCTCAGAACCAAGCCCATGGAAATAGACCAAACCCACAATCACAATAGAAAGGACTCGTATGCAGGTGCTCTAGGATACATAATGGGAAATCAATCAAAACTGAAAATAAGGCTCCCTCCAAGATCACACGAAATCATAGATGGCAAAGTAGTTGTTGCGCCCCGTTTTTCGCAAAATGGATTTTGGTGCATGACCTAACAAATCTTTTGGGCTTTGGGAATTGAAGGAGTCGCCACCTAACGAATTAAGGCGCGTTAGGGCACCTATCTAACCTAACTAAGTCTAGCTAAGGTCAACGAACCAGAGATCAGGGTAAGGGTTCAAGTTACCTCAAGGGGAAGGTGTTAGGCATCCCTCGAGGTCCATAAATGTGGGTCCCGGCTGTGTCTCATGCAATTTATGTGGGGGTTACAAGTAGCATTTAAGGTCACTTCATTTATTGGTTATTTATTAAACATGATTGCTAATATTAAACAATTAAGATCAATTTATTTATTTATTTAATTGATTAAGCATGCAAGACTAGGTGATCTAATAATACTAAAGAATTAACTCAAATAAAATTTAAAAGAGGTAGCGAGAAGATAAAGAGTAGACAAGTATATAAGCAAATATCATTTTTATTTAATTAAACTACCCCAAGTATATATGATTATAAAACAAGTAAAGGGAGAAAGGAAAGGGGACTTTGAAGGACTTTACAGATCAGCACTCGACTTTCTTTATTTCGGTCAGCTTCTCGTAAGGACAGACAAAACCAAAGTTTGTCATTAAGTCCAAGTCGATGTCATCATCTCCGTAAGGCCTAAACAACCCCTACCCCACCACCACATGCCTTTCGTCTCTAAATGGTGCTTAGCGTCCCCGCTTAAGGTCCAAGAGGCATTGAACTACTATTAGGAGGTTTTAGACTAAAAATAACATAAGGCTTCCTAATAGGCCCACCTAGACACCAAATCAAACAAATAGGACAACATTTATCACGTAGTCTCATGTTGGCCTCTAAGTTTTAATTAAACATGCTAGCAAATACAAGTAAAGTGAAAAGGTCGCATGCAAAGTGTGTGTCATACAAACATATATTATAACGACATGGTTATTTAATTAGGAGTAGCAGGAAATTATTACAGTGTAAACTTTAACTATTTATTGATCAGGTTAACTAGGACATATTAGTTTAAATAGGAAACATATGGGCAGAAACAATTGAAACAGTGACAGATTATTTTCTAAATTATCTCAACAGAGCAGATTCAAAACATGCAGCGAATTAGTTATTACCATTTTTAAAAATATGTGGCAAAACAATCAGTTACAAATGCAGAAAATTAATAGTTCGAGCAAATTTCATTTTTAACATGCTGGAAATTATTTAAATTGATTAATCGGCATTGGTTTTATTAGTTAAGTCCTACAAACATAATTTCTAATCAATTAGCATGCTGAAAGTATTAAGCCTACAGATATGATATCTAAGGGATGAAATAAAGATATAACAATTACATGAATAATTATTTCTTATTCAATCCGGGGTTTAAATAAGGGTCTGCAACAACAGTTCAGTAGATTAACTTGTTGAAATGGTTATAAAACATATAAAATAAAGATCATGATTTTTAACTGATTTTTAAAAGGTGACATAGTTATTAACTGTTAGTTTAAAAAGTCGCAGAAAAGTGATTTAAGTGCAAAAATATGGCAGAACAGTAGCAGATCCTATCAGAGATTTATTTTAAATGGTAATCAAATTATTAAATGCACAAATTAATCTGTAGCTGGTTTTAAGAAAAAAATAATGCGGGAAGTGATTTATTAATCTTATTTTAAGTAGTAGAAAACTGTTTAGCATGCTGAAACCAGTGGCAAAAATACGTTACATTATTTCAGTCATTAGCATGATGGAAATTAATTAATAATACCTATGAACCTGATTTCTAAGTGGTTGAAAAGGTCAAATATTGCATAACACCTATAGACATGATACACTAATAAATCAAATCAAATCTCCAACCTATAGGCATGATTTCTAAGCTATTTCTAGTATAAGACAGAATATTGAGCAAAATATTTATTTATTTTTTTACCACCTTTTATATATTTTATATGAGAGCTATAATTTAATAAACAAGGCAACTAGAAAAGCACATAAAAGACAAACACTTTAAAATCATTCACGTTATGCTAAAAATTGTATTGCAGAGAATTATTAATTTATTTTTATACTCAATTAATTAATAATTAGAGTAGATGACCAACATAAAACATATTTACAATTTAGTTAACATTTAAAAGTAATAAAATCACCCTTTTTTATTTTTATTTTTAGTTAGTTTTAGAGTGAACAAGCCATTAGATCACGGTCCTATAGGCATGTTTCCTAAGACATGTAGGTTACGAAAAAATAAATAAGCAAATAGCACGTAAACCCCTCCCCCTCTTAGACGATCCCCAAGTTATTTCATAGATCGAGAGAGTTAAGAGTTTATACAAAATTATTATAATTCCGAATCAATTCTCCAAATACGAATATAAACAAAATAAAATAAGGTATAGCTTCAAATCGACATCCCTTCCCATGGAGACTCTTCAAGTCTTGAAATCTAAATTCAACCCTGCTAAATAGAATATACCAAAGACAAGATCACAAAATAATAATAACTACACAGATAGAACAACAAAAGGTATTCACAACAAAACAACACGGATTGCAAACATGTCATATGAGATCACCCATTGAGAAAGAAAGGATAAGAAAACTAACCCAAATGCTTCCTTTTACTTATTAATACCCAACATACAACAATATTCAAAGTAAAAATGAGATTTAACCTAACGAAGGGGAGCTAACCAATTATGTTGAATATTAATCAGCAATGAAGACCCCTTAATCAAACTTTCAGCCCGTACACAGAATATTAATCTGCCGCAGTCTTGATTTGTGTAGAAAATGCTCATTTGAAGGAATTTTTGAAACCCTTTCAAAAATTCTTCCTAGTATCGAGATTTTGCAAGAAGAATGCTCTTTTATGAAATTTTTGAGACCCTCTCAAAAATTCTGCCCCAATTACTAATTTGTACGAAGAAATACTTTTGCAGGAATTTTGAGTTTCCTGCAGAAAATTCTGCTTCTGTATCATCACTTGCAAGAAATTGTCCTTCTGATGGAATTTTTGAGACCCTCTCAAAAATTCTGCTCCAGTTAACACCAAAAAGGGGAAATGGAATTTTATTATGATAAGATCGAACTCCATAGGAGCGCCTACGTATCCCCTCTTAAACGGGAATCAGGTTTGATATAGTTCCAAATACAAAGAGCATAGTTCAAGACATTAAACAGAGCATATAGCAACAACCAAAAGATAAATTCTGACCAAACTTTATTGCCCATATGCTAACATGGGTACCTTCCTTGTCAGAACTTGACGGAACGTGAATATAGAGAACTTAAGCTTACATGGCATAAGCCTTGCTTTAAATGACATTCAACATGTTTTCTGTTGGGATTTCTTTGGTGCAAAGTCCTCCAAGCATATGATCTTGGTATTAATCAATTGTTGAATCTTGTCTTTCAGATCACAACATTCTTCTATGGTATGTCCTTTCATCCTTGAGTGATAAGCGCAAACCTTAGAGGGTTCAATCCACCTTGCACATATATTCATCCTTATTTCACCGATAGGAGCGATGTGACCAGCAAGCCTCAACTTTTCATAGAATTGATCTATAGGCTCCGTCAAAGGAGTTTAAATTTTGATGGGCCTTTTCTCAACATTGAATAGATTTTTGCGAATATGTTTTTGAGTGAGGGTTTTGACATTGTGAACAGGATAAGTAGGCTTTTGATGTGGAGGCATTTGATATGAAGGGATTTGATATGGTATGAGCGGCGCACAATACCAAGGGACTTGATTTAGAGGTGTTTGATATTGAGGAGCTTGTAAGGGAGGACTCGGCATACTCGGAGTAAGATATGGAGGTCTGGGAGCATAAGCATGATGTTGAGGAGGATATGGGTAATTTGGAAAATGAGTGTTCTTTGGAGGCATTTGAATGGAGCTTGGTTGATTTTGAGAAGTAGGGTGAGTGGGTGGAAGATTATCTTGGAGAATGGTTTGACTTGTGACAGACGGCTTATCTATGTTTGTCTCCAGAGTGGGATCGACAGAGAGTAACAACTTGGCCCGCTCGCGCATATCCGACACCTCTTCTTCTAACTTATTTATTTTCAGTTTCAGGCTTGAGACCAACTTGTCTGAAGGATGTTTATTTTCAATAGTCTTACTCATAACCTTCTCATTAGTCGTCTTCTTCTTCCCTTTGTGATTCTCATTTGGAAGAGAAGGAAGAGCGTCCTTTGATCGCATATGGTAAACCATGGTCTACAGATCAACCGTTGGGGAAGGGTAAAAAATAAAAGTAAAAACAAAAGAAAACCCAAGTTAGAGTGTTGCATTAATTGAGATAGCAAGCACACTGCTTTAAGATAAACGCCCTAAATGCAAGGAGCCTCGTTGAGCTAGAGGTAGGCCTAAGACGACATATAAGTAATGCACAATAATTAATTCAAGCTTTATTTGCCAATTGGAGTTTAGAGTTAGAGAAATAAAAGCGATCTTTATTTATTATAAAATTTGAACAATACATCATAATTGAAAAACAAAAACTGAAATAAACTAAGGGAAAAAGAGGTAACAATGGGAAAGTCATCCTAAATTCTGAAAATCTTGAAGATATTGGTTCCAAGAGCTTGGCGCCAATTGACTTCTTGTATAGGGAGTGACTTCATTCTTGATCTTCAACACGTTGCGTGCCCATATGTTTTCCCTTTCATCAGTGAGCTCGTAGTATCCTTCCCCACTTACTTCTTTGTCTTTGACCTTCTTTAGGATCCATATGGAATATTCACGTGTGCATAAGGCCTGTCGTGCACCCATAGGAATGGTTAACACTTACTCCCATCTTCGAAGTATGATGTGGACTTGTGGTTTATCTAATCCAAATTCATACTTAAACTGCTCCATGTCAGAGAGGAGTGGTATTACCTGAGTTCGCCCAAATTGGCGGAGTACTCGAAGAGGAGTGTATGGTTGAACGCCTTTTAAGACAATGAGCTCAATGAAGTATCGGTCATCGCCTCTTACTATTGCATGAGGGGTGGACAACCAATGGAGCTTCCATTGGATGCGGTAGCTCTCGAGCTCTGTCAAGAATATCTGCCAGTCTACGAATCCTATAGGGGCGGTGAAAGCTATCATTCTTCTTGGATGATTATCAATCTTGTTGTCATAACCTAGAAAGATGTCTACCGCGTCAGACCGTAGGTAGAAGTGTTCAATAGCCCATAATTGCTGCAAAAGGTTACATCCCTCGAAAAACATTCGACCATCGGATGCTGACATACTCCTCATTATTTTCGCCAAGATCATGGGTACTAGGGTTTTCCTAGGTTCGCCTTCTCTTTGGGCTAAATCTCGAACCACATAACCCAAGCGTGTGTCAATCCTTCCCCTTATCTTAGGAATATACCAAAGACAAGATCACAGAATAATAATAACTACACAGATAGAACAACAAAAGGTATTCACAGCAAAACAACACGAATTGCAAACATGTCATATGAGATCACCCATTGAGAAAGAAAGGATAAGAAAACTAACCCAAATGCTTCCTTTTACTTATTAATACCCAACATACAACAAAATTCAAAGTAAAAACGAGATTTAACCTCACGAAGGGGAGCTAACCAATTATGCAGAATATTAATCAGCAATGAAGACCTCTTGATCAAACTTTCGACCTGCACACAACAAGATAGCAAGTATAGAGAAGCTTTTATGTTTACCGAAAAACTAAATTATATTTTTAAGAGTAGAGAGCAATATATATTTTTAGTATTCAAGTATTGAGCAAAGTCAAGATGTGAGAGTGTAGAGAGTGAGAGGAGGCCTGATTTATATAGGGAGTAGGAGGACACATAATAAAGGAAAAGAAATAAATTAAGGATCCATTAACAATTTCCTTATTAAGAAGGAAGACAAATTACTTTTTTTGAAAATTTTATTTTTACCAATTATAACCAAATACGAAATCTGCTCAATTTTTAAATGAGGTAATGCAAATCAGTCAAAATCCCTTTTTACATCAATTCGATAAAGTTTACCAAACCAAAGAATGTAAGAAACATTCTTGTCTTATTAATGGAAAGGAACAACAATTAAGGGCAATTGATAAGATATTCACAACGGCTACTATCAACCGTATCATAATAATTTTACTGTAACCCAAAAGGTAAAAGGTCTGTCACAATATGCATAAGGCAAATGGATCAATTTAAGATAGTACAAACCAATATTATAAAAGGATGCACCAAGTAATTCTACAAGGAAAGGAATAATCTGCACTAAAAGTAATAGTCAAGCTTACTCAAATATTTGCTAATAACTAAATTAGTGATAATCAGTAGCAATGTTAAAGAGATCCTATAAACTTGTTAAGCAGGCTAACTAGAAGGAAAAATTCACATACTTACTAATCAACTTAAGATAAAAAAGTTTCAGGTGTAATCACTAGTTCGTTAAATCACACAACCCAAACATGCTTCAATAATTGATAGGATGACCACACGACTTAAAACATGTATTAAGCAATGATAATATCTTAAGATACTTGCATCATCATCCACAATAGTTTTAAAAATTCAGGAACACAGAGTTAAAATGACGAGCATAACATTAATTTAAACTTACTTGGACGGATCTGTTAAGATCCGTCTTTAACAAACACAGAACTTTCAAGATCCTGGCCGGAGTAGCGATGCTTTGCCACTGTTGTTGACCTCGCTTGCTTTGTCGGAGTTCTCGTGTTGCTCACTTTGCCGGAGCTGCTGCCTGAGACGGAGCTACTCACTATTGTTGATGCTTCCCTCGCTGGTGGCTTGCTGTCGACGACTGCTGTCCGGTTGCTGATGTTGCTCTTCGTCGGGGCTCACTGGTGCTGCCTGTCCGCCGGGACTGGCTGTTGCTGCTGGCGGAGCCTGCTGCGTCATCTCGCCAGGCTGCTGGTTGCTCTGGCCGAGCTGCTGGATGCTGGCAGATGAGGAACACAAGTAAAGGAGAGGGGAAGAAAAAAGCAGCGAGGAAAGGAGGGATGGAGGTTTCGCCAAAGAGGGCGATGGAGGAGGGGAGGGAGGCGCTGATTTTTTTTTTGAGAAGAGAGGAATGGAAGAATGAAGTTAGGGTTTGGTCTTTTTAGGTTAGAATAGGAAATAATAGCTTGGATGGATCTGGACCATTGATTTCAATAAGATGTAAGGCTGAGATTTAATCTTGTTATGACTATGAGGAACGAACGGCTCAGATTAGAAGTCAATTAATGACCTGAAATTGGAAAGATATAGGCTAAAATTGAAAAAATGAATAGGCTAGAATTGAAAGGAATTAGAATGAAACAGGCTACAATTTAAATGATTTTTAAGAAAATCAAAGGAATGCTATTCAATTAAAGTACTACATATAATAAAACATTTTCATACAAATTATACACATCTAAATTTTAAAACATTTAAATAAAATAGTTATTTCGAGTTTTGCTAATAATTTTAAAAACTATTTTAGTAATATTTACAATAATTTTTTTTAAAGCATGCATACTAAATATAATTTTTTTAGATAAAATCGATTAAAATTTTAAATTCGACCTATTTTTAAAAATACGTATTTAATCGAATAGCATTTCCCAAAAAGGGTTAAAGGTTGGTCAAAATTGGGTTTCAACAGCAGTCGTGGTATTTACAAAGGAGGAACACGAGCTTCTGACGGACACCTGCCGATGGACAATAATCGGTAAGTTTTCTAGAGGAAGACCAGCCATCGATAGAATCAAATATGATTTTACTAAGATTATCACTACCAAAGGGGAAGTTAAAATTGGAGCTAAGGATAGATATCATAATTTTATTGATGTTGAAAATGAAGAAAACTTCAATGATATCTTTTCTAGAGATTCTATTGCATTAAATAATGATGTTGATATAAAGATCTTGAAATGGACCCTAAATTTCAAACCGAATGCTGAAAATTCTTTAGCACCTATGTGGATAAATCTCCCGGATTTACCTTGGCATTACTATGAATGGGATACCCTTTGTAGAATTGTGGATCCCATAGGGGTCCCGTTGAGCATGGATAAAGTGACGACTACGAAAACAAGACCAACCACAGTTTGGTTAAGAGTTCAAATTGATCTTGCAAAACCTCTGATCCATACAGTGAGAGTAGAAGTAAGAAATCTTTCTGGTGAAGAAGAGACTTTTGAGCAAAAAAATGAATATGAAACACTGCCAATCTATTGCTCCCACTGCAAAGTTCAGAAGCATTCTACTGAAAACTGCAAGGTGGTCCACACAGGATCAACTAAGGTTAGAGAACAACAATCTAACATAGAGGAAAAACGAAAAGAGGATGTAGATACCCACGCCAAAAGAGGAAGCCAGAGCCTTCAACGACAACAAAAACAAAGAGCAATGGAGCAACAAAATGGATCAAACACCATGCCCATGGAGGAAAGCTTTAATCCCACTAAAACAAAGATGAGGGATGGCATGATGTGGTAAAGCGAAGGGGAAAGGAAATCATTTCAAAGGAGACACCAAATGGGGGAAAGTTTACTATTGGCAACAATACGACCAAAGTAACCAGTAACTTCTTCAATATCCTCCAAGACAAGGAAAATAGGGACATGGAAGATGCAAAACCTAGCCAAGTGAACCTGGAAGAACATGATACTTCAGCAAATCAACAAAATCAAGTGAGAAGCTCAAGGTGGGACAAAGCTCAAAAAGAAAAAGAAGGTAAGGCTAGCAAAAGACACCAACCAAAGCTCAACGTTAGAAGTACAAGAAGTGGAAATGCTGCTATTATTACCAATCCTGAGGAAGAACTACAAGGCGAAATGTTGAGTTTAGTTATCAAAGATCCCAAAGACATAAAAAACATACAAAATAAAAGGAAAAAGTTCACCGGAGAAGTTTCTATCCCGAAAGAAGTCACACTCCAAGGTGAATTCAGAGATGCTGATGGAATTATTAGGAAAAAAGAGGCAATTCAGCTTACAAAATGGGCCTCACTCACTAACAAAATGGAAACTCACGAAGACACTATTAGCCAAGGAGCCAATTGGAAAGGAGAAGTAAATACTGAAACTCATGGAATGTATAATAAAAAAGAAGATGGATACAACAACAACCATGAACTCCCGTATAAACAACACATAGAGCCTAGAGAAAGAGATGAATATGAAGAAGTTTATCATGATGTGGAAGTAATGGAAACAGACTTTGAGCTTACTCATACCAGAGAAAAAGGCCAAACTATGTCAGATGATGAGGCCATTAGAGGAACCAACAGATCAAAATCTCAGGAAACTGGTAACAGCTTAACCTCCCAAGTTCAATAAAACATTAGAGTTTACAACAACCTATCTCCCAGGAACAATCAGAATCTTGGCAAGATTTATGATCAAAGTCACACCATGACAGAAGAACTCAAAAACACTCAAACTACTTCTACCCTTGAATATATCTCATGATTGATACACTATCGTGGAATATAAGAGGGATAGGATCAACATGATCTCTAGAAAGACTCCAAACATTTCAGCAACAATTTCAGATTCCTTTAATATGTCTATAAGAGCCAATGGTGGACAGTAGAAAGATGGAAAGATTCAAAAGGAAGTTAAGAATGGATCATAGTTACTGTAATTTCTCTAATAAGATCTGAATTTTTTGGACAATTGAAGTGGACATCACCATCCTTCAAGATAAAGAACAACATGTTCTGATCAAAGCCACCCATCTTAACAATTAGCCCATATTCTTGACTGTAGTGTATGATAAATGCACCGAAGACCTAAGAAGAGAACTATGGAATGATTTGAGAGAAATGGCTAACAATATCCAAGGAATCTGGGGTGCCATTGGGTATTTCAATGTTATCACCTCTATTGAGGAGAAAAAAGGAGGTAGAAGCTACAGACGGGAAGAAATCCTTGATTTTTTAGAATGTCTTAATGACTGTGGGCTTCAAGATGCAGGCTACAATGGTTCTATATACACGTGGTGTGATAATAGGGATCCTCCTACTACCATATGGAAGAGACTTGATAGATTAGTCTATAACTCTAGCTGGTTTGACTCTTCTCTAACACTTCAGTGACTCTTTTGTCTAAAACCAACTCTGACCATGCTCCCCTTCTAGTCAAGATGACAAATGAAACCACCCATTTCATAAGATATTTCAAATTTCTGAACTTTTGGACTGATCACCTGACTATCTTAAGACTGTACAAGAAAGTTGGGAAGGAAATATCTATGGAAATCCTATGTACATTCTTCATCAAAAAATCAAAAGGATGAGTAAAGATCTTAGCATTTGGTCTAAACTAACTTTTGGGGATATTTATGAAACTCCAAAAAAATTAGAAGCAGATATCAAAATTCTTGAGGATACTTGTGTGAACAACAACACCCTAGAGAACAGAAGTGAGCTCTCTAGATGTAATTTTGAATTCGTTAGATATCTCAAGATTCAAGATAGTATCTTGAGACAGAAAGCCAGAGCTAAATGGTTTGAAGAAGGAGATGCCAACACTACCTAGTTCCACAATATTATGAAAGAAAGGAGAAGGAGATTGAATATCTCAAAAATTATGGATGAACATGATCAATGAATTGAAGGAAATAATAACATTGTTGAAGCTGCTGTTAGGCATTTCAAAAATATGTTTACTCAAGATACTCATCATTCCAATTTTGAAGCTCTAGATTGTATTGAGAGGTGCTTAACTGAAGATGATAACTCTATGTTAGTATCTATCGCCACTATGCAGGAGATTAAATATTGCATATTTTCCATTGATAAAGATAGTGCTCCAGGTTCAGACGGACTAAGTGGACATTTTGTCAAAGTGCTTGGAACATCATAAGTTATGACCTCTACAGAGCAGTTGAGTCTTTCTTCCAGGGTGCAAAACTTCCTAAGTTTATCACTCATACTTGTTTGGTTATGATTCCCAAGATAGACCACCCCCAGAAGTTTACTAACCTGAGACCTATTAGCCTTTGCAATGTTTTCAGTAAAGTCATTTCTAAAATTCTTAATAACAGAATCTCCAGCTTACTCCCCAAAATCATATCCAAGAACCAATCTGGTTTTATCGGAGGGAGGGGAATTTCTGAAAATATCCTTCTAGCACAGGAAATTATCAATGATATTAAGAATCCTGCTAGAGGAGGAAATGTTGTGCTAAAATTAGATATGGCCAAGGCTTGTGATAGAGTCTCTTGGGAGTTCCTATGCCAGGCTCTAAAGAGATTTGGTTTCTCTGAATGGTGGACTCATCTGATGTACAATTTCATATCCAGTAACTGGTATTCTGTTATTATTAATAGGATAAGACATGGATTTTTAATTCCAGTGGAGGCGTGAGACAAGGAGATCCAATATCCCCATCTTTATTTATCATCAGTGCTGAATTGTTCTCTAAAATGCTAAATAACTTGTATGATAAACAAGGCTACAAGGGGTTCTATATGAACACTAATGGCCCAAGGATAAATCACTTATCCTTTGCAGATAATACTATTCATTTTTGTAATGGTAGCAAGAAACCTCTTGAAATGATGCTTAAAACTCTGAAAGTATATGAGGAAGTTTCTGGACAACTACTCAATAAGGAAAAAAGTTGTTTTGCAGTGGCCAATAATTCCAAAGCTGCCACTATTAACAAGCTCAAAAACATTACTGGTATGAAACATCAGCTCTTTCCTATTAGATATCTTGGTTGCCCTCTTATTACTGGTAAAAAAAAGATCTCTCACAATTCAGTTATGGTAAGCAAGATCATTGACAAGATTAGAGGTTGGCATACTAAATTTCTTTCCACTAGTGGAAGAGCTATTTTGATTAGACATGTTCTCCTTGCGATGCCAATTCATCTCTTTGCAGCTACCACCCCCCCCAAAGGTACCATTGAGCTTATAGAGAAGTACATTATTAGATTTTTTTGGACAAGGCAAGACACTAGAGGTAAGTATCATTGGGCCTCTTGGAAGAACTTGTGCTACCCTTATGAGGAGGGTGGAACGAACTTTAGAAATCTTGAAGACATGTGCCATGCTTTTCAAACAAAACAATGGTGGAACCTCAGAATCACTACTTCACTATGGAAGAATTTCATTAAAGATAAATACTTCAACAATATGCACCCTATCAAGGCCCAATGGAGCAGAGGACAACCACAAAGTTGGAAAGTTCTTTGCAACATTAAAGAAGAGGTGGATAAGAACATCAAATGGATCATTGGGAAAGGAGAGGTGGACTTTTGGTATGACAATTGGACTAATATTTGACCTCTGTATCTTTTGTTTCCTGATAATGTACAACAACAACAAATTAGTATCAAAGATGTCTACATTGATGGAATGTCGGATTGGGACAAACTTCATAATCAACCTGACGCGGACACTAAAGATAAAATTAGAGAGCTCAATATTATGTTGCATATCAATAGAAGAGACAAAGCCATTTGGATCCCTAACACCAATGGAAATTTCACTATTAAATCCTCCTGGAGCAATTATAGGCAGAGAAGTAACGGTAACAATTTTATAAAAAACATTTGGCATGAGGATATTCCTTTCAAAATCTCATTCCTCAATTGGAGAGTCATTAAAGATAAACTTTCTACCAATGAAAGAGTCTCCAGGTTTGGTATTCAAGTTGATTGAACCTGCTATTGTTGTAACAACAACAATATGGATCATATCATAGAAGACACTAACCATCTTTTCTGTCAAGGTGACCACGCTAAAAGAATTTGGAGTTTTTTTGTAGGTCCTCTAGGAATCGATCACACCAACAGGAGCTACAAGATGATGTTACTTAATTGGTGGAACTACAAGTCCCACAACATTTTTGCTACCTATATAACCAAAATTCTTCCTTTAATCATAGTGTGGGAGCTATGGAAAGCAAGATGCAGCAGAAAGTTTGAAAACTTGAGGGTATCCTTCTATAGGACCAAGACTAATGTTCTAAATACTCTTGTTCAGATTCTAAAAATTGAAATTTAGAAGAGCCAACTTAGGAGAGGAATGGAGTGCAAAATGCAATGCTTGTGAAGCAAACATTGAGCAAAGAGTTTCCAGAGCTATCAAATGGAACAAGCCTCCCCCCACATTGTTAAGTTAAATAGTGATGGGAGTTGTTTACGTGGTATATGTGGAGGAGGGGGAGTGGTCAGAGACAATGAAGGAAGAATTATTTGTGCTTAATCAATACCTCTGGGACCAGGAACATCCAACATGGCAGAAGCAGCTTCAATGTTGTTTGGCATAAAATGGTGTGTAAATAATGGACATAGTGTGATCATTGGAGAAACCGACTCTCTCCTCATTACCAAATGCATCAGAAGGGAATGGAAAGTGCCTTGGAGGATTCTACACATCATCAATGAAATCCAAGAGTTAGTTGAAAAGAATGGATTTGAAATCAAGCATTGTTTTCGAGAAGCCAATAGACCAGTTGATAAATTGGCAAGCATGAGCCATAATTTTGAGTCAATCCATGTCTTCTACTCTCATACTGAGCTTCCCAATCAAGTAAATGGGCTAGTCAATATGGACAAATGGGATATTCACTCTTTTAGGATCAAAATGAACAAACCATCCCATATCATCTACGATCCCCTATAGGAAAATTGGGATAAGCTCCTACCTTTGTATGAATTCTCTTATAATAATAGGTATCACTCCAGCATTGATATGACACCTTTGAGGCATTATGGGAGGGGATATAGATCACCCATAGGATGGTTTAAGACTGGAGATGTGAAATCATTGGAGGTAGATTTAGTGAAGGATGCTCAAGATAAGGTGATGAGTATTCAAGCTAAACTTTTAGCAGCCCAGAGTAGACAGAAGAAGTAAGTAGATCATAAGGTGAGAGCTATGACTTTTCAAACTGGAGAGAATGTTCTCTTTAAGGTATTACCCATGAAAGGGGTGATGAGATTTGGCAAGAAAGGTAAGGTAAGTCCGCGATATATTGGTCCATTTGAGGTTCTTGAATGTGTGGGACCGGTAGCATATAGGTTGGCTTTACCTCCTAATCTATCGGGTGTTCATCCAGTATTTCATGTGTCCATGTTGGAAAGATATCATGGTGACGGTGATTACATCATTAAGTGGGACTCAATTGTGTTAGACAAAGACCTCCAATATGAGGACGAACCAATTGCAATTCTTGATCGTGATATGCGTAAGTTGAGGACCAAGGAGATTAAGTCCGTAAAAGTTCAATGGAAGCATCGTCCAGTTGAGGAAGCAACTTGGGAAACCGAGAGGGACATGCGAGACAAGTATCCCCAATTGTTCGTCGAATGAGGTACTACTTCATTCTTCATTAGCCTATTATTTTCCTAACGTTTGTAACTTGGGGACGAGTGATGGGTCAATTGGTATCTATTGTAACAACCAAATTACTTCATTATAGAAAAACAAATGGAGAAAAATTTGGGGTCGAAAAACTTTTTTCGTAGTATTTGGATTTTCCCAACCTAATCCAAATTTGGACGAAATCAGAGTCATTACGGTATAGGGTAATCTGGTAACAATCAGGTGAATTATTTATGATTTTGATTATATGAGGGGATAGATAACTTGTTGAGGAATCCGTACGACTTTATGGAATTGAATTCAGGCAAGTAGAACTCCTGGAATTGATCTTAGTGTGAATGGTATTTTCTGAATGTCGTTGGTTAAATGTGTGTTGTGAAATGGGAGTCTTGGAATTATTAAAATAGCTCACTGGTTCCGTGCAAGTCGTTGGGGCGGGATTTTTACCACCAGGGTGGGGTCGCTGCAGCGGGGTGAGGGCCACTGTGGTGGGTTTGACACGATTTAAAGTCGTAAATAAACCCCTAAACAATCTTATTCTGCTCTTTTCGACTTTTAGAGCTAAGGAACGGACCCTAGGCGACTCTTAACAATTTTCCACCATTCTTGAGGCTAAAGGTAAGCTTTTCACTACCCGAATATATTTTTTGATCCGTAGAACGTAATAGAATGGGTAATTATCGATGGGGAAGGGTTTTGATACCGATTCTATGGTGGAAACATCCCTAATTTGAATACTTGGGATCATGGGTTTGATCTAGGGTTCATAGAATTTTTTGTAATTTGGGTAATTAGTGATTGTTTATTGATTCCCGTATTATATTGATTAAATTTAAAGGGAAGGATCAAGTTTCTTAGGGTTTCAAGCTTGTTTGGAGGTAGGTGATGGTTGTGATTCTATGATTGTGTGATGTATGTGTGTTCTTGCTTCATTATGATACATGTATGTATATGACTGTTTCATTATTGATCACATTTGTTGTAAATGAGATAGATGAATTATGATGGCCAAGATATCATGGCTTAAATGTATGATCTTGAGGATGTACTTTTGATTGTTATTGTGGTGCGTTGAATGGATCGGTTGCCACATTTCGGCATAACTAACTTGGATCAGTTGCCCCATTCTGGCATAACTATGGGATTGGTTGCCACATTCCGGCATAATTATTGGATCAGGTGCAACGTTCCGGTATGCTAATAGTTTGGGTTTGAGTTCCATGAGAGTACCAATGACTTGCTATAATTGTGTATCTTGAGAAATGTAAAACTGTACCTTGTTCGTAAATGTTGATAATATTGTATATGTCCTATATATGCATGTGATTATATTGTTGTAATGACTTTTGTATGTTGCACTTAGTGGGATAGCCGCGTGATCCTATGAGTACACTATGGTCGGTACTGATACTGCACTTGCTCTTATTTTTGTTGAGTACAGGGCATCTTCAAGCGGCTATTGACAGACCTCGCTTAGGAGATCAATGATCGTTCGAATTCCAGGGTGAGCCAATTCTTCCGGGCTGCCATGGGTTCTTTTTCATCTATGTCCACCATTTTCGGACTTAGACTTTTGTCCTAGTTAGTGATTAGTTCATTAGATTGGGGTTGCATCCCTTCTTGTTTAGACTTGTTGAACTTTAGATGTTTTGGTACATTGACTTTCAGGTTCTAGGTTATTTATTCTGCATTGTTTAGTTCGTTGTTAGACTTTTGTTGGAGTTTACTATTTCTTTCTTTAATATTTAACTTGTTTCCGTAACCTAAATGCCTTAGTGTTTGCTTTAGTTGCTTGGTTTGGGTTGTATTAGTGGTTCTCCCACCGGAGAATTAGTGTGGGAGCCAATCATGATGGTCTGGGTCGTGACACTTAATTACCAAAAACGAAATTAAATAATAGGGTAGTGAAAAGACCAAAGTACCCTCCGAAAATCCGGTTTTGAATTTCCTTATCTAGACATCCCAACTTTAAATGGGCATATCTCCCTCAAACAAACTCGAAATCGCGCAAATTTGGTGGTGTTGGAAAGATAATTCAATGATCTTTCCTACGGTGTCAATTTGCACATCTAACACATCCTGAGGTAGGAGTTATGGTCGTTTGAAGTTGACCCAAAACTCATACTTAACTTAACTTTCCAAATTTGATTATTTCCAAAAATATGGCTTCTTTCTAATTCTAGTTCTTCCAAAAGCGAGGTGTTACAATTATACAACAAGAAACTAACGACAGAGGGTATACCGTTCCATCTCTATGATGCTTATCTGAATTAAAAATGTAATATAATATTTTATATGCTATATCATATTTTATAAATATAATTTTATAGTTAAAAGAAATAAGATATATTGTACACACAATCATTTTTCTCTTCACAATCTTTTCTTTTTTACTAACTTTTGTCCCCTAGTTAATTACTAGGGATGATTGCATATTTTGAGTTGAAAGTATTTTAAACTAATTAGATTGCTTAATTTCTATCTAATTGTTCTTAAAATTTTGAATGTACATAGATGATATAAATTTTGTTTTATGAAAGGTAAATGTGTTATTTACAATATAATATGTTAATGAAATTCAAAACTATATCATAACTTGTGAATACATAGTGCAAATAACTATCAGTAAATATGCTTACAAAATCTTAATATCTTATTTGAATGTGTAGAAAAAAAGCGATGGATGAGCTACTGTAGAGGAAGGATTGGTCAACCTCCATTGTAATCCCCCAAGTATGAAACTTGAGGTAGTTGCTCTCATACCTATGTTTTGTAATAGAGCATTATCTTCTGAAAATGTAGTTACAAAGTTAAACAAATTAATATATTTGTACAAATTATTATTTTTCTCTTCACTAGTTGTTTTTCGTACCTACTTTTACTCTCCCAGTTAATTAGTTTAGATGATTGTGTATTTTTGAGAAGAAAGAGTTTCTAAAAATATGATTAATTAATTTTTAATTTATTTTTTTCTTACCTTTTTAGTATACAAATGATCACCTATTGTTATATGAGTTTATAAATATGTGTTGAATAAGATAATTTAAAGTTGAATATCAAAACTAATTCTGACTTGGGAATATATACTGTGAAAATAATTATCATGTATTGTACTAACTATTTTTTTGTGTTTTTTTTTATGTAGAAACAAAAACATGATGGTGCTAATATAGATGAAAGACCATTTCAGCTACACAGTGTTCTCCCGAATTTAGAATCTCAAGTAATTTTTCATATAGTTATATTTTTAATAGAATACTACAATTTTAAAAATAAACTTACAGAGCTAAGAAAATTATGAAAGGTGTACATACTACTATTTTTCTATTCGCTATTTATATATGCTACTCAATTTTCCTCTGCTGCGTAACAAGTGGAGATTATAGTATATTTTAAAGTAAATGAATTTACAAATTATTTGCCTGATATATTTATATTATAGTCATTACGAACATTATTGTAGACAAATGATTAGTTTTTATATATAAGAAATTAAATCTTCTTTGTGCATGATATTTTATTAATGTTATTCGAAACCGTATCAAAATTTGGTAATACAAAATGAAAGTACTTGTCAGTAAATGTGCTTACCTTTTTATGTCTTGTTTCACGTATAGCAAGAAAATTATGGAAGAGTTACCATATAGGAAAGAGCAGCTTTTGACGTCAAAATATTTTCTAATATTTGAAACGGTTACCTCTTGTATTCAGATTAGCAAACCAGAATAAATAAAAGATGAAAAGAAAACACCAAAAAACTATCCGAGTCCACAGAACCCACTGTGTGGCCTTAAGAAATTTAATCCCCTCAAGTAGCCGAGGTTGCAGATTAATTCCTCCCAAGATAAAACGGATTAACCATTAAATAAGTAGTGGTACCTCAAACTTTGATTATTTCAACGAACTTGATAAGACAACATAAATCACACACAGACACGATTAATCGATTTTGTTTTGTAAGAAATATATGCAAAATAAGGGAAGAATTCAATGCAGAAAAATGAGAGAAAACCTCTCTATTTGTAGCCAACAAATGGTAAAGGTAACAACTCTTTCGAAAGAATACAACCTTTCAGAAAGGTCACAACACAATGGAAAAGGCACAACCTTTCAAATGGTCACAGCCTTTTAGAAAGGACACAACCTTTCATAAAGGTCACAACCCTTTGGCACAGTCACAACCCTTCAGGAGTGACACAACCCTTCATTTCCTATTCACACCTTTAAAACCCAACAATCCCCACATGAATATGGAATGACTATTGTTAAAACATATGCATGAAAAATTGTGTGATTCGTAAGTAAGGATTGATTGCATCTGGATAAGTGGGTTTCCCTTTGAACTTTCCATAGTGAACATATATTGGATATACTCGGTCAATCGGTAGATTTGATATCTTTGAACCGACGAGCTTTGGTGTATACCTAGATAACATAAGTCACACAATCAACCCTTGAATGGTTTTTTATTCTCATTTTTTTGTCGGTTTCTGTCATGACCCGAGGCTACCCCCTAGGAGCAACATGGCGTACTTGACCCCGAAGGGGTCTCATACAAGCCCTTAGCATAATCACACTATAACATAAAAGGTATTTAGCAGCAATTAAAAAAGGCATTAGCGGCCATAACTATGGCCGCTATAGCCATTACCAGCCAATGTACCTTGGCCATTGTATCAGGGGTCGGTAAAGGCTTTTGCAGCCTTTTGGACAAAAGCTGGTAAAATCGAGCTCTTTTGCTGCTAAAACTCATTCGATTTAGTGGCAATTTGATGCGGCAATTTATAAGGCTGCTAAATCCAATCCTAAGCGATTAGTTATTCTCATGTCGCGTCCATTTTTATAGCTGGTAAAAACAACTAAATTGCCGCTAAAACACATTTGTTCTAGCGGCAATTGGTTGCAACAATTTAGATGGCTGTTAAATCCAATAGAAATAGTTAGTTATGCTTGTGTAGTGTCCATTTTTATAGCTGGTAAATCTTGCTAAATTGCCACTAAAACGCATTAGTTCTAGTGGCAATTAAAATAGTTGTTAAATCAAATTTAAAACGACAATCATGCTTATGTAGCGTCCATTATTATACCCTCTAAAAGTTCAGATCTTTAACGACAATAGTTTGGTGGCAATTATAAAGGCTAGACTATCCTAATTTTTATGGCTAGAAAATTCACTTAGTTTGACGCTATAAGTCACAAACTTTAGCGACCAATTGGTTAGCCACAAATAATAATGACTACATCCACTCATAAATCCAACAAAATTCTAATAAAAAAAAGAGCTTATTACAGGCAATGAAATTTGTCAAATGCCAAAAAATATATAATAAAATTCAGAAAATATAATATATCTCATCAATCCTAGACAAACGAAAGAAAGTATAATCCAAACTATAGTATCACAACTTAAAAACTAAACTTATTTGAATGAAATATCTAATATCATTATATAACCAATCCAATAAAATAATATCTTCAAAGAATTTCCACGATGGTTCGCCGTACTGAAATATTTCATAAGCAAAATTTGTGAACATCATACCGTATGACCTGAAAATAAAACAAATGTGTCAAAAGATGAAATCCGATTGATAAAAACATCACGAGATAGGAATTATATCATCTCATAGAAAACAACTCAAGGATCCTAAGTCACTTGGATCTCTTGTGTAGATTATGATATAAAGTTCGTTCATGTTTTTATACGAGATCACTAATATTCAGCTATACAAATAACACATATGGATTAGACTAACTATATTACAGGGGCTGGAGATGATGCCAATGAATTTGTGATAAAACTAAGGACTGGTTCCACTAAGATGCTTCCACAAATGGTCACCTCAGTGAAAGCTTGAACCCAAGTGATGAACTCAAAGAAGAAGTAGGGCCTATTCTAGAATGGATTAATGGTTATAATATGAATGATGAGCAGATAGATGTAGAAAGAACAATGTCTAGTCCAAAACCAGTTAACAGTAGTAATAAGGATGAGGAGAAGTAGACAGATGGAGTAAAAGCAGTGCATAGTCCAGAACCAGTCAACGGAAGTAATAAGGATGAAAAGCAGCAGATAAATGGAGTAAAAGCCAATAGTCCAGAACCAGTTAACGGTAGTAATAAAGATGAAGGGAAGCAGTTGGATGGAGAAAAAATTGTGTAGTCCAGAACCAATTAACAGTAGTAGTAAGGCTGAACAACAAATAGATGGTCCAGACAACGACTTTGTTTCTATTCTACAAGGAGAACGTTTCCCTTTAAAGGCAAAAGTGACAAAAAAAATCAACTAGTCCAGAACCAATTGGTGATGCTACTAAGTACTGATCATCAAGGACTGAAATAAATGATTCCCCTACTATGGAACTAGGAAATGTGAATGACAGGACCAATGAGCAGAAAAATGTTTCTATTTCTGACACTTCAACTTCTGTGAACAATACTGAAATTTCAGTAAGGGGTAGAGCGACTGCAGATGATGATATTGCATTGGACTGGTCCTTACCAATGCCAATATATAGTTATACCAACAAAACCTATAGATAAAACTAACTACGCTTCAGGCCTAGAGGGGAGCAGTTTCTGGTTCGATGGGCTATTCCACAGCTGCACGATATAGATGCATTATCAAGAATGGTTGATCCATCACTAAATGGTTGTTATCCATCCAAGTATCTGTCTCGGTTTGCTGCCAAAATTTCCTTCTGTATTAAGGTCAGTCTCTTCCTTTAAATGTTTCTTATAGCTCTTTAATGAAGTGTAAAGTCCCACTTACAAATTATGAGTTTCTGCGTATGAGAAACTTTACTGGTTATACTTCATAAAATGATTCTCCAATCTACCTAAATTCTGGTGTTTTGATTAAATGACTCTGTTTTGGATACTTTATCATAGACTGCATATAACTATTACCAACAAGAAAACAAACTCTACGTTCGAGGGCTGGCAACAATGCTGATGAATTTGGGATAAAATTCAAGGAGTTTGGCAAGTCATTAACAATAGTTATCTCAATTAGAAAATGCAGAAGCAATGGAATATATATCATCTTAAACAAAGAAATGAGGGGATGAGGTGTATAAGGATTACTTTGAGATAGTCATGGTGATGTAGATAGTCTAAAATAGAGAAAGGATGTGACGGGCTGTGTAAGGAGTACCTTAAGTAATTAGAATACTAATACGCAACTACACCAACAAAACCTATAGATAAAACTAACTAGACTCCAGGCCTAGTGGGGACCAATTTCTGGTTCGATGGGCTATTTCACAGGCCTAGAGGGGAGCAGTTATCTTAATTAGAAAATGCAGAAGCAATGAAATATAGATTATCTTAAACGAAGAAATTAGGGGATGAGGTGTATAAGGATTACTTTGAGTAATCGGACCACTAATACTTAGCTATTTCAACAGAACTTGTAGATAGAACTAACAACACTTCAGCCGCTGGCAACAATGTAGATGACTTTGAGATAACATTCAAGGGCTGGCAAGGCATCACCATGAGTAGTCTCAATTGG
Source organism: Solanum stenotomum (assembly GCF_019186545.1). Taxonomy (NCBI): domain Eukaryota; kingdom Viridiplantae; phylum Streptophyta; class Magnoliopsida; order Solanales; family Solanaceae; genus Solanum; species Solanum stenotomum. The sequence continues at coordinate 39,363,098 of NC_064283.1, forward strand.
AAAATACAAAATTCATGGTATGCTGATAGTCTAAAACAGAGAAAGGATGGGATGGGTTGTATACAGAGTAGCTTCAGTATTTAGAACACTAATACACAGCTATACCAACAGAACCTAAGGATAATACTAGCTAGACTTCAGGTCTAGAGGGGACAAGTTTCTGGTTCGATGGGCTATTTCACAGGCCTAGAGGGGAGCAGTTATCTCAATTAGAAAATGCAGAAGCAATATAATATATATCATCTTAAACAAAGAAATTAGGGGATGAGGTGTATAAGGATTACTTCGAGTAATCGGACAACTAAAACTCAGCTATATCAACAAAACTTATAGATAGAACTAACAACTCTTCAGCAGCTAGCAACAATGTAGATGACTTTGAGGTAACTCAAACAGTAGCACCAAAGGGAAAATATGAGTAATACCATGAGAAGTTGGAGTTTTCAGCAACACTAGGTTTCCATGTTGTTTGTGCTATTTGTCTATGGCCACTATCAGCATCGGGAAACTGAAAAATATTAGCACATTAGTTAACAATACTCTTATACTATTAAATTTCATTAGAAATAATGTCTAAAACTTATGGAAACGAGTTACCTGTCCACTTGAGGTGCCATTGATATTTTGAGGCATGGATTCATTAAGAGCATGTTTGCGCATAAATTGTCACATTTGGAGTAATTCTAATTGCATATTATCTTGATTTTGTTTAATTATATTCATTTCATCATTTTGTTTCGCCTTCAATTCAGTTATCCCTTGTTCTAACCTCTGTACAATTTCATTAGATGAATCCTCTTCATCAATTTTCTCTAAGAAAGATCTACTACCCCATAAAACAGAAGGAGTTGAACCAAGTCCTAAACCACTAACATACCCACTTCTTTCATTTTCTAATACATGGGAATACATATCGCCTTTCCAAGCAACACGGTGAGGAGGTTGGTCAGTAGATCCCTCACTATTGCTCTTCTTCTCATTTATCATGTCCTGACCAAAGAAAACATATTAGATCCAATTTGGAATTCAATTGTTCACTTTTTATATTCTTTCCTTTATGTTTTCCAATGTAGAAAATAAAAGAAAAAATAAATCTTACAATTGCTTTGGCCAAATCATCATCCAACGGTCTACCATCCACACGTTGTTTATGAGTTAATAATAATATTTCTGCTCGTGTAGGCTCTCTACCATTTGTAGTCTAATACAATAAAATTGATGTCATCTATTCTTAACAAGAAGAGTTAAATTATTATAGTTTTTAATTTCAATAGGTTTTCCTGCTCATTCATCAAGGTCGCAATACTTTTGGATCCTCCTGTGTGAGGCATCTTTTGCTTGGTCCTATTATATCTATTTGCTTGGGTACGTCTCTGTCATTGAAAAATTAAAACGATATCTTATGATTTATAAATAAAAATTGAGCATAACAAAAATCTAAACACTATGAAAATTAGCAACTAGGAGAATGCTGTAAATATTTGTTGATACCTTAGCTTTGTCGGAAAGCCAATAAGATACAATTTGTACGATAGATATGTAGCAAAAAGGACAATTTGCTAAATTTCTTACATCAAGGATATAGTTCTTCATTTGCCTCCTTCATGAGCTGTTCAAATTTATCAATCTCTTGATGGGATTGATTTCCAGATGTATGAGTAGCATTTTCCTATAGGTTTGGCTCCATATCGACCTTTTCATTGACATCAATATCGATAGATTGTGTACAACCTCCAAAGGCATCATTTATCATTCCTTTTATATCATCACCTCCTAAAGTTGACTGACTGCAATTAGTTACTTGAATATTGTTTGATCTATTTAGAGACTTTTCGTGACAAAACCAAGTATCATATGATGGCAAAATACCATTAACCACAAGATGATCTTAAGTTGTATCCTGATTTACTTGATGAAAAAGCACACATTCTGTACAGGGACATGCAATTTTGTCTCCATCTTGTTTTTCAGAAAAAACATGATTTATAAAATCTTTGATTCCATTCAAGTATTCTTTACTAACTCTGTCACAATACATCCACTTTTCATTTCTAAAATTATCCATAAAGTTGAAGATATTCTTTCTTTCAACAATTACTGTAAGAACTAAAGATACGTTAGTAAAAATGGTGGAATTTATTAATGTGTAAATGCATAACTCACAAGATGTCATTTAAACGATTTAAATTATCAAACAGAAAATCGATACTAATTATATTCATGGAGGAAACTTGTCTATAATAATCTTGGATGTCCTAACTAGCTTATACTCCGAGGTTAGCAATACACTTAAGGATTACGTAGACGACTCAAATGGGGTGCACTAACAGACCAAATTATGTGTTATGTAGCACGAATCAGTTGAGAACCTTTTCTTTAAGTGTCAATTTGATAGTATCATTTGGTCTTTAATTTTCTAAAATGCCTAAGGGTTTCCCAAATGTCTATGGGCCGGTCTGATAAGATTAGTTGGGCGTTACAAAATGCTAGTAGAAGTTCTAGTTAAGCGCTAATCTCAATTATATTACTAATAGATTGTGTCTACCATTTATTGTTAGAGAGGAACCATCAAGTTAAAGCATGTAAAGTAAAGACTATTCTAAGAAGGATTGCTCAAAATATTTATGTTCGAGAAGAAATTGTAGAACCTACATGCAGTTTTGTAAGAGCTCTTACTTTCAGATTTAAGCATTTAATAGTTTAAGTATTTCGAGATTCTGATTGTAATACACTTAAGGCTTACGTAGATGGCTAAAGTGGGGTGTACAAATTGACTTGATTGTATGTTATGTAGTAGTAACCTGAGAAAATTGAGCACTTTTTCTGAAAGTTACAATACTTCTATCATTTGGTCTCAACTTCTATGATGCCTAAGGGTATACCAAACTGACCTGATTGTATGTTATGTAGCAGTAACTTGAGAAAATTGAGCACCTTTTCTAAAAGTTACAATTTACTTCTATCATTTGGTCTCAACTTCTATGATGCCTAAGGGTATACCAAACGTCTATGGGATGGTCTGTTGAAGTTAGTTATGCTATACAAAAATTCTTTAAAAAGTTCTAGATAAGTTGAAATCTTAATCATCATACCAACAGATTGTATCTACCATTTATATTTAGAATGAAACCATTAAGGTGCAACATGCATAGTTAAGAATATTCTAAGAAAGGTTGTTCAAGATATTCATATACAAGGAGAAATTACAGAAACTACATATGATTTTGTAGCTCCTACTTACAAATTTAAGTTTCTGACTGTTCAAGTATTCAAGGCTTCTGATTATAATACACTTAAGGCTAACGTAGACAGCTGAAATAGGGAGTACAAGGTGACCTGATGGTGTGTTATGTAGAATGAATTTGAGATTATTAAGAACCTTTTCATTAAGTGTTGATTTACTGCTATTGTTTGGTCTTAAGTTCTAAGATACCTAAGCGTGTGTTGAATATCTATGGGCTGATCTTTTGAGGTTAGTTGGGCTATACAAAATGTTATAAGTAGTTCTTGTTACGCTGCAATCTTCATGATATTACAAGCAGTGATACAACTGTACAAAAATAAAGCAGTGAAATGGAGACAAAATATCTATGGTCTGATCTTTAAGAGATGAAGCAGTCGATTTAAATAATACTGCACAAGAGAAAAACTAAAACAGTTTAATAGTGGCAGAATTTTGTTGCATGTGCAGGTATCATCAATATTGAAGGATTGCATTTTCAACAACTAATTATAAAATGTTGGAAGATGAAAGGGAATGCAAATTTCAAAACAACAGATAGGGCTAGACCTGCAGTTATCAAGTGGGAATTATGGAAGATGAGGAACTTAAGAAGACATGACAAAGATATCACTTAGGCAGAATGATCCAGCAAGTTCAAACCACCATTCAATATGTGATCAAAGTGAAGTACACATGGCTATATGACAGTCCAAAGGATTGGAATAGTTTTGTAATCTTTCTAGAAAGTTACAAATCTAAAGTTTTCTACCATGAAATCAAATAGGAGGCACCTACTGCAGAGAGGATAAAATGTAATACCGATGGAGCTAGTAGGGGAAATCCGGGTGAAAGCTCTTATGGGTTCTGCATTAGAGACTGACATGTAGATTTAATGTAAGCTGAAGCCCAGCCACTTGGTTTTACAACCAATATGGTGGCTGAAACAACGTCAATTTTCAAAGCGATGCTTTGTTGCAGATAGAGAAAGTGGAACAACATTTTTTTAGACACTGATACTTTAAGTCTAACTAAGATGTTGAAGGAAATTTGGGATTGCCCCTGGAAATTAGCAGAGATGACAGAGGAGATAAAACAAGAAATGAAACACGCAGGAGCTACTATTAAACATGTTTTCAGAGAAGCTAATGCGGTAGCAGATCTACTGGCTAATATAGCACTCACACAACAAGAAGCAGTTCAGAAAAATTATACATTGCAGATTGAAAAAACAATTGTAGCAAGTAAGAGAAGAAGAAGAATGTTACTTATGTAATAAATTTCGTCTCATATTTACTTTATGACGACTACTAAAATTTTTTAGCAATGAACAATGTATTTTCAAATTACCAATTGCGCATATCATATAGTTGTAAAAGAGTACTGTATCACATACTAAGTAATGAAGTTTCATCGATTCGCCTTGGTTTCTAGTTCTTCAACAGGGAAACAAGGAAAAGTTCTTAGTTTCTAAACTTAGAGAAACAATCTTAAGAATCAAACATTCTTTTTCAATTAACTCTAAAAATCGAGAAGAAATCCAGTTCCAATTTAATAACATCCTAAACTGGAACATACACATCAACAGACTACAAAACTTTTTAAATAGTTTGATGTTTGTTTGAGATTCAAACAAATAGTCACGAGAATTGAATACATTAACAAACACCATAGCAAACAGATCAATCAATTGCCCAACAAATTAATGGTAGACAGATATCACACAACACACGTTCTAAACACAAAAAATTTACGTTTACAAAATTAGAAACCTGTAAAGTAAAACGTTTATCCAATGAAGACACCAAAGTGTAGGATACGATCAATTCTGTCAAAACCTACAGAAAAATGAAATACATAACATAATTGAGAAACCTTCAAACTTTACATGAATCTCGAAATCAATTCTTATTCTATCAAAACCTACAGAAAAATGAAATACAAAATAGAATTGAGAAGCCTACAAACTTTACATGAATCCCGAAATCAATTCTTATTCAATTTGTTAACAAAACTTGACCCAAATATTCTAACAACTACTATGTGATAGGATTTCGTTTCAATGANAAACCTTCAAACTTTACATGAATCTCGAAATCAATTCTTATTCTATCAAAACCTACAGAAAAATGAAATACAAAATAGAATTGAGAAGCCTACAAACTTTACATGAATCCTGAAATCAATTCTTATTCAATTTGTTAACAAAACTTGACCCAAATATTCTAACAATTACTAAACTACTATGTGATAGGATTTCGTTTCAATAAAAACATGATATTGTACCATTAATTTTTGGATTAATTGCTTAGAATGATGTATATGAAGAATTTGAAACTGAGAATTTCTATCAAATTAAAACTTGGATTACCTGTGAAGATGGAGAATAGGGCAGAGCTAGTGAAACGCTATCGTGAATAGGGCAGTGTTGCAGATCGATATATTGGGCAGTCGACTCTTTTAACTTTTTTAATTTTAAAGTTTATTATTAATAATTGGAGGGAATAGTTAATCTGTACTAGAAAATTTTGGAGGGAAAAAAAGTATGAAAGTTGAGTTCTATTAATGACTTTTACTAGCAAATAAATTTTATTTGTCACTAAAAATATATCTTTTAATGGCTATAGTTCATTAGCCACTAATATCTCAGCTAAAAGAATTAATTAGCGACAAATAATTAATTGCCGCTAAATAGTTGCCACTATAACCCTGTTTTGTAGTAGTGTCACAACATAAATACATAGAATAATGTGGAAAAATTTAAAACTTCTACAATAGAACTCAACTCCTTTTCATAAACGAAAATACGAATCTAGACTTGTCTCAATCACCATCTAATAGAGAGTACAATTAGGGTCAAAGCCCTTTACATCAACAAAGTCTCAAATGTAGAAAGTACAAAGAAACTAGAAACAATAACATCTTGTCCTCGAACTTGAGGACTCACCAAGCCTAGGGAATATTCAACACAAGCTTCAATTGAAGAAAGTAGAATGTATCAATGGCCGGAACCTACACTCATAGAATGTAGAAAATATGGGTTAGCACAAATAATGTACTAAGTATGGAAGCCATGCACAAAATCCTTAAAACATGCATAAAAGGGACATTTAGTTGAAATCATGCCTTTAAAAAGTTTAAAATCCATTATGCACATTTATGAAGAAACATAAGCCAAACCAACATACACGCAACCCAAAGCCACACTAGTGCAATGCAATGGTAAAGTCCCATAACCCCAACTACACAGTCATCAAAGTATCTTCACCTTTCAAGTGAATCACAATTTCATACATAATCCTCGTAAAAAGGTACTAGCCCTCATACCTTTTCCCTTCAAGGGTCTTGAATCACAATCAACCCAACCATATACAATTTCTATGTAATATAGGAAGAATTTCATGATTCAAAAGCTTAATATAAACATATTCAATTGACATATTCATAATATCAACGAACCCACAATATCAATTCATGATTTATCAATATGGGGAAACATGGGTCTATGGGGAATTTTCAATATAGAACATCAATACTCCATGAATCTATTCATAATTCATCATAACCAACCATAAACAATCATAATTGAACAATAAAAACGTTTTGGAAAGAAGACCCATGTCATAGATTGAAAACCCTAGAATTTGGGGGATTTGATATCTTGAAAACATAATTTGAAGGGGCTCCTTGGGTGATAGCTACCCAAGGATGAAGAGCATCCATACCTCACTTAAGAACCTTCAATAAATTCAAGGAAGAACCTTGAAAATCTAGCAACCGTAGCTCGAATGGCTTCTTCTTCTTCTTGAGTCTAGAGATAGAATTTTTGAGAGAGGAGGGAGATTTTGATTTCAATTTGGGTGTTTGTGAATAATGACCAATTCTTGTGAAATTTGACTTAAAAAAATATATATATACTTCCCCTAGAAATACCTAAAATACCCGCACTTTAATTACACTAAAAGGGAATGACCCAAAAGTCCTTCATGTAATGGTCCTCGTCAGGGACCACGAGCCACCCTTCACGAGCCATTGTGTGGAGCACGTCTCGTTGTCCTGCCCGTGAAGGTGAGGCAGTGGCCTCCTTTTAGAGCTCAAGGCTCATTATCCCAAGTCATCTCCACGGGCCCCTTCACAGCTCGTGAAGTGGACCACGATACGTGGTCATGCCCGTGGATAGTTGAGGCAGTAGCTATGCTACCTCGTGCCTCCATGCCACCACGCCCAAGTTCTTTTCATGGAGGGCTTCACGAGCCGTGGTCAGAACACGAGCCGTGGTCCCTTACGTGGAGGATGAGGCAGTGTCTAAGACACTTGGAGGCTTCCCTCTTTTTGCCAAGGCAACTCTACGAAGCCTCCCATGGGACGTGGTCATGACCACGAGCCGTGGTGATGGCCATGGTGCTTGAGGTAGTGTGCTCAAGTTTGGAGAAGCCTTGGCCTTTGGCCTTGGCTTGCCCCTTTTGCTTGGCACTTGTCCCTTAGGCCTTTACTCCTAAAAGCCCTATATCATGTTTAGATGGTCTACTAATCCACGGGGATTCATTTTATAGCTTTTAACCTTACGTTTAGGCTCTAGTTTAACCTACCATTTTCTGGGGCATTACATTATCTCCCCCTTCGGAACATTCGACCTCGAATGACGATTTAGACACCCTATGGAATTAAAGACTCAAGACTAGCTTCCCATCATGCATGCAACATAACAAAAATGCTCAACTTATAGGAGGAAACATCAACTCCATCTCAAGACGTAAACAATGCAATCACAAGGAAGTAGGAACTACATCCACAACCCAATATGCACATAACACATCATTTCATATCATTTTAGAAGGAACTACCTTCTCAAACTCAAACAAGCTCAACACAACAATAAGGAGCCAATATGCCATACCATCAAAACATATTAAGCTTGTCCATCACTTCACCTCATGAAGCCAAATATGCAATCATCATGCCAAAATGCAAATCAACATGAGGGACATATAAATCATGAAAACTCAAGATATGCTAAACATGAATTCTCACAAGAACATGCACAACATAAGGAAATCATAAAGAAAACTCATAGCACATATGACTTCCAAAACACCAACTCAAGAAAACTACTTACCTCAAGTTTTGATAGGAATAGAAGGAAAAATATGAGGATAGTGGAATTCATATCGGCCTCGGCCTCCCATGTTGCACCCTCAACTAAGTGATTCTTCCATAAGACTTTAACGGAAACTACCTTTTTGTTTCTTAACTTCTTAACTTGCCGGTCCAAAATTTCCACCGAGACTTCTTCATAGGAAAGACTCTCATCAATTCCTAAACTTTCTAAAGGAAGGATGGATACCGGATCACCAACGCACTTCTTAAGCATGGAAACATGAAACATGGGTGAACCGGACCCAACTCATTCAGCAAGTCCAATTCATATGCAACTTTCCCAACACATTTTAAGATTTGGTATGGGACCACATACCAGGGACTAAGCTTTCCCTTCTTACCAAACCTCATCACACCTTTCATAAGTGAGATTTTTAAGTAGACCCAATCACCAAACTTAAATTCAAGATCCCTTCTTCTAACATCGGCATAAGATTTTTGCCGACTTTGGGCCATTTTCAACCTCTCTCTAACGAGTCAAACTTTTTCAATGGCATCATAAACTAGTTCGGGACCAATTAGAGCAAACTCACCTACTTCAAACCAACCCACCAGAGATCTACACCTCCTACCATATAGTGTTTCAAACGGAGCCATGGCAATGCTTTAGTGGTAACTATTGTTGTAGGCAAATTCTATCAAGGAAAGATGGTCGTCCCAATTACCCTTGAAATCAATCACACTCGCCCTCAACATGTCCTCTAAGGTTTGAATGGTCCGTTCTGCTTGACCATCCGTTTCGGGGTGGAAAGCGGTACTAAGTATAACATTGGTACCAAGACCTTGTTGGAATGCCTTCCAAAAAAGTGAAGTAAATTGAGCACCCTGTTCTGAAAAGATAGACAAAGGAACCCCATGCAACTTCACTACCTCCTTGATGTACAAATTGGCATAATCTTCCTCCTCAAAAGTAACCTTGATGGGAATGTAATGGGTTGATTTAGTCATCCTATCAATAATGACCCAAATAGAATCATGTTGCCTTCGAGTACGAGGCAAACCCACAACAAAGTCCGTATTCACCTTCTCCCACTTCCAAGTAGGAATATTTATATCTTGTAACAAACCTCCCGATTTTAGGTGTTCGACCTTGACTTGTTGGCAATTTAGACATTTGGCCACAAAACCCGCTATATCCTTTTTCATGCCATTCCACCAATAGACTTCCCGTAAATCACGATATATCTTGGTGGCTCCCGGATGAATAGAATATCGCGAACCATGAGCCTCTTCTAGAATTTTCTCTCTTAAGCCATCTACATCCAAAACACATAATCTACCTTGGTACCTAAGCACCCCATATCCCCCTTGGGAGAAAGCCTCAACGAACTTTTTGAGTACCGATTCTTTGAACTCCATCAATATAGGATCAAGATGTTGCTTAGACTTCACATCAACCACAAATGACGATTTAGAACTATGATGAACCACAACTCCACCCTTGGTGGAATCCACTAGTTGGACACCTAACCGCACCAACCTATGTACATCACGAACCAATTCCTTCTTCTCATCTTCTACATGAGCCACACTACCCATGGCCAATCTACTTAGGGCATCCGCAACTACATTAGCTTTGTCGGGGTAGTAAAGGACACTCATGTCATAATCCTTCAAAAGTTCTAACCACCTTCTTTGTCAGAGATTCAAGTCGTTTTGGCTAAACACATATTGAAGGCTCTTGTGGTCGGTAAACACATCTACATGGACCCCATATAAGTAATGTCTCCATATTTTCAAAGCAAACACAACCGCCGCTAATTCAAGGTCATGAGTCGAATAATTCTTCTCATGGACCTTGACTTGCCTCGAAGCATGTGTAATCACCTTACCCCATTGCATAAGGACACATCCCAAACCCACTCGAGAAGCGTCACAATATACCACAAACCCATCGGTACCCTATGATAATGTCAACACCAGAGCGGAAGTGAGTCTATCTTTCAACTCTTAGAAGCTTTTCTCACAAGCTTCCGACCACACAAATTTAGCTTTGTTTTGAGTCAAGGTCATCAATGGAGAAGCAATGGAGGAAAAACCTTCAACAAATCTCTTATAGTAACAGGCCAAACCCAAAAAAGTTCTAATATCGGTAGGACTTAGAGGTCTAGGCCAAGTCTTGACCGCATCCATATTTTTAGGATCAACCTCAATACCCATGCCCGACACAATATGACCAAGGAAAGCAACCAACCTTAGCCTAAACTCACACTTACTAAACTTAGCATACAATTAATGGTCTTTAAGGACTTGAAATACTATCCTCAAATGATCCTTATGTTCACCCTCACTTCTCGAATAGATCAAAATATCATGATCACAAACGAATCAAGATATTCTTTATACACCCTATTCATTAGGTCCATGAATGCCGCCGGGGAATTTGTTAACCAAAAGACATAACCACAAATTTGTAGTGACCGTATCGGGTCCTTAAGGCCATCTTGGGAATGTCACATCTCCTTACCCTTAGTTTATGGTAACCCAAACGAAGATCTATCTTGGAGAAATAGGTAGCCCCTTGGAGTTGATCAAACAAATCGTCAATCCTAGGAAGTGGATACTTATTCTTTATAGTGACCTTGTTCAATTGGTGGTAATCAATTCACATCCTAAGGGACCCATCTTTCTTCTTTACGAACAATACCAGAGCACCCCATGGAGATATGCTTGGTTGAATAAAACCATTGTCTAACAAGTCCTTGAGTTGTTCCTTCAATTCCTTTAATTCGGCCGGAGCCATCCGATATGGGGGAATAGATATGGGTTGTGTATTCGGCAAAAGATCAATGCTGAAGTCTATTTCCCGTTTGGGAGGAATACCGGGTAAGTCATCGGGGAAGACTTTCGGATACTCACTCACTACGGGGACCGATTCCATAGAAGGAGTCTTGGACTCAATGTCCATAACTCTTAACAATGTGATACATGCAACCCTTGGAGATCATTTTTCTAGGTTTTAGACATGACACAAAATTACCTCTAAGGATAGAATTTACCCCCTTCCATTCTAAAGTAGGCTCATTAGGAAATAGAAACTTAACCACCCGAGTTCTACAATCAATAGACGCAAAACAAGCATGCAACCAATCCATCCCAAAGATGACATCAAAGTCCAACATATCTAATTCCACTAAATCAACCAAAGTGACTTTATGGGACGATGAAATGGGATAATTCCTATAAACTCTTTTAGCTACAACCGAGTCACCCACCGAGGTAGACACTGAAAAAGGTTCTTCTAACACATCGGGGAGCGTTTCAAATTTCATAGCCATAAAAGGTGTAACAAATGATAAAGTGGCCCCGGGGTCTAACAATGCATAAACATTAATGGAAAAGACTTGCAACATACCCGTTGCCACGTCTGGGGAACTCTCTTGGTCCCCTCGGGATTAGAGAGCATAGAGGCGGTTCTTCTTAGGAGCATCAGGATTTGAACCACTTGGAAGGGCTTGCGTGAATTATCTTCTTTAGGCCCTTGGCATTGGACAATCTCTCTTCATATGCCCACTCTTCCCACAACTAAAGCAACCATCTGTGCCAACTAGGCACTTGCCTTCATCCTTCTTGCCACACTTTGCACAACTAGGTCTTTCAACATAAGAGCTACCACTATTACCTCCTTGTGGGTTAGGGTTAGACACCTTAGCTTTGTTGACCCTTGGAGTGCTAGATGAGCCTTGGTTGGAAAACCTCTTCTTGAACCTTGGTTTATCTTAAACCTCAAATTTACCTTTTGAAGAATTCCCATCATCGGTCCTTGCCCTTTTTACCTCTCTATTTACTTGCTTGAGCTTTTGTTCCTCAATTTGTTCAGCATGAACCATAAGGCGTGAAATATTCATACTTGGAATAAGCATCGCCGAACGATATTTATTGACTACCAAGTCGGATATCCCCATAAAAAAATTGTTCATCTTGGACCTTGAGTCTGCCACTAAGGTTGGAGCATATTTAGACAATTGGGTGAACTTAAGTCCATATTCTTTCACACTCATACCTCATTGGCGAAGGTTGATGAATTCTCACATCTTTCTCTCCCTCAACTCTAGGGGGAAAAACCTATCAAGAAAGCCCGACTTGAACACTCCCTAATAAATTGGGCCCGCTCTTATGGATCTCTCCTTCTTCCATTACTCATACCAAACTTGAGCCACGTCCTTTAATTTGTAGGCAGCTAGTTCCACCTTCTCTTGAGATGACACCTCCATAGCATCAACCACCTTAAGCACTTCTTCTATAAAGCCTTGTGGGTCCTCCTCCACTTTGGAGCCATAGAACAAATGGGGATTCATTCTAGTGAAATCCCTTATCCTTGAAGCGGTTGTACTCATATTGGGGTTCACTTGAACTCTAGTATCCCTAGTGACTTGAGCCATTAAAGCATGTGTTAAGGTTTGGAGAGTCGTCCTAATCTCCACATTAGTCATTCATTAGGAGCTTGAGGACCTTGGGGAGGAATTCCCTCATCATTAGCAATCTCCTCTTCCACTCTTCTTGCAGCCGCTCTTCTTGTAGTCATATCCTATATGCCCAAGAAAAAGGTTAGGAAAAAGGACTTCATAGAGTTAAAATTCTAAGGTACGACTAAAGAGTACTCAAAGAAGTAAAAGTTCCTAAACATCTTATAGCCTCTCATTCATAAGTGTGGCGCGCTTCACACTTATGAACAAAACTCTACTAGACGTGGTTCATGAGACATCATCCTAGAATCATTCTATAACCTTGTGCTCTGATTACCAAGATTGTCATGACCCAGGGTTACCCCCTAGGAGCAACATGTCGTACTTGACCCCGAAGGTGTCTCATACAAGCCCTTAGCATAATCACAACATAAATACATAGAATAATGTGGAAAAATTTAAAATTTTTACAATAGAGGTCAACTCCTTTTCATAAACAAAAATACGAATCTAGACTTGTCTCAATCACCATCTAATAGAGAGTACAATTAGGGTCCAAGCCCTTTACATCAACAAAGTCTCAAATGTAGAAAGTACAAAGAAACTATAAACAATAACATCTTGTCCTCGAACATGAGGACTCACCAAGCCTAGGGAATAGTCAACCCAAGCTTCAATTGAAGAAAGTAGAATGTATCAATGGCCGGAACCTACACTCATAGAATGTAGAAAATATGGGTTAGCACAAATAATGTACTAAGTATGGAAGCCATGCACAAAATCCTTAAAACACGCATAAAAAGGGACATTTAGTTGAAATCATGCCTTTAAAAAGATTAAAATCCATTATGCACATTTATGAAGAAACATAAGACAAACCAACATACAAGCAACCCAAAGCCACACTAGTGCAATGCAATGGTAAAGTCCCATAACCCCACCAAATGCTAAGTGTTACATTTAGGCTGCCAACAACATACTTATCTTACTTTGCCATATTCATAGTCAACATACCTAAGTAAGGAGTCATACATGTTCATAACTTGCAACAAGTAAAATCGACCTTAACATTCATACATATCTTTCATACATAATCCACAATTCATCGTAACATAAGAGAACCTCTCCATAACCCCTCTTAAAGCCTACTTGTGGAATGCATAAGTGAAGTTCCATATCCCCACTCATACTAAGTAGTACCTCTTAAGAAGTCATAATTAAAGTCCATGTCCCTATCATAATTCATAATCATATCATAGTTCATATTCATATCATATAGGGAAGATAACATTAACCGACATAGACCATGTGAGCTACATGGAATCTAGTGTTCTACCCCCACACCGAAAAGAGGTGTCCTACTTTCCTAAGGTAGAACTTTCATAATAGCTTTTAGGTGGATCCACCAGCTAAAGACCTATGTGGGCACATAGTTATGGGATAAGGAGATTGCTACTAGAAACCCTAACTACTAACGTGGAGGTTTCCATCTCATGAGATAACCATATTAGGAACCCAACTACTAGCGTGAAGGAACCCATCTCATACTCATATCCGCTCGGTGCTAAGAATAATTCCCTTTAAAAGTCGTATTAAGTCTTTACTTAAGTTTATGTTCATAAGAAAATGCACTAGGCGCCCAACCAACAGAATAACATAATAGCTCATAGATTCATTAGGTAAGAATGACCTTTCAACCTTAGAATCATCAACATGTGAGTAATCCTTTCACATCATAATCATAGGGTGTTCATGAGAATAACCTTTCATACAACCCAACAATACCGTCATGGTCATAGCATATCATACATAGTGATGTGTAGCGGTGGGGGAGGATGATCTTGCAACATTACCACAACTACACAATTATCAAAGTATCTTCACCTTTCAAGTGAATCACAATTTCATACATAATCCTCATAAAAAAGTACTATCCCTCATACCTTTACCCTTTAAGAGTCTTGAATCATAATCAACCCAACCATATACAATTACTACATAATATAGGAAGAATTTCATGATACAATAGATTAATTAACATAAACATATTCATAATATCAACCAACCCACAATATCAATACCTGTTTTATCAATATGGGGAAACTGGGTCTATGGGGAATTTTCATTATAAAACATCAATAATCCATCAATATATTCATAATTCAGCATAACCAACCATAAACAATCATAATTGAATAATAAAAATGTTTTGGAAAGAAGACCCATGTCATAGATTGAAAACCTTAGAATTTGGGGGATTTGATATCTTGAAAACATAATTTGAAGGGGCTCCTTGGGTGATAGCTACCCAAGGATGAAGAGCATCCATACCTCACTTAAGAACCTTGATGAAATTTTTAGGAATAATCTTGAAAATCTAGCAACCCTAGCTCGAATGGCTTCTTTTTCTTCTTGAGTTAGGAGATAGAATTTTTGAGAGAGGAGGGCGATTTTTATTTCAATTTTGGTGTTTGTGAATAATGACCAAGTCTTGTGAAATTTGACTTAAAAACAATATATATACTTCCCCTAGAATTACCCAAAACACCCCCAATTTGATTGCACTAAAAGGGAATGACCCAAAAGTCCTTCATTTTATGGTCCCCGTTAGGGACCACGAGCCACCCTTCACGAGTCATTGTGTGGACCACGTCTCGTGGTCCTGCCCATGAAGGTGAGGCAGTGGCCTCCTTTTAAAGCACAAGGCTCATTCGCCCAAGTCATATCCATGGGCCCTTTCACAGCTCGTGAAGTGGACCACGATACGTGGTCATGCCTGTGGATAGTTGAGGCAGTAGCTATGCTACCTCGTGCCTCCATGCCACCACACCCAAGTTCTCTTCATTAAGGGTTTCACGAGTTGTGGTCAAAACACGAGCCGTGGTCCCTTACGTGGAGGATGAGGCAGTGTCTAAGACACTTGGAGGCTTCCCTCTTTTTGCCAAGGCAACTCCACGAAGCCTCCCATAGGATGTGGTCATGACCACGAGCCGTGGTGATGGACGTGGAGCTTGAGGCAGTGTGCTCAAGTTTGAGGAAGCCTTCGCCTTTAGCCTTGGCTTGGAACTTTTCCCTTAGGACTTTACTCCTAAAAGCCCTATATCATGTTTAGATGGTCTACTAATCCACGGGGAGTCATTTTATATTTTTTAACCTTATGTTTAGACTCTAGTTTAACCTACCATTTTTTGGGGAGTTACAATTTCAGCCATGAACACGTCTTGGTTTATAAGTGCGTAGAGAACTGGCCTTATTGGATTCTCCTTGAAGCGTCTTACACTTCACACTTACATAGGTGATTTCTAAATGTGTTATCCCGTAGATACACTATTTGATATACCCTATATCAAACTTAGAAACCATTAAAAAGTCCTAATGCCTCTATCCCTGTTACTAAACATATTCTTATCATGAGAATGGACCATAATAAATATTTTGACAATGTTGAACCGTCATCAATGACTTTGTTTGATCTCCTTGAACCTAGATCTTAGGATCTCCAGTCTTCTAGGAAGGGTTACCGCCACAATGACTTGTCCTTGGCCATAGTCTCATTCCCTTTGATAATCTATCAACTCCTTCTCTAGTTAGGCCATTTGTAAGTGGATTCGATACATTATCCTTGGACTTTACATAGTCAATTATGATAATTCCACTAGCGAGTAGTTCTCTAACGATTTTATGTCTACGTCATATATGACGAAATTTTCCATTACACATCATGCTTCATGCCCTACCTATTGCAGATTAACTCTCACAGTGTATGAATACTGGAGCTAAAGGTTTGGGCCAAAAATCTTTCAAGAAATTTTGGAGTCATTCAACTTATTCACCGGCCTTATCTAGAGTGATAAGCTCAAATTTCATAGTAAATCGAGCGATACATTTCTGTTTTGAAAATTTCCAAGAGATTTCTCCTCCACAAAGACTAAATACATATCCACTCATGGATTTTACTTCATTTGACCCGGTGATTCAATTTGCATCATTGTATTCTTCCAATACTGTTCAATATTAGTTATAATGCAAAATAATAGTTTTTAAGTATGTTTTAAATACTCCAAAACTCTTTTCATTGTCATCCAATGAGTTTGATTGAGATTACTTGTGAACCGACTCAGTTTACTAATAGCACATGCTATATTTGATCATGTACACTTCATGATATATATCATATTTCTCAATACTCTAGCATAATCCAATTGTGAGCCACTTTTGCCTTCATTCTTTTGAAGTACGAAACTCACATTTATTGGAGTCTTGACAATATTGAAATTCAAATACTTGAACTTGTCAAGTACCTTTCAATCACATCAGTAACTTCAATGTCTTTCATATCGAAGTTACTTTCTAGCATATGCTTAGTAGCATTTATGTCATAAATGTCTCCTTTGATGATCAACATGTCATTAACATAAAAACAAACAATGACCTTGTGATTTGGAGTGTCTTTAATGTAAAACAATTTATCACATTCATTAATCGTGAATTCATTTGCCAACATAGTTTGGTCAAACATCGCATGTCATTATTTGGGTGCTTGTTTTTAGTCCATAAAGTGACTTAACAAGTTTACAGACTTTCTTTTCTTTACCAGGAACGACAAAGCCCTCAGATTGTTCCATGTAAATTTCTTCCTCCAATTATCCATTTTAAAAAAAAAGTTTTCACATTCATTTTGACAAATTTGAAGATCATATACCGCAACTAGCGCCATTAACATCTGAATTGATGTAATCCTAGTTAGTGGATATTATGTGTCAAAACAATCAAGACTTTCTTATTGTCTAAAGCCTATGACAACAAGTCTTGCTTTGTACTTGTCAATAGTTTCATCAACCTTCTTTTCCTTTTGTAGATCCACTTTGAACCCAAAGATTTATTTCCTAGAGAAAGATCAACCAACTCTCAAGTATGGTTGTTCAAGATTGAATCTATCTTACTATTCACAACCTCTTTTAAAAAAGAATAAGTCCACAGAGGGCATAACTTCTTCGAATTTATGAGACTCATTTTCAAGAAGAGATGTTACAAAATCAAACTCGAAGGAAGTAATTTGTCCATTGACATTTACTACGCCTCTGAGTCTCTGTATTAAGTTCATTCTCCTTTGGTTCGTTCCAAGGTCGTTTAGATCCTTCTCTTAACTATCCAACGATTCAGACATATAAACCATAAATTGACATGATTTACTATTTGTACCATATCCAATGAACATACAATCCACAGTCTTAGGTCCTTTTCTGACCCGCTTGGGAATAGTTCTATCATTTCCATTTTTCATATGGAATAGACTGTATTGGAAAATGTTAGATCACTATCTTTTAATAGTTATTGCTTGTATATACTTTAAGGGGCGACTAGCAGTTCTCTATCAGGATACAACAAAGCCTGAACAAACAAAACTTTTTGTTGCTCCCTTTCTTAAAAAGCAAAAGTTTTTTCTATTTGTTGCTCCCTTTACTAACAAATAAAACTTTTGTTCCTCTCTTTCTGAACATACAAACTTTTTGTTGTTCTGTTTTGCTATAATGATAACATCCCCCCACAAATTTTGTGGTAAACCTGAACTTATAAATAGGACATTCAACATTTCCTTCAAAGTTTGGCTTTTTCCTATCAACAATTTCATTAGATTGAGGTGAGTATGTGCAGTAATGTAACGACCCGAACCATCATTTATTAGGAAAAGCAAAAAATTTGAGAAATTCTGGGCCACTGTCCCCTCAGGGCAAGCCATAAGCCGCTAGGGCACCGGCACCAAGGTGGGTAAGTTGGCACCAGAGCGGGATAGGTGAGACAGAATATAAATAATGTGAAATCTTATTTTCTCCTTCTCCCTAAAATACCTAGTTTAGTCATAAAACACCTTAGAAACCCCAAAAAGTTGCTACAAGCTTGGGAAAAAAGGAGGGAGAGATTTCTAGCATAAAGATGTTGATGGAT
Organism: Solanum stenotomum; assembly: GCF_019186545.1. NCBI lineage: Eukaryota > Viridiplantae > Streptophyta > Magnoliopsida > Solanales > Solanaceae > Solanum > Solanum stenotomum. Next base: position 39,381,827 of record NC_064283.1, read on the forward strand.
TGCAGATTTCTGGTCAAGATCACCATCACGAATCTCGAAAATAAGAATCAAAAAATAAAACTCCGTGCAGCTGCTTGGCGCCCAAGTAGGCTAGGTTTTATGAATTGAGTAGTTATAAATTTGAGCTCACCACGTAATGTATGTAAATCAACGGTAGGATTTATGAGTAGGCCTTCGTCCACTGAACAAAAGATGATTTAAATCCTAGGAAGAAGCCCTAGATGTTAAACTAAGGTTAAGTATGGTTAAATTTATGCTTACATGATATACGTGGATGAGTAGTTCATAGGGGAGGGTTGTGATTCTATGATGGGTACTGTAGGTTGTTCTTGCTTCATTGTAATACGTGCATGAATGTGAACGAAGCTTGTTGATCACACTTAATGTAAATAGTATGAACGAAGAATTATATGTTGCTAATCACTCTTGTTGTATGGTTGTGATGATATACTTGTGATTGTGGCTTGTGAATTGATCGGGTGTTGCATTCCGACACACTAACTTGGATCGGTTGCCACGTTCCGGCATAATTATGGGATCGGTTGCGACATTCCGGCATAAACATTGGATTGGGTACCACGTTCTGCTATGCTAACGGTTCAGGTTTGGTTCAATGAGAGGACCAATGACTTGTCGTAATAGTGTATCTTGAGAATCATGAAATTGAATGTGGTTCATAATGGTAAATTATATTGTGATTCCTCGGAGTGGCTATATATCTATGAGAAATTATATGAGATTGTTCTTGTGTTGAGTAAACCTGTTGTGTGTGGTATTGTCGAATGAAACGGGGAAAAGCCAATAGTTCAAGGGTCGAATAATTGATGGCAAGGGTTGTTCGTGTGTTGGAAGGGTGAAAGGTGGGGGTAGTGTACGTGAAGTAAGTGCTTAGGTGGATTTCACTTGGAGAAAGGGATTTATGTTTAGTGGTTAAAAAGTGTGACGTAATGTACTATGTGTCCATGGCTGGGTAATATGAAGATAAAGTAAGGAGTATGGCGTGAGTGGTTAGTGGAACGTTGGTAGTTGTATTGAGGAGTTTTCTATGTGTTAGAATGGTTAGGCTATGATGAAGTACCCGGTAATTAGGTTGATCAAAAAAGTGGTTAGTAGTTAGAGCACTAGTGTAATTCAAAGGTATTTCGAGAAAGGGTAAAGGTGGAGAAGCGAGTGGTTTGTTTCATGATCTTGCTAGTTGATTTTCTTATGATTTGTGGTGGGCTTCGGGTTGGCTGATGATACCTACCAGTACATGTGGTTTATCCTGATACTACTATTTCTATGCCTTTTTGGGCATAGTCTGGATACAGGTTGGTGACGTTTTATTAAATGAAGACGAAGAAAATCTCCAGCAGCTTCTATCTTTCCTTCCGCATGGTGGGAGATGTGTCTTTATTTATTATGTCCAGTTGTACTCGTAGTAGCTCTTGTACCTGTTTAGACTAAATCCTTAGGTGTGTTAATTACTTTACGAGCTTTTTGAACCGAATTTGTTTTAAGAGTTCTTATTTATAAAATCATACTATTTCTTGTATCTTCTATTTTATTTAATTTCTTTATGTTGTAATGGTTGTGATAAGAGAGTTCTCCTGCTTGGGTGGTAGTATATAGGTGCCCGCACGACTCGGTGAGTTGGGTTGTGACAAATTCGTATCAGAGCATAGTTTACCAGTCTCCTAGTACAAGAGCAAAATATGGACTAGACTCTTGAGGATTGGTGTGTTGATGTCTACATCTAATCTTGAGGAAGCTAGGAAGTATTCTAGGAAATTGTTCCACTCATTCTCTCCTTTCGTGCGAAGTGTCGCTTGTGGTATGAGTTGAGTCCAATTGGTATCTCCCGATTCCAAATAGTATCTCGACAAAGTGGACTGGACGTCGTAGTCACGACTGAAGGAACACAAGAAAGGTAAAATTTGGAACTGAGGAGTTTCCAATTGGTATTTGCCCTCGGAGCGGTGTAAATACATGGATGATCGATAATGGTCATCCATTGATCGAACTAACTAATAATTTGGATTTGACTGTGAGTGTATCTTGGAAACTGTGAATGCATGATTCTTGCTCTCTGAATTACCTGCAAATATTAAGTGGTAATTGCTTGAATGTGATGAGGTGATTATGTGAACTTTAAATGTGTGTCTGAACCTTGATATGTGCAGTGTGTTGGCCAAATTGATCGAAGTTATGCGAGTTTTACATGTTTGAGTATCGTGAAAACTCGTGGTGAAAAGAAAATCCTGACTAGGTTCGATAGAAGAGTTAGAGAAAACTACGAGCCAAATTGTGAGGAAGAGCTGCATGTGTCTTATGCTTGTGTAATAACCGTGCGAGTGTCTAGGTGTATCCTGGAGATATATGGGTTGTGGTGCTAAAATAACGAGAATAAAAAATGGTTCGAGTATCGTGGGATTGATTTGGAGTAGACAATGATTTTCCTAGCTCGGAGAATTATCCTATGTTTGTTTGGTGAGGCTACGAACCCTTGGGAAGTTTAGAAAAGAAGAGAAACCTAGATCTTTGTTTTATTATTTGGCAGGGTTTTGTTCCCGTCTGAGCCATTGGGGGGGGGAGATTTTCCCGCCAGGGCAGAAATTAGCCCGCCAGAGTGGCACAGGGCGAGACAGAACCTCAACCCTGTCCCCTTTGTTTCTCCTGGTCACAATTTTAGAACCCAAATCATATCCGAACTAACCTCTGCAAATCTTTCAGTGCTCAGCAATTGATCATAGACTTTTAAGCTTATAAATTGATTAAAGGCTGTATAGAACAGAAAAAACAAGCATTCACGTGCTTACAAAAAGTTTAAGGAAAAACATAAGAAACATAAAGTTTTGTTTGAAATTTACAATTCCTAAGATGAGCGAAAGGCCAAATCAAAAACCCTCGGACTAGGTGGTGTCCACATCAGAGTCTAGATCCTCCGGAGGCACAAGGCCTGTTATGACCTCATCCAGGAAAGTAAAATTCTGTAAGTTTCCTCTCTCGACTCGGGGAACCTCTTGTCCAGGGGCAATGCAAGTGAAAATGACCCTCATAGCCTTCCATATCCGTACCATCTGATAAACCCTCTCTAGACCCTTTCTTCGCTCCTGGCATAGCTCACGGCGGAGTATCTCGACCTCTAGGGCAGTGCTGGGTGGGACCGAAGTAAAATCAGCAAAGACGCTTCCCAATCTCTTTCGAAAAGCTGCCAGTCCTCCTCGACCCGTGCACCTGAGAGTGGGGCCTCGTCGTTCGAATCCAAGGCCGCCTTACTACTGCTAGCCCTGCCCGTCCTCCTCCTCTTGCTTCGGGAAGTAGAACCTACTCTAACCAAAAAAGGGTGAAAGGGGGGGGATCCATAGGAAGTATCTCATCAGCATTAAAAAGTGGCACTCCAGCCCGCTTGCACAATGCAGTAATAAGTCCCTGTAGGAAAAAAGCCTTCTTATTACCCCGGTAAAACATCTTCCACTCCGAAATGACCTACGTCCACACATTCAACTCAATACCCTGTATAGCAAACGCCACCACCAGGGCCCAAGGAAAGGTCACGTCAGTGCGGTTTCTCGACGGGCGGATCCTCCTAGTCACCTAGTGTAGCCACCTCTTAGCATCAAACGACCAATCTGTACTAGTAATGCCCTCCGCAGTGGCCCAATAGACTTGGTCCCGATGGGCGGGCTCCACCAGGGTGTCTCTCAACCATTCGAGATCCATCTCCCTCAGCTTGGCCTCGTACTCAGCGTTCGAGATCTCCGGCACCTCTAGAGCCTCATTAATGGTTGTGGCATACAGGGGGATATCAACTCCCCGGATATGGATGGCGGGGTGAGGGTTGTCCCATCGCACAGTAGTCAGGATGGCGTAGAACTCCCTCACCCAAGTGGAATGTGCGTCCGGGGGAGCCTCAGTAAGTGGAGTCCATCTGAACTCCATCACGCGAGCATAAAATGCAGGCGCCTTCTCCTTCATCTTAAGTAACACGGAACCTCTCTCGCAGCAGAACCACATATTTCTATTGTCATGATGCCTCTCCCGACTAGCAGCATTAGGAAATTAGACAAAGGGTAAGTTTCTCTCATTTAGCCCTACCATTTGGAATAGCCTGAAAGAGATGGAAATTGCGCGTTAAGACACGATAGAGTTAGACAGTTAAAGGTGGGAAAAAGGGAAGAGGAAAAATCCTGAGTTGGGGACTCAGCCTTCTGGTTCCCTGAATCCCGCCACAACGGCCAAAATCCCACTAGAGCGGGATTATGAAGGCTGCCACAACGGGATGAAGGTTGCCAGAGCGGCCTTTATCTAGGATGAACACTAGGCGCGATAATGGCGCCTCTTCATCCCAAAACCTCTATTTTGATAGAATTTCAGCAGGTCAGAGTATATAAACTACCCTAGAACATAAATAAGCAATTCTTCTGCCAAAATAACTCCTAAATACCCCTCAAATTTGAGTTTTAAGCAAAGAGGCGTTTCAACTTCTCTCAACATTTTTGGTATCGAGTTAACCATATTTCTACAAAATCCTTACGCCCAGGATGTGGTGGAGACGTTGGGGACGTAAAGGAAGTGTCCATGGTTTATCTATCAAAACTAGCAACCTATTTTCATTTTCGAATAACTACCCGAAAAATGTCTAATTTTGATCAATTAATCATCATGCAATCGTTGTTAATCAAGTACAAAAGTAAAGAGTGTAAGAAACAAGAATATTACCTGATGTTTTGACATTCGGAGTAGAGTGATCGAGAGGAGTTTTGGGAGAAATGGTAAAAATATTTCCATTTTCCCCCTTTACTTTTTCCCGATCTCCCACCTCAGCAGGAGATCCTTGCCACAGCCGCCCCCCTTAGCGGGAGGGCTGCCGCCCTAGTGGGCCAGGCTGTAATTTAAACACATTCGTTTCTTTATGTGTTGCCTTCATTTTCTTCTAAGTCTTTGGGTATAGTACCTTTCTCATGTTAACTAGTTGAAAAGTCACCATTCTTCATGGTTTCATGATGGCCTAGTCGTTAGTTGGAAGTACTCCGAAAATAGGGCGTGTGATTATCTATGTATTAATCGTTCGGGGATAAACGGGGGGTAAATTGGTATCTATTGTAATGACCCAAACTGTCATTAATTACAAAAAGCAAAATTTTGGTAAATTCTGGGCCACTGTCCCATCAGGGCAGGCCAGATGTCGCTAGGGCGGGGTAAGTTGGCGCTAGAGAGGGAGAGGCACGGCATAATGTAAATAACGTGAAATCTTATTTTCTCCTTCTCCCTAAAATACCTAGTGAAGCGTAAAACACCTTAGAGACCCCCCAAAAGCTGTTGCAGGCTTGGGAAAAAGGGAGGGAGATATTTCTAGCGTGAAGATGTTGATGGATTGTGGATTTCAGGTCAAGATCACCATCCCAGAAACAAGAATTAAAGACCAAAACTTGGTGCAGCTACTTGGCGCCCAAGTAGGCTAGGTTTTATGAATTGGGTAGTTATACATCTATACTCACCACATAATGTATGTAAATCAATGGTAGGATTTATGCGTAGGCCTTCGTGCACCGAACAAAAGATGATTTAAATCCTAGGAAGAAGCCCTAGATGATGAACTACGGTTAAGTATGGTTGAATTTATGCTTACATGATATACGTGGATGAGTAGTTCATAGGGGAGGGTTGTGATTCTATAATTGAGTATTGTAGGTTGTTCTTGCTTCATTGTAATACATGCATGTATGTGAACGAAGCTTGTTGATCACACCTAATGTCAATAGTATGAACAAAGAATTATATGCTGCAAATCACTCTTGTTGTATGGTTGTGATCATATACTTGTGATTGTGACTCTAGCTTGTGAATGGATCGGGTGTTGCGTTTCGACACACTAACTTGGATCGGTTGCCACGTTCCGGCATAATTATGGGATCGGTTGCGACATTCCGGCATAAACATTGGATCCAGTACCTCGTTATGGTATGCTAACTGTTTGGATTTGGGTTCAATGAGAGGACCAATGACTTGTCGTAATAGTGTATCTTGAGAATCATGAAATTGAATGTGGTTCGTAATGGTAAATTATATTGTGATTCCTCGGAGTGGCTATATATCTATGAGAAATTATATGAGATTGTTCTTGTGTTGAGTAAACCTGTTGTGTGTGGTATTGTCGAATGAAACGGGGAAAAGCCAATAGTTCAAGGGTCGAATAATTGATGGCAAGGGTTGTTCGTGTGTTGGAAGGGTGAAAGGTGGGGGTAGTGTACGTGAAGTAAGTGCTTAGGTGGATTTCACTTGGAGAAAGGGATTTGTGTTTAGTGGTTAGAAAGCGTGATGTAATGTACTATGAGTCCATGGCTTGGTAATATGAAGAGGAAGTAAGAGGTATGACGTGAGCGATTAGTGGAATGCTAGTAGTTGTATTGGGGACTTTTCTATGTGTTAGAATGGTTAGGCTATGATCAAGTACCCAGTAATTAGGTTGATCGAAAAAGTGGTTAGTAGTTAGAGTACTAGTGTTATTCGGAGGTATTTCGAAAAAGGGTAAAGGTGGAGAAGCGAATGATTTATTTCATGATCTTACTAGTTGATTATCTTATGATATATGGTGGGCGTCGGGTTTGCCGATGATGCCTACCAGTACATGTGGTTTGTACTGATACTACTCTTGCTATGCCCTTTTGGGAATAGTCTGGATGCAGGTTAGTGACGTTTCATTGGGTGAAGAGAAAGCTTCTATCTTTCCTTCTGCGTAGCGGGAGTTGTGTCTTTATTTATTATGTCCAGTTGTACTCGTAGTAGCTCTTGTACCTGTTTAGACTAGATCCTTGGGGGTGTTAATCACTTTACGAGCTTTTTAAACCGAATTTGTTTTAAGAGTTCTTATTTATAAAATCCTACTATTTCTTTTATCTTCCATTTTATTTAATTTCCGAATATTGTAACGGTTCGGATAAGAGGGTTCTCCTACTTGGTTGGTAGTATGTAGGTGCCCGAATTGCCCGGTGGGTTGGGTCATGACAAGTAATTTGATGGATGGTTCTATTGTCCAAATATATTTCTGCAAAAGAAGATTCATATTCTCCACATCTATCACTTCTAATCATGACAATGATTTTCAACTTTAGTTTATATTTCCTAGATGTTTCTATCGCTTCATCCTTACCATTCATCAAATAGACATAACAATATCTAGTGCAATAGTCAATAAAAATTTATGAAACACTTTTTCCCACCACAAGATGGTGTTGACTTCATATCACAAATGTCAGTATAAATCAATTATAAGGGATTAAAATTCCTTTCAACAACACATACTTGACATTTTGATTTATTGCATTAGAAGTTAGGAGAAACTTTTAAGTTGATAAGTTCTTGCACGATTTTGTAATTGACATGTCCCAAGCGTTCATGTCTCAAACAATTTGATTCAAGCAAGTAAGAACAAACAGAAATATTAAGTTTGAAAAGACCTTCCGTGAGGTAACCTTTTCCTACAAATATTTTGTTCTTTACTTTTTATAACTTTGTCAAACACAGACATTGTTTCAGAATCAACACCTTGCCAGATGTCCTTTTCAGAAGGACCTTTCCATAACATTCTATTTGTTATAGAATTATCCATGACCATAGTCTCACTGGTCCAATAAGGGCAATATGACCCAAATATTTGTTTTACAACAGAAACAAAACATATCACTTTTCGCCAATGTTCATGTCTATACAAATAAATTTATTTTAATAGACATATCTTTTCATGAAAAATAATAATATTTTAAGTGACACTTTTTCATCAAAGAATACAATTCTTTTGAACGAGTAATACAATTTTTTGGTTTTATACTAGTCATATCATATGCTAGTAAAGAGAGCTCGACGACCACGATATCGAATATACTCCAAGAATTTTGTGGGTCGACCATAATATAAGAATGTCATTAAATTTCATATCTTGTACTTTCAAATTTTAATTAGATAGTAAGTCTAATTTTGTCTTAATCACAAGTAAACAACCCTCCACATTTTAAAAATATTCTCAAAAATATTTTTCAAGTATTTGAAATTATTTTCCACATATTTTTCCCATGCTTTCACGAAGCCTTCTTTTGGAGATTTAATCCATAGAAACATCCATTGCAGACACAAAAATCACTAATTTTATGTCATTATTGTTTTTTCTCTTTCTGTCACAATTAGACAGACCACTTAGTATTTATAATACAAACCATAAATATTCAATCTTTATACAACTTGTTTCTAGTTTAACGGTGAAATTTTTATATTCTTCTAATCGTTAAATGAATGAACCTTGAATTCTGATGAAGATTTTATATTCTTCGAATCAGTTTCACATTAGAAGTCAACCAAAAATGTTTTATTCTCTAGAAACCTCAAATACCATTTTTCGGTGCGAAATTGGTAGCTGAGGAATTCATAGAAGTGGTAGTATGGTAGACGGTAGTGTGGCAGGTGCGTATTTTATTTTAAAGATTTTATTATAATATTTTTTTTTAAGTGTCTTAATCTTGATATCTCTTTAATGCTATTTTTTGGTAGTGTGAAATTCATGGTAAAATGTAATAATATTTATTATAATATTCTTCCGATAGTTGTTTTAATCTGAATATTTCTTTAATATTATTTATGATATATTCTAGATATAACATATATTCGATTCTTTGGTACATATATAAATTTTTCTCCATTAATTGTTCTAATAGTTTTATATCTTCCATAGATTTTATCCAATATTGTAAATATTCGTAGTTCATTTTAATCTGAATTTATTTCTAAATCATACCATTCTATTCTTTCGAAGTCTAAATCATGTAGGTCTATTTCATACCATTCTTGATTTAATATATCTTCTGATTCGTAATCATTAAATATTTGTTCCCATATTATTCTTCTTAATTCAATTATTTCTATACCGTTAAGTATATATAAGATTAAAGTTTCATAGTTTTTTATCATTTCATCATGCACGTGTGTAGTCATGTTCGTTGTTATGCGGGGTTTTTCAATTATTCCTTCCTATCATATTCATAATTGATTAAATTCATATTAGATTATTATGAACTAGATTATCTGTTTATCATGTTTTCCTGTCACTACTAGCATCGTACTTTAGCGGATACTTCCTTCTTATCAACGCCTCAAATTTGTTTACTCCCCTAAACGGCTTTCCTCGCCTACCGGTTTCAACATTAGGATGGCATAGTATAGAAGTTTTCTCCCTGTTTCCAGTGTGCTAATAAACTAGAAATCATGATTCAAATAATTCTAATACATAATAACTAACATAAATTTATTCAATCATATATATGATATTCAGGAATATATGAAATTAGTTCCGCATATTTTTTGAACAATATACCTTTGCCTCTTGCTTAGCCATGCTATCTGAAATATCTGACTGGATTTCAGATTTCTCCATATTAACTTTTAAGTGTTTAATATCTTAAGAGAGTATTTTGAAAAGAGAGGATTTTTATGTAAGAAGAGTTTTATTGCTTTAGGCATTGCCTGCCTTTTAACATTTACATCCGATTCCTTATATAGACATACAAACTAAATACTTATCCTAACACGTTTTTTACACTTGTCCTCTACTATTTACTACTATTCATGACTACTATTCATGAATAGTTTCTATTTTATCTTATTAAGACTTATTTACACCTAACCTTTACACTTGTCTAATATGCACATGCATGCTACTTTGCTTTACGACTTATTTACAATCTACACTATCTACATTTGTCATTATTTGACAAAAGACCCATACCTACTTCATATCTACCTTATGACACATATCTTGACAACTTTACATATCTTGACAACTTTACATTATTACTTCCGTTCTTATCTTTGACATAACTTTTTCCGCTCCTATCTTCTTCTTGTTTTCTTCCTCGTTAATTATTCCAGCTGGACATCTGGAATTATATTATCTTCTCCGTTGCACTTTGAACATATATGGTCCGGATATTTATGACCAATTAATTTACAATATCTGGTTAATAATTCTGCTGAAATAAATCCTTCTTTTAATGCTCGTGTCGTAGGTCGTTCTTCTGGCTTTAGTAGTGATAAAATCCATCTTTGGACTTCATCCATATCTGCTTTCCTTAGCTCCCTTGAATTAGAATAAATCATTAACTGATCTCTTGCATAGTAGCTCCATATAGCATTTCCATTTAAATAATTGTTTGCTAACTCTTGTATGATAGTTGATATACCAATTATTCTTTTGTTGGCATAAAAGCTTGGTATCTCTATTTTGCATATCTCTTCTTGTTGTCCGATATCCTCGGGTATAATCATATCTTTGGTTAACCCTATCTTGATAACTTGTATTGGAGGTTTTATTTCCTCGTATAATATCTCTGCTGTTGCCGTATAAAACTTTACATAGAATAGATTTCCCTTAGTAACTCTCTTATAAGTAATAAATGCTTTATGTAGTTCCGGTATTCCGCTTAGTTCTTCTCCGTCATATGTATATACAGTATTTAGTAATCCATAGTTATAACATGTCTTAACTAGGTTGGCGTTAGTTTTTGGTTGTGCAATTAGTTTATTATAACCTTGCAGTCTTTGGGTTAAATAATCTTGGTTTGGTTCTTTTGTAGTTGATCTGGGGTTGCGGTTTAAATAGGTTTGGATTTTGTGGATATTTTCAATATAGGTTCGTGTGATGTAATTATATGTCTTTTTCTCACTTAGGTTTTGCAAACTATCTGCGTATGTAGATGTTTGTGGTTCTATGGACACATGTTTAGGTGTTCTTTGGGTAAATGGTTTTGCAAATAGCTGGTTTAAGTTAGCATTTTTATGTTGTCTATCGCTAACTTGTTTGCTTGTACCTGCAGCTGTATTTAAACAAACGTTATGGGTTTTAAGGAGTTTCCCATCGTCTCCTTTTAGCTCTGGATTTTTTCCGTCTTCCGATCGACGTAGCTCCGCATTTTTATAGTCATGCTGCTGACTAGCTTTAGACTTCATATTATCTTCATTAGTTTTTAGCTTTTGTATCTCGTTGTCCATACTGTCCACTTTTATACAAAGTGTAGTTATGGCTTTGAGTATCTCTTCCATTGTATTTTCGTTCTCAGTCTGAGTAGCTTTGTCTTGATAAGTAATCTGCAATAACATTCTTATCAGTTTTTATTACTTCAATTGTAAATGTGAAATTTAATATATTTAATACCAATCTCCTTATTTCTTTTGTTGTTACCGAATCTTGTATTTTTCTTGTTAGCCACCATTTTACTTGTGTATTATCTGTTCTTATAATAAATTTGTTATATACAATATATGGTTCAAATGATAATAAACACTTATATACTGAATATAATTCTTTTCTATTTATTTCCCATTTTATTTCTGTATTATTAAACGTTCCTGAATAATACCTGCAATGATGTTCTATCGTAGTGTCATCATACCTGTATTTTAATATTCCTCCATAACTTTTTTCACTTGCATCTGATTCTATTATATAAGTAAATTTTTTATTTTCATCTGGAAAGTATAGTTTAGGTAAGTTTTTACATAATAATTTTACCTTTTGTATTTGTATTTGGTCTTTTTTATCAAACTGATATTCTATATCTTTCTTTAATTTTTGTTGTAATGGTTTTAAATTCTCTGCTAATTTTGGTATGTATTCTCTTACTTGATTTACTAGTCCTAAGAATGATTGTAATTTCTTTTTTGTGTCTAGTTGTTCATTTGAGTTAATTATTTTTTGTACTATATGTGTTTGCATTTTTATTCCGTTTTTATCAATTTGTATTCCTAAGAATTCTATTTGATTTTTCATTATATCAGCTTTCTTTTTACTTAGACTTATACCTGAATATTCTATGATGTGTATAAATTTTTCTAATAATCTTATATGTTCATCTTGTGTCTTAGAATATAATAATATATCATCGATGTACACTACACAATTTTCTATTTGTTTAAAGTAATTGTCCATAAAGTGTTGATATCTACCTGGTGCGTTTTTATATCCAAATGGTAATACATTCCATTCATAAAATCCTTGTGGTACAGTGAATGCTGTTAGTTTTTTAGATTCTTCTTCTAGTTTTAAGTGGTAAAATCCTGATTTACAATCAAATTTGCTAAAATAATTATATCCTTGTATTTGTCTTATCTTTAGTATTTTATTTGGTATCGGATAATTATATGTTTTAGTTTTTGCATTTAAATTTCTATAATCAATAACCATTCTACTTTTTCCTCTTTTTTGTTCACTATGTTTATTTACGATAAATGCCGGGCTTGTATGCTTACTATTGCTTTCTTGTATATATCCTTTTTCTAGTAATTCATCTATATGTATCTTAAATTCGGTTAAATCATTAAAATTATACTTTAATGGTTTTTGGGTTATTATACTGTTATTATCAATTAGCTCAATTTTTACTTTTGTTTTATGTTTTTCCCATCCTTGTAAAGGATCCTCACTATATAATAATTCTAACTTATCTTGAATTATTTTTACTTTATCTATAGAGAATATAATTAATTCTATTTTAGGGTCTTCTTCTTTTATATTTTCTAATTTTTGTGTAATTTTTTCACTTCCTTTTATCCATTCTGTTGTTTTTCGTTTTTTATTATTTACTCTTTTTGCTCCTATTTTTTGTTTACACGGTGTCGTGAACCACCAGTGTGTTTTTGTTATTATATGTGGGTATAATTTTTCTAAAAATGGCATTCCTAATAGCATATCTTTTGTAGTTAATTCAAAGTTATATATTTCTTCTATAGTTAATATCTTATCCCATATTTGTACTTTTATATTTTTTGCCTTATATGTGATCATGCTTCCTTCATTATTAAATCCTGTTACTACTATAGGTGTTTTTAATTTTTCCCACTTATCTTCTGGTAAACAATTATATTTACATATATTAGCTTCTGCTCCCGTATCTATCATTGGTGTATAATATCGGTTGTAATATCCTTCTATTATTATCTTCGCAAGTATATATATTTTCATATTTTTATCATACTAAAGTCCTTTTTATTATTACCCTTTTATTTTCATAATTTATTGTTAATTGTTTGTCTTCTAGATTATATGGTTTTACTTGTTCTAACCATTTTATTCCTAAGATGATATTTTCATTTCCTTGATATATTTTGAATTTTATCACTATTGGTACTCCTCCGATGATTATTTCCTTTTCTGTAGTTTCTTCGGTATATATTAATGCTTTTGGTAGTTCGGAGCATGATTGTTCAATAGTTATTATTTCATCTTCCGTCACTAATTCTCTTGTAATATAATTTTCTTCTCGTCCTGTATCTATTAGTATTAAATATTTTCGTTGTTCCATTATTCCCGTGATGTAGTAATGATATGGTTTTATGTCTTCTTCCATTGATTTTAGTGGGGTTTTATCTATTCTCCTTGAGGTACTCATTTTTGATGATATTTGGGGTATCTCATTGTTTATTCTTTTCGATGTGCTTAGTCTTTCTTTTACTATTTCTAAATCTTCTTCTATATCAATTTCATTATAACTATAATCATTTTTATCTATGACTGTAACTATTCTTTCAAAGGGATCTTCTATTTTTATTTTATTTATTTTATTTTTTGCTGTTATTTTGTGTTTTGTCGTTAAAACATATAAGTTTTTACATCTAGCTGTAAATATTTTACTTCCCGGGGCTAGTTCTATTCCTGACATTTTCCAATATAATACTAATGATTTATCTATATTTCTGTCATTTACTGCTACTGAGTAATTAGCACTTATTATAAATTTAAATTTTTGGTATATGAGGTTACCTTTTACCGCACTTATTATGCTTTTTTCTATAGGTTGTATAATTCTATCATCTGCTAAGTATATTTCTATGGGTGTATCTATTCCTTCTCTAAAACATGCTTTTATTAATATTTCTGTTCCTCCTAAATGTACATATTTAATTGGATTTTTAGCCTTAATATCTTGTATTTCTTTATTTATTATTCGTTTATTTATTATTGGTATTTTAGCTTTTCCTTTAGTGTATTTGCAATCTATGATATGTTCTCTTTGACTTACTACGTAATATTCTTCTTTTTGTCGTTTAAACCAGTTTCTTATTGTTGGTATTTCGAATATTTTTGCTACACTTAGGTCTAATTCTTTTCCTTTTATTTGCTCAAATATATTATTATCAAATATTATTTTTTGTTCTGTCGATTCTTCATCTTGATATTTTTCTTTAGTTATTATTTGTATATCTTTTTCAGTCATTGATATCGTATTCATTATCCGATTCTATTACTGAGCTATTTTCTATTTCATTTTCCGATAATTCATATATACTATCATTGCTTTCTAATTCATAATCTACGTACTCTATTTGTGTATATTTTTCATCGTCTATTATTATTTCTGATATTTGTTTTTTCTTTGGATTTTTAGGTAATTTACAATCTCTAGCTATATGTCCTAATTTTCCACAATTATAACAAGTACATTCCGTTAGTTTTCTTTTTGGTCTATATGGTCTTTTGGTTTTGTAATTTTTTACATAGTACCTTCTTCTTGGTTTTTTATATTTATATTTTGATCTGTATTTTTTATTATATTTCTCTTTATTTTTATAATACCTATCCGTACAACCAAATTGAGGTGCTGTCTTATTTTTGCAACATGCCAAGTTTTTTACTAATATTTTTGTCCATTTTTATTTCTTCTTTATGTTTTTCACATAGTTCCATAAACCATCGTTGTAAGAATTTTATTCTAGCTCCTAAGGTATTTGTTAATTCTGCTTTGTTCCAACTTTTTATTACTTTTGAATTAAAAGGTTCTGGTAATTTTTTAAAATATAATTTTCTTATTTCTTTACTTTCTTCTATGCTATATGTTCCTTTATAATAGTATTCTCTAAATGCACATGTATATTCATCTATGTAACACATATTACATATTGCTAATTTTGTCATTAGATTTCGATTTATGATTTTTTTCTTTATTTTGTTCTTCTGCCTCTGTTGTTATACTACTAAATTCATTTCTTATAGCTATTTCGTATTTATATAGTATTTCCATAGATGTAGTAGCTATTCCTCTGTCGAATTTTTTATTACTTCTTAAAGTTGTTAAGCTTTCACTTGTTAAATTTTGTAGCCATAATTTTACTGTTCCTATAAGTGTTCTTTTTATGTATTCTGGTGCCTCTGTTGTTACTATCTTGTTATCTATTAATTGTTTTGATATGTATCTCATCCATAATTGGATTGTTTTATTTATATCTGCTACGCAGTCTAAATCTAAAAGATCATGTCTTTCAGTTATTGGTTTAGGTGTCCATTTTTTATTTAATCTTTTATCCCATGTAGTTTTTTCTTTATCATATTGCTCATAATTTTCATAATAATATTTTGGATTAAATTTTTTTGGGTTTTTTACTCCTGATGTGCTAGGTTTTTCGTCTATGTCTACGTCTTCTGTATTTACTTCTAAATTCTTTGTATAAACTATGTTTGCTAAAAGTTCCGTATATGTTTCGCTTGTTTCCGAATGTTGTTCTAGATCATCGTCGTTTATTTCATCAACTCTTATTTCAGGTAGATTATCATTTTCTTCTTTTTCTTCTATTTCATCTTCTAGTTGCAATTTTTCTTTAAATTTAATTATCTCATTTGTTAATTTCGTTTTTTGTTCCTTTTCTTTTTGTTTTATTTCATACATTTCTTTTAATATTGCTAGCTCTTTTTCTAGATCTATTATTTTGGTATTTTTTACTTCTTCTAATTGTTGTACTTCCTTTTTTGCTTGTTGTTTTATTTTTTCAATTTCCGTTTTTCTATCTATCTCTTCATTTTCTTTTGTTATTCTTATCATAGCAGTTAAACTATCTTCTAGATTTATCGTTTCTTTCTCTAACATAAAACTTATATTGTCACCTATTTTCTTATATCTTCTTCCTAGATTAGAAAATATTATCTTTATTTTTAATCCGTCATAATTTTCATATGTTTTTTCATCTATTGCGTATTCTTCTTTATTCATTTATAAATTATGTTGTAGTTTATATTCTAAGTTATTTATTTGTATTTCTAGATATAAAATAGTCTTTCTTTGTGCTATTATAGATTTATGACAAATTCCTGCGAATATATTATTGTTAAGTCTATTTTGCCTATGTTCTAATTCTTGTCGTTTTGCTATAATTATTTCATTAAGTTTTTGTCTGTAGTCGTTATTCTTGTTATTCATTGTATTTTTAATTATTGAATATATTTATATTCTATTTTAGATATATTATCTATTAATTGATTTAATTTTTCGTTATCAGTCTTTGTGATATTAAGTTGTTTATATTCCGGATATAATTTATTTAATTTTCTTCTTATTTTTCTTAATTTTCTACTCGTATGTTTCTTACCGTGTTTCTTGTTATCCATAGCTCTGATACCATTTTTCGGTGCGGAATTGGTAGCTGAGGAATTCATAGAAGTGGTAGTATGGTAGGTGGTAGTGTGGTAGGTGCGTATTTTATTTTAAAGATTTTATTATAATATTTTTTGTTAAGTGTCTTAATCTTGATATCTCTTTAATGTTATTTTTTGGTAGTGTGAAATTCATGGTAAAATGTAATAATATTTATTGTAATATTCTTCCGATAGTTGTTTTAATCTGAATATTTCTTTAATATTATTTATGATATATTCTAGATATAACATATCTTCGGTTCTTTGGTACATATATAAATTTTCCTCTATTAATTGTTC
This sequence comes from Solanum stenotomum, assembly GCF_019186545.1. Lineage (NCBI taxonomy): Eukaryota > Viridiplantae > Streptophyta > Magnoliopsida > Solanales > Solanaceae > Solanum > Solanum stenotomum. The sequence goes on from NC_064283.1 coordinate 39,398,553, forward strand.
TAATAGTTTTATATCTTAGATTTTATCCAATATTGTAAATATTCGTAGTTCATTTTAATCTGGATTTATTTCTAAATCATACCATTCTATTCTTTCGAAGTCTAAATCATGTAGGTCTATTTCATACCATTCTTTATTTAATATATCTTTTGATTCGTAATCATTAAATATTTGTTCCCATATTATTCTTCTTAATTCAATTATTTCTATACCGTTAAGTATATATAAGATTAAAGTTTCATAGTTTTTTATCATTTCATCATGCACGTATGTAGTCATGTTCGTTGTTATGCGGGGTTTTTCAATTATTCCTTCCTATCATATTCATAATTGATTAAATTCATATTAGATTATTATGAACTAGATTATCTGTTTATCATGTTTTCCTGTCACTACTAGCATCGTACTTTAGCGGATACTTTCTTCTTATCAACGCCACAACTTTGTTTACTCCTCTAAACGGCTTTCCTCGCCTACCGGTTTCAACATTAGGATGACATAGTATAGAAGTTTTCTCCCTGTTTCCGGAGGTAAAAGGAGACGATGGGAAACTCCTTAAAACTCATAATGTTTGTTTAAATACAGCCGCAGGTACAAGCAAACAAGTTAGCGATAAACAACATAAATATGCTAACTTAAACCAGCTATTCGCAAAACCATTTACCCAAAGAACACCTAGACATGTGTCCATAGAACCACAAACATCTACATACGCAGATAGTTTGCAAAACCAAAATGAGAAAAAGACATATAACTACATCACACGAACCTATTTTGAAAATATCCACAAAATCCAAACTTATTTAAACCGCAACCCCAGATCAACTACAAAAGAGAGGATTATTTGACACAAGAGTTACAAGGATATAACAAGTTAATTGCACATAATCTATAGGAATGTATGCTAAGCACCCAGTGGATATGGTTAGATGGAAACCCTCCCAATGTTAGGTTAGAGTTCCAAGGAATATCTTCCTATCCCATAACTATGTACCAACATGGGATATTAGCTAGCAGATTCCATTTGAGCTAATGTTACCATTCTATTTTAGGTAAGTGGAACACCTCTTTACGGTGTGGGACTATATGACACTAGATTCGATGTCTAGCTTACATGGTCTACGTCGGTCAAACGCTTATTCCCATCATGTGAGATATGCATTATGGTTTCTTGAGAGGTTCTACGAAGTGTAGGTGGTAGTATGGGATGTCATCTATACATTGCACGAGTAGGCTTCGATAGAGTCATAGTGAGTTCTCTAAGTCCTAATGACTAATATATGAAAGTCCTCTAAATGAAGTAATTGAAGAATGTTGAATCTTAAATGCTTAATGTGATATGCATGCTATACTTGGAATATATTATGAGTTATTTTCCCTTGTCTTGTCTTATGAAATGTTATGTCTCTTATGTGTGGATATTGTGTAAAGATGAAAAGGAAGGAATGGTAAGTTCACTTTTGGTGACCTTATTGTGATGCCTTGGTGTGGATGGTGGTATGGGACGCTATACATGCATTGCACAAGGTATATCATGAGGGTTATTTGAGGTGAAGGTCTAAAGTGAAGGTAATGGTTTACATGATGATATTGTCTAAATGTGGTATTATGACTTGCATGATGATTATACTTGTATTTTATGTGTCTTATGCTATTGTACATGGTATTTCTATAAAGTGGCATAATGCATGGTTTTCAACCAAAATGTCCATTTTAAAACATGTTTTTGCATGGTCATCATGCTTCGAACATTTTTGTGTGCTAACCAATATTTCTCTTATTTTTACTACAAAGTGTAGGTTCCGGCAAGTGATTTGATTACTCTAGATTGAATTGCTTGGATTGCTATTCCCTCAAGATCAAGTGGTATGTCCTCATAGCTCGAGGACAAGTGTTTAGAAGTTTCTATTTATTTCACGTAATAGACATTTAGTACTTTTTGATTTTAAAGGGCCGTGACCCTATATTGCTAATGTTTTGTCTAATATGGCCATGTGAGACTTTAGTATTCCGATGCGTTACAAATGAGTCTTTGAATGTCTTTAGATTGTATGGTTTTTAAATAAAAATTTTAAATTCCGTACTATTTCTATTACCTATGTGATGAATGAATGCTATGAGGCTTGTATGAGACCTTTTCGGGGACAAGTAGTCGTGTTGCATCTGGGCCTAGACTCAGGTCGTGACAAACTTGGTATCAGAGCATAAGATTTTGGAAATGGTTTTTAGGGTTGATGTCTCACAAGCCACGTCTATTAGAGTCTTGCTCATCGGTGTGAGTCACGACACATCTATGAGCGAGAGGCTATAGGACGTTAGAAAGTTACACTTCTTTCATTATTCTTCAAGTCGTGCCATAGAGTTTGACTCCATAAGTTTTTTCTCTTTTTTCTTGTCCGGTGGTCTTGAAGATGTGACTAATAGAAGTGCTAATGCTTCAAGGATCGAGGGAGAAAAAGGTGAGTATTGATGTCAATTGTGGCTATGTGACTTGCTAGATTTGAGGTGTTATGTTGTAATGTTGTTTTTAGTATGGATGGGTTGCTTTATGGCTATGTTTGTTGTTGGTAAAAGGTCATGATTATTTTTGAGGTATGTTGAAAGAATTGATGAATTGAGGTGTTTTAGAAATGTTTTGATGTGTTGAGTGAGTAGACTCCTTAAAAGAGGGTATAAGTGTAATTCAACTTGTGTTGTAATCATCCTTGTGTGATGAGTATGAAGGTTTAGTGATGTCTTTCTCCGACCTTAGAATTGAAAGAAGTGACGTTGTAATGAGTGTGTATAGGCTTACCCCTAAGGGGGGAGATAATGTGCTTAGATGGAAAGGTGGTCGAAGGTCCTTGATGTTCATGAGTTAGGCTTTCTTGATGCTCTCACCCTAAGAGGTGTGGTAAGTTTGAGGAGTTTAGACCCGGTGTGGTAGACTCATATGAGACCTTGAGTGATGTTAGTAAATTTGTTGTGAGTAAAAGTTTCTTAATGAGGACCTTCCTAGTTTGAAAGCACCGGTATGTGATGGTTCCTTATGGTCATGAATGTCTTGTTGAGTTTCTTATGTTGTTTTCATGATTTCCCTTAGTTGGGTTTACCCTTATGTGGGGGATAGTATATTGAATAGTAAGGTTGTTGAGAGTGTTGATATCCTTATCTCTTTTCTTCTATTCTTATTCAAGCTTGAGACCAAAACATCCTTGTAGCTTGTAGCATGTTTTGGAGTCATGAGTAGTTATGAGTTTCCATGGTCTCCTTATGTTATGTATGTTTTGATGAAATTTTTGTTTATATGAGAAAATGAGTTTTCATGGATTTTGTTCCTCATAATGATGTGCATCTATAATGAGTTGCTTAAATGCTTCATTAGTTGACTTGTTGAGCATCTTTAAATGTGATCTTGAAAAGAGTTGCATAAATTGCCTTATGATGTTGTAATGAGCATGATGTGAGTTGGAGAAGGAAGTTCCTCTAACAGAATGAGAATTGTTGATGTTTTTGTGCATAATGAGTTAGTAGAAGTATTTCCTACTTTCTTGTATATGCATTGAGATTGTTGATGTAGAGTTGATGTTTCCTCCTATGATTGTGCATTTATATTAATGGGTCATGATTGATGGGCTGCTAGTCTTGAGTCGTTATCCCTTAAAGTGTTTAAAGTGATATTCAAGGACGAATGTTACTAAGTGGGGGATTATATAACGACCTGGAGAATGATAGGATGAACTAGAGCCTAATCATAAGGGTCAACGTGAAGATACATGTTAGACTCCATAGTTGAAGGACCTTTTGAAGTTGGTTTAGGGTTGCAAGGGCAAGTGCCAAGCCAAGGGGGCAAGGACTAAGCCAAAGGCCAAGGCTGCCTTAACTTGTCCAACCACTAACTCAAGTCCACGGACCACTTCACGGCCAGTGGTCTTCCCCACGGTCCGTAGAAATGGCCATGAAGGTCACTTGGTGGCATGGGAGGCAAGGCACTTTGGCCAAGCTACTGCCCAAACTTCACGGACCACTCCACGGTTAGTGGTCTTGACCACGGTCCGTAGAAGTGGCCATGAAGATGCATTGGCCTCATGAAGGTTGGCAAGGGAAAGGGAGTCACTGCCTAGAGGACCACGGGCACCACCACGGGCCGTGGTCCCCTTTCACTGACCGTAGAAGTGGACTTGGTCCCTGACAGGGCTGGCCAAGTTGAGGTTTTTTAGGTAATTTCGTTTAAACTGGTTATTAAGTGTTGCTGATTTTAAATGGTTTATATCATATATATATAAAAAATTTGAAGTCTTTTAACACCTTGTTTACCCCATTATTCACAACACCCAAATCAAAACCCCAAAGTTCTTCCTCTCTCAATATTTCTCTCACTAACTCAAGGAACAAGAAGAAGTGGGAGCTAGGGTTGGATTCAAGGCGTTTCTTCATCAAATTTCTTGGGGAATCTTAGTAAAGGTATGGTGATCCTTCATCTAGGGTTAGCTTTCACCCTAGAGTCAATTTCAAAGAAGTTTTCAAGTTCATGAAAACCCAACCGTTTTACTCAATCTCAGGGGTTGTTTCTTCAAACGATTTCAAATGGTTTCTAATGTCATATGATAATTGTATTGATGTTTAATTGATGATTTAAGATGAAAATACTCTATGAACCCAAGATTTCTCTAAATTCCTAAATTATACCTTATGAAGTGGGATTGATGATTATTAAAGCTTATGGATGGAATTTGTCTAAATTGCTTTGGGTTATTAAATTGTATCATTATTTATGACTTAATTATGGTAAATTTTTGGTGTGTTAATGATTTGAGATTTATGGCCTTGAAGGCAAGTTATGACTAAACGTTAATCTTGAAGTAGAATTGTGCCTGACCAATTCATTTGTTTGAAAGGTGGAGGTGTTTACTTATTAAGTATATGAATGTGAATTCATTGAAGTGAAGGTGATCTTGTCTTGAAGGTCTTTGTGTTATTATTGGAAGGGTAATTCTCAATTTGACATTCGTGAATGATGATGATAGAATGTGAAGGGCTTCTATGATGTAATGTTCTAACTTGAACTGGTAGGCCAAAGCATCCTTTCTTGTATAATGAATGTGTCTTGACTTGATGAATATGAATCGTTAGGGTATGACATTCCTTTCATATATGAGTATTCAATGTTTCTTGACTTGATGGATATGAATTGATAGGCATAAAGCATTCTTTTAATATATGATCTAATGTAATGAAGACTCTTGAATTGATAGGCTTATAGCATTCTTTTCCTAGTGAGTCAATGTACCATGAATCGATAGGATATGACATTCCTTTCATAAGTATTTGCATGTAATGAGGGACCATGAATCAATAGGCCTATAACATTCTTTTCATGAGGACTCTAGAGTTATTCTTGAATGTACTATGGATCGATAGGCTTATAACATTCCTTGCTTGTGTAATGATGTGAGTTGTCTGGATAGGCCTATGGCATTCCTCCCTAGTACACTAATGTAATGTGAATGAAATAATCTATGGGAATGGCTAAGCACCGAGTGGATATGGTTAGATAGAAACTCTCCCAATGTTTGGTTAGAGTTCCAAGGAACATATACCTATCCCATAAATATGTGCCTACATAGGATATTAGCTAGCAGATTCCATTTGAGCTAATGTTACCGTTCTATTTTAGGCAAGTGGAACACCTCTTTACGTTTTGATGAGTGGTAGATTTATAGTCATTTGAGGCCTATTTAGCTCAAAAATTCATGTCCTCAATCCCTAAGTCTGTCCTATTCTAATAATATTTTCATTAATTACGTCCATGAAGATTAAAGGACAAGGCAAGGATGAATAGATGAAAGAAAGACCAATAACATTGAAAAAAGTAGAAAAACCGAGCTGATGATCACCAAACAATATGGGAGAATCACCCAAGAAGTGGTATCTCACCATAATGGAAAGATGTAAGGTCCATATGTTAAAGTCAAATTGGTGAAAAAGAGACACATCGACGATCTACTAAGTAAGTAAGGTGAACATGTGGTCCATCGCCGAATGTGATAGTGCTTGGAATAAAGATGAGGTTCAAAAAGGGAATAAATGTGATAATCGGTGAACCGCCAATTGTTAAAGGTGGACTCCATTTAGTCCACCGTCTGAGGTTCAAACACTTGAAGCCTAGAGATAGTAAAGGGAGAGATGAACGATAAGAACGACAATCCACCAAAAAGGTTCGGCGATCCCGACTAATAATGGGATGCAGAAGAATCTCTTGGAAAAGTATAAATAGTAGGGAAGAGAGAGAAAGTGGAGAGTTACAATTTTTTTTATCAATTTTTGCACTTAGAAACTTGAGAGAGAAACTCTAAAACAAAATTTCTATTATGGGGTTTTAAGCTTTACTCTTGTAATTAATAAATTGAGGGTGAGATCATAGTGGGTATTGATTATAATTTCTTACTTTGATGTTACTCATGACTGCTATCATGATAGGTTTAATTTCTTTACTCTTTGTGATGGGTGGCTAAAACCCCAATCTCTAGGGGTGTAATTATGGGGTTAGGTGTTGATATAGATTAGTGTGTATGTTGTATTGCCCTATTTTTCTCGTAGATTTTTATGAATTTAAGATAATTAACGTGTGGGTAATTTAGGAATTATGTTGGCCAACTTAATTCTATCTTAGATCTCTAATTGGTGCTTGAAAAAGACCAATAAGAGTGGGTAATTGTGTAACACCCCGAATCCAAAAAAGGTAAATGAACAAAATTTTGGGAAGTTGCAGGTGCCAGCCACGAAGGCAAACCATGGCCCGTGGGTAGAACCATGGACCGTAGTGTGGTTTATGGATTAGCCACAATACCAAGTATTCAGAGGCTCAAGACCATGGCCAGACCACAGTCTGTGGTTAGGGTCCTTGGTTCGAGGCCCAAATTTCCATGTTTCTGATGGCCAACGACGTCCACCAGGATGGACCATAGGTCAGACCACATTTTGTTGACTAGGTCCGTTGGTCGTCACATGGTAGTTATTGTTAGGGGCAGTTGGGACTTTTCCTTATTAATTAGTTCGTATACAATGTCGTTTTACCCTTCACTAAGTCCCCTATATGAGTGTTTTGAACCCCCAAATTAGCCCATTTACATCATTCTTCCAAATTCACAAAAGAAAACCAAATTTCCTCTTCGAATATTTCTCTCTTTAGAAACTTGAAGAAGAAGAAGATTCAACCTAGGGTTTCAAGTCAAAGTCTCAATTCTTCCATTAAAGGCTAGCATTTGGATTCAAGGTAGTTTTCATCCATGATTCTTTCCGTACTTGGAGTTCCCAAATTCCTCTATTTCTAAAGGTAGAATTTCCCAATTGAGTTAGGGTTTTCTTCAATTAGCATGGGTTCTCTTCAATGTTGATTTAAATGATTGATTATGACCTTTTGTGCATGAATTGATTAAATGTGATGATTTCCCCATGAACCCATGTAATCCCCATGTTTTCAAGTTTTGAACCATCTGATGTGGAATTTTGATCTTCAAGGAAAAGCTTTATGAAATTAAGAATGTATTAATAGTTTTACATGAATTTATGATGAAATCCATATCTAACACATATTTTCTAAGCGTTGATGATTGAAAGTGGGTTTTGAACCTCAAGAGCTAAATTATGGACTTGTGCATTTTCATATGAAATCTATGCAAATATTTTAAGGGTTTTTTGAGAGTAAAGTACCAATGATAACGTTGTTGTTGTTGTGTTGTTGAAAGGATATTCTCATTAACACATACTTTAATGATCTAAAAGGTTTTCTCACATAGAAAGGATTCTTAAGAGGAAAGGCTTTCTTACCTAAATGAATCAAGAGTAAGAGTTATCCTAATGAACTAGCTTGGATTGGTTGTCCAAGGACACCTTTTCATGAATTATGAGGTCAAGTAAGAAATGACTATTCTGTGGTATTTATGCGTAACACCAAGTAGATATTGATGATGGGATGGAAGATCTCCTGTAGTAGAGGCCGAGTTTCTAGAAGCAATCTTACGAGATGGAAGCTCCCCCGTAATAGAGGTCGGGTTTCTAGAAGCAATCTCCTTATCCCTTAAACTATGTGCCCCTATAGGTTGATTAGCTAGTGGATTCACTTAAGCTAGAAGTTCATGGTTCTACCTTGGCAAGTAGGACAACACTTTTCGGTGTGGGAGACACCGAGGGATCGTGTTGTAGCTCACATGGTCTCTATGTCGGTTAAGGTTAATTCACCACATTAATAATGAACTAAGGTTACTTCAAGAAGTATCACATATGAGTTCAAAGGTTTTAAAGATGAACTTAGCTTCCATTGACCATGATGTTTTGACTTATGTTTTCTAACTCTTTTATATGATATTTAGCTTGGTCAATTGCATGTCATAAAATGAAATGTCCCTTTTAGCATGTTTTAAATGTTTTATGCACGGCTATCATACTTGGTACTTTGTTTTGTACTAACACATACTCTTGCCTACATTTCCCCAAATGTAGGGTCCGACAGGCAAGTTTCAGGGTTTCGTGGCTAGAGGTTGACTTGAGATATTCCCGAGCTTCAGTGAGTCCTCATACTTCGAGGACGGTGTTTTATTATTTTCAATTTCTTTCATGTATTTCACTTTTGGACATGATGTATGGGCTAGGCCCAATTTCACTCTATTGTATTAGATGGCTATGATGAGACAATAGTATAAGACTTACGCATTGTTTTAATACAATGTTTTGGACTTGGACTATTGTTTTACTCTTATTGTTCTATTTCTTATGTAATGAAAACTAACTGGCTCGTCTGGAGTCCTTCGGGGTTCTATACGCCATGTTGCATCTAGGGGGTACCCCTGGGTCGTGAAAAACTTGGTATCAGAGCCAGGTTTAGACAGGTCCTAGGATGTCTCATAAGCCACCTCTAATAGAGTTTTATTGATAAGTGTGAAGCACGCCACATTTATGAATGAGAGGTTACACGATGATTAGGAAACTCCACTTCTTTCATTACTCTTAAGTCGTGCGATAGAGTTTAACTCTATAAAGTTTCTCTCCTAATCCTTATCCTATGTTCTTCAGGATATGGTTACCCGAAAAGCTTATTCTAGAAGAAATGTGAGGGAGAATATGGAACAAGAAGCTCCTCAAGTTTCGGTCAATCCTTTGTCCGAACAAGTATCTAATGTGGAGTTTAGGGCTACTTTTCAAGTGTTGGCTCAAGCGGTGATGTCCCAAGCAAATAGGGAGGTTGCGGTTCCTGTGAACCTAAATATGTGTACGACGGCTTCAAGAGTGAGGAACTTCACAAGGATGAATCCTCTGGAGTTTCATGGTTTTAAGGTTGAGGAAGATCCTTAAGAGTTTATTGACGAGGTCTATAAGGTTTTGATGATCATGGGAGTTACGCCGATGGAAAAAGCGGAGTTGGCCGCTTTTCAACTAAAATGAGTGGCTCAAATACGGTATAACTAATGGAAAGAAGGGAGACCGATAGATGCTGGTCCTATTGATTTGGAGAAATTTAAAGACATTTTTCTTGATAGGTTCTTTCCCCTTGAGATGTGGAAAGCCAAGTTACTTGAGTACATTAACCTCTGGCGAGGGAGTATGAGTGTGAGGGAGTATTCTCTAAAGTTCACTCAATTATCGAAATATGCTCCAACAATGGTTACATATTCAAGGGATAGAATAAGTAAATTCGTTTCGGGTGTGTCCGAAATGGTAGTTAAAGAGTGTCGAACCACCATGCTCATTCATGTCATGGACATCTGTCGTCTCATGGTGCATGCACAACAAATTGAGGAGGAAAAATTTATGGAAAAGTCTAGAGAGGTAAAGAGGGCTAAGACTAGTGATGAAAATTTCTCTCATGCAAGGTTCGATGGAGAAGGTCATCCTAGATTTTGACAAAGGTTTTCCGGTCAAGATTCTTCCAATGCTCCTCCAAAGCTAAACAAAGATAGGGTGTCTAACCCTAAGCCTCAAGGAGTTAATGGTAGTGGATCTTTATTCTCTAGGTCTACTTGTACTTAGTGTGGAAGGAAGCACGATGGTAAGTGCCTAGTCGGCACTGATGGTTTTTATGGTTGCGGTAAAAGTGGTGACCCATGGCTAGAAAAGCTATAAGGCATGTACTGTTTAAGCAAGTAGGCTACGAGGCATGTAAAATATATAGAAATGGTCATATGATCAATTAGCTTGCAATACCCACACAATATGGACAAGTGACATGTGGAAAGTAACCAGTGCAATAAATAACATGAAGGGAAAAGGTCCTACGAAAACATAGAGCAATAAACAAGGGTGCTCCAAAGAGGATAACACTTACATGCAAGCATTCTATGACATTTGGTAACATGTGAGAAAGTAATCCACAAAGGGAAAATGACTGTAATGACCCGAGAGCACCCCCTAGTCGTTACCGGCGTATTCGACCTCTCGGAGGTCTTATACAAGCCCTTAGCATTCGTCATAGCATTTATCATAGAAAAATAGCGGAAAATTTAAAACTTTTCCATAATATAACACAAGACTTGAAAGTCACCTCATTAAACCTTTAATACAAAATCGGAGTACTACATCTCAAGGTAGCCATCTTAAAACATGACTACAACACAAGAGGGACACAACCCTAACAATACAAAAGAAACTACTATCTAGTACATAGAACTTAAGGAAACTCTTTAACATAAAGGTCCTTGAATATTTAAGGACACACCCGAACTTGGGAATAGTAAGCCAAGCTCATCACTTCTAGGAAAGGCCCTTTAGCCACCACCACCTACACTTGGTGTAAAAAATGAAGAAGAATGGTGTTAGTACAAGAATGCACTAAGTATGATAACCATGCAAAACATGCTCTTAAAAAGACATTTAGTTGGAAACTATGCATCATGCCTTTTTAGAGAAACTTCAAGAACATTTAGTACATTAGGCACAATATAAACCACATACATCATCATACACATGGAAACCATTCATAATAGCACATAGAGCCACTTATAACATTTTAGGTACATTCAATGCATACAATACATTACCTTCCTCTTTATCTTAACTCATTTCCTTAAGCAACCCTTAGGGAATACTTGGTGCAATGTATCACCTTAAGGTTACCAAAGATGAACTTACATATAGCCTTCGTCAATCCAACCACATATATTCATAGAGTCATAAGCACACCATAAGACATAGTCTTCACATAGGAACCACAACCAAGACAACACCCAAGTCACACTAGTGCACTGTCCAAGTAGCATCCCATAATACTACTCACACCAAGTGTTCCTAGGAAGCCACCATAGACTAGGTACATCATATTCAACAAGTCATAACATCTTCATTTAACATTAGAAATAAGACCAACATACTTCATAACATCATATAAGGACTCATTCCTTTACTACATCATTAGTCATAACCCATTTAGTTCATATCATAGGTAAACCGCCCTCACAACCCCTTCACAAGCTCACTTGTGCAATGTACACATGGAGTCCCATACCCCACATATACTAAGCAAACCCATTAAGAAGTCATAAGTGTAATTCACATGCATAAACATACTTCATGTCTTGACATAAGTAAAGTAAACCTTAGTATGCTTTCATATTAACATACATAGATCATAGTATTCATTACATAAAGAGCCTAATCATAACCTCCCTTAGAGTCCACTTGTGCAATGCATAAGTAGGGTCCATAGTCCTACCTACACTAAGTAACTCTTCAAGAAATCATGACTAGAGTTCATATTCTTAACTTAGTTCACTTCTTAACTTTCGGGAGACATTGCCATAACCGACATAGACCATGTGAGCTACATGGAATCCAGTGTTCTACTCCCACAACGAAAAGANGTTCTCTTGTGGGAAGCCGGACTTGCTAAACGTGAAGCCCCCACTCTCATTTTTCATGTTCACTCGGTGCTAAGCTCCAACTCCCTTTTTAAACATCTTTAAGCCTTTATTTAACATTAGTTCATAAAATAGGCTTTAGGGACTTAATCCCTCATATCATATAGCTCAAAGGTTTCTAAGATGAGAATGACCTTTCATCATAGAACCTACATTATGTGAGAATGACCTTTCACATAATCATACCATATTCATAACATAGTCTAGTTTAGAGTACAATTGAGCAAACCTTTCAAGAGACTCACTTTCACTAGATTATCATAAACCTTATTCATTCATTCATGTGTGTGTACATATGTGAGAAAGCCTTTCACATAAACACATTTATACAACACATATGCATACCTTGCTAGTCATACACTTTACATGCATAATAAGATGTAAGGGTGCATGTAAGAGAGTTCACCTTTCAATAGACACCATAACACATCATATTCATAGCTATACATGTAGAGTGTGTGTGTGAGCATATTGGTCCTCATAGTGACATAATAGCAACAACATTGATATTGAGTGCTCTTCCCTTAAAGGGATCACAACACATTCAGTGTCTCCAATTCATAAGCAGTTCACATATAAAGCCCTTAGGGATTCTAGACCACACACCCACACTTCATCATAGGAGACAAGGACACATTCAACATTGAATAGGTACATCTTTCATATATATGATCAAACATTCATATAGGGGTCATATAGGTAGGGGTCATTGCATAATAGTACCTAACATAATCAATCATGTAGACCACACCTTATCCCTAACATTATCATTCACATTATACTCCTCATCATCAACACACTTTAAACATCATGCTAGCATTGAGGATTTCATACATAACCTTCATAGCATAACTTCATAAACATATGCTTCATAATCATCAATTCACTTCACATCTATTGCCTTCAAGGCCATGATATCAACATGCATAGATAGAAAAGAAGTGAACACCTCCACCATAAGTGGATCAAACCACACAACATCAATTCTCCTACTATAGACTAGAAGTTAGGTCAACTTACCAATTCTCCAAGACATGATCACCATGGATCAATCCTCAACAATTCATACTCAATTGACATAGGTAGCAATAGGAACCAATAATGTAATTCAATAACATAAACATAATCGAAGTACAATTCCATAAACAAAGGGACCAACCCATAACTTTGCCCATAAGGCCATAATCCTCAACTCATTAATATACCAACAATTCAACATGAATAAGTATAGATAATCATAAGAAAAATCAATACAATCTAATCTAAACATAATTTTACCAATAGAGATAATATTTACAAAGACACACATCATAGGCCAATTTTGAGAATTTTGGGATCATGGGTTCTTCAAGGATTCCTTTGAAAATTGTCTTAAAAACCTTAATTCCACATGAATTCATCAATAGAATGATTTAGAAAATCGTTTGACAAGGAACCCATGTTTAGATTGAAAATTGGGAATTTTGGTCTTTGAATCACTTTTGAAAATCTTTGATAGAACTGCTTGAATGAGAGGTTATTCAAGAATAAAGAGTCACCATACCTTAATTATTGAAGACCCATGAAATTGAAGAAGAAATCAGTTGAAAACCCATCTTCTAGCTTGAGCTTCATCAAGGTCTTCAATGGGGTTTTTGAGAGAATCTATTTTGAGAGGGAAGAGTCAATTTGAAGAATGGGGTCTAATTTTAGGTTTTGGGGTTTTAACCAACTTAAAATACCCTAAAATAGGTAGAATAACCATTTATAATAATTCCCCAAAGTACCCAAACTACCCCTCACTTAGTTGGACCTTTTTAAACAAGTCAAACTTGAGTTTTATTTTCGCAGATTTCGTCGGGAAATAAGTTTGCGGCGCGGAGGTGTTCCCACAAGTTTTCTGGAAATTAAATTCGAGACAGTAGATTCCACGACGTGTCCGCGACGCAGACCAAACCTTTTGGCCCTTGGTGGAGCAGGTCCGCTACGCGGAGCCACTCCCTCCACGCACAACTTCATGCTGCCTTGGCAGCTTGCTTGGCCAAGGTTAGGGTCTTCCTCGGGGACCCTTAGGGTGGTCCTCAGGGTGTTGTATCCAAACATTTTGACCCTAAAAACATTTATTAAGACACTAGGGTCACCTCCACTGATTTTAGACTCCAAACAACACATAAAAACATGAACAACATACTAGAACACACCAACACGTAAAAGATTAGTTTCCGAATGTCTTGGTCGTCCCTTCACGTTTGACTTCCAAACTCTTTAAAACTGACTTGCAAGGCTATTCTTCATTATTTTGACAAGTTATTAATGCAAAAACCCATGTGAGGCTCTACTTTATCCTACTTTATTTTGAGGGTCGTTACAATGACATACAAATAGATAAGTTATAGAACATGCAACATGTATAATTATATAACAAACCATCATTGGAAACTATGAGATATCCTATATAACCACTCTACCATATTAAGGTCAAACACACTGTCTTAAGCGTTAAGTCACATGTGGGATAGTTCTGCTCATATTCCTTACTCACCTCAAATCACATACAATTGATTTTCCCATCTACTCTCTTCAATCCCCTAAGAATTATATGTTTAGGGAATTTGACATATCCTATCTCTTTCTAAATAGAAGCTCTACGTACATATTCAACCCGTGTAATTCAAGCTCAGTCTCACATGCTTCCTATCTAACAAGTACCTTTTAATCAAAACTAGTAGCTTCATGTACTCTAATCCCACTATGTACAACTTGACTAATCACAACTCCTTTTGTTAACCTTACCCTTCAGTCACATACTAATTCTCTATAGCCAAAACATAGATCATAATAGGAACTACCTTGCATATATCATTTTCAGCAATTGGCACACTTATTCCTAAGTTTTATAACCAACTATTAACATATTCAAGATGATATATGGTGAGAATTTTGGCCTTGTCAGACAATTAGGGGTATCTCTAGTAACACTAATGTACTGATACATTCACCTATCAGATTGTGCCACTGCCTTTTTTCAACTAAAAGAAACTGGTTCAACAACATCAGTTTCGAGTACATGTGTAATGCTGAAAATTCTTTGTATATCTCATACTAAGAATGAGTGTCCTCTATAGAAATAGATCCTATAAATATGGAGGAAATATAGAAATCAAGAGTTGGATATATCCTCCTAAGAAGATGTGCTTGGAAATGCTACAACTCATATATGTAACTAGGTAACCCATCATATTTTAAGCATATGGATAACCATACAATATCTTTCTCAATTGAACCAACGTGATACAAATGGTACAAATGCAACTTAAAATGCATATAACATAAAAGCCTTTTCATACCTTGTGGAGTGGGACAAGTCGAATAAGATAAGCTCAATCTAGTCTAAATTTTGATACCTTCAGATCCTTTTCTGTAGGATGCATGTTGACATTTTAGCTACCATTAACATTAACCATCGTAAGCATAAATATGAATAGCATGATCAGGTACAACTAGAAATTGACTTCTTAACTTCGCTCTATTGCACATTCTGGATAATGATGGAAGGTAACATTTCCTAAATGTCGAAGCAGCCCCCTAATTATAAATGTGGTGCGCAACACATTCATATGTAAGGCTCTACTAGACACAACTTTGTAGACTCCCTAGACGAACTGCTCTGATACCACTTTTGTCATACCCCAACCCAAGGTTAGGCGGACAAGTACCATATGAACACATGCTTTACAAGTGACCTATGATGAGAAAGTAAACTACTATGCAGATAGATTTACTACTGAGAAGCTACATATACAACATATGTCTACTAGTTGAACTGATTCATGTGACAAGTAAAACTATGAATATAGATGATAACCTTACAATGCTTACAAAGCCTCTACTGGAATCCATGACTGTACCACTATGAAAATGAGCTTAGTAAAGACTCGGAAAAGCCCCGAATCAACCTGGAGCTCACAACCAACCGTTGAGTATCATGTGTTTCTATTGGGGGAATTTACTAGTTGAGTGCATGTACCTGCAACATGAAATGCAACATTCCCAATGAGGGACGTCAGTACGAAAGAATGTAATAAATATGTATGGCATAATACAACCATATGTAAAATGAGAGCTCAGGTGAAACCAAATACAGATAGATAAATATTTGAGACCACCTTTACTTATAATTGTGGAATCTAGTATGTCACATTCTTTTCTTTACTTTTCTGTGTGTTATAATATTTAAAAGACATATGATACAAATGACCAACTGATTAGTGGTAGAAGAGGATGACCCATGCTAGGCATTTTAACCCCTGGGACGCTGTCCTCATAATTCCATAAATTGGGATTGACCCATGCTAAGCTTTCGCCCCTGAGCTGCCACCCTTCCATACCAATTGGGATCGGCCTATGATAGGCTTTCTCCCCTGAGCTACCACCCTTCTATACAAATTGGGATTGACCCTTGCTAGGCCTTTTCCCCGGGGCTGCCACCCATAATTCTATAGATAGCTACACCTAGGTTCTTTAATTATTGAGATTATTGTTTTGATGTTCATAACTCTTTTGAGATTGCTATTTGGTGGTCATAACATTGTTAAGATTTGGAACTATGGACCAGTAGTAGAAGACATATGAATATGGACTTACGATAATAACAATGAAATGGGAAGCAAATGTGACACCAATGGAATACTTAGGAGCTTATATGACTCAGTAAGCATTTTGACATCTCAAATTGAAGCACATATCAAGTGAAGATATTTAACACTCAGCCAAGAGATTTGAACTCTATATGATAGAAAAATACTCACTAACTAATATCAAATACAACGTATACATGAATGTGGAACCAAGGGAGAACGTGGGAATATTCAACTTAAGGACGGATACATATTCCAAGTAAGCACATAAAAAATGTACAATAGAGCTAGTAGGAATCTTGTGAGGTAACATTGTAGTCTAACACAATGGGAGTAATAACCAATAAAGAGAACATATGAACATGTGAAAAGATGACATATATGATGGAATAGACAAATGATACAAAGTTTCAAGATATCGGTAGATTATATATCTAACATATAACATATATACCATGTGTAATCTAGGATCATTTTGATTTATATAAGGGGAATACATGCCAAGGGTACTTTTACGATGAAACAAGTTTAAACCTTGCATGCTTATACTTGGTAGAGTAAGCACATACATTTTACTAATAAACTCATATTAGAGTACTCACTTTAATGCTCTAGGGAGAAGGAACTCCAACTATGGATCGATCACTACCAAGGGAACTTAGAAAGCTTACTTTGTAATACAAGTGTTGGATTCATGCCAAAGAAATAGGAAATCGAACAGCCTTACATACCTTACTTTCTGACCAATACAACTATCACGATTCAGCCTCCCTTTGGGGGTGTTTAACTACTATATAATTCATGATTGAACTAAAGTTAGAAGCTAATCAGATTATTGGCCTCCTAAAACATTAGCTAAACACCTGATGGATAGTAGGCGCATACAATCCTTACACAAATAGTAAATCACCACACCCTTCTTCTATACATTAATACAACTTCATACATTATTTGCCAAGATACCCAAGTTTCCCCCAACAATAATATACATAAGGCAACCACTATCAATCCCCAAACATCCCTCAGCATAATAGGAGAATTTTGAACTCAAGGATCATCACCATCCATCAGTTATTGACAAATATATACAAAATTCTCCACCCCAAACCTGTATTTAAAGAGGAAATAAAATAGGCAGTAGCCTTACCTTAGTTTCTGGAAATTCATCCTCTAAACTTGTACTTCAAGAACATAAACTCTCCTTCAAACTTTTAATTGAAATGGGGGACAATATTCAAGAACCCTAAGGTGTTTTAGGGCTGATGTGTTATGCCAAGAAAGACCAGAGAGAAACTTAATAAATCTGAAATTTTGCAAGTTAACAATGAAGCAAAAGCTCTGATCTTTATCCTTTTAAAAAGGAGGTGCATTGGCTGACTTTCTTGGCCAATTTTGGGTCAAATATTATCCAGTAGGTGACCCACTTACTTGGACTTTCCACTTGGGACTTTTTGGACTTAAAAATATTGGGCCTTGGCTGTCCATTTTCCCATTATTTTTCTAATCAACTTGGGACAGAATAATACAACTAGGTGGTAGTGTACTTGGCCCAATAACATGGTCAAAAGATTCTTAGTAGGTGATGCACCTACTAGGTCCTTTGGGCTAGTCAATAAGTCAAAGTAGAGGATGCACTTAATTGGTCCTTTGGGCTAGTCAATAAGTCAAAGTACGTGATGCACCTACTTGGTCCTTTGGTCTAGTCAATAAGTCAAAGTAGGTGATGCACCTACTTGTCACCTACTAGGTTAGTTAAGTAAAGCAAGAACCTCAATATTTTATTACATTTCTAGACCTTAATAACTTCAACTTAACTTAAAACTTATATACACTATGTCACTTTAAACTTTACACTGAAATACCAACTTATGATCTCAAGTTAAAATACTTCCATAAACGTCAACTTAATCGGGTCGCATCAAAATCTACGGACAGTTCACTTTAAACCTATTCTTTTGTCAATAGTCACATAGGAAACCGAGTCCATAACTATACCACAAGGCAAATTATATGCGTCATATAAATAGAACGAGTACATATAGAATACGGGGTGTTACCAAAGGCCTGCAGGTTTTCTTCAGAGAATGCCAATTTCAGAATGGAAGTGGGAAATGATAGCCATGGATTTTGTGGTTGGTAGTCCCAAGACTTTGGGGAAGTTTGATTCTATTTGGGTAGTGGTTGACAAATTGACTAAGTCAGCCCATTTTATTCCGATAAGAATAGATTGTATTGTGGAACAATTGTCTAAGGTGTATGTGAAAGAGATAGTGAGGTTGCATGGGGTGCCCACTCTATCATCTCAGATTGCGATACACAGTTTACCTTCAATTTTTGGAGGAATTTACATGATGAATTTGGCACATAACTCACTTTTAGTACCACTTTCCATCCACAGACGGATTGGCAGTCAGAGAGGACTATTCAAGTGTTAGAAGACATGTTGAGGGCATGTGTGATTGATTTTGGAGGGCATTGGGATAAGTTCTTACCTTTGTGTGAGTTCACCTATAACAATAGTTACCACTCCAACATTGATATGGCACCGTTTGAGGCACTTTATGGGAGAGAATTTAGATCCCCCATAGAATGTTTCGAGGCTAGAGATGTGGAACCTTTAGGGGTTGATTTAGTGAAGGATGCTCAAGATAAGGTGAAGAGTATTCAAGCTAAGCTTCTAGAAACCCAGAGTAGATAGAAGAAGTATGCGGATCGTAAGGTAAGAGACATGACATTTTAGGTTGGTGAGAATGTTCTTCTTAAGGTATAACCCATGAAAGGGGTGATGAGATTTTGGAAGAAGGGTAAACTATGTTCGCGATACATTGATCTTCTAGAATGTGTAGAGCCAGTGGCTTATAGATTGGCTTTGCCTCCTAACCTATCGGGAGTTCATCAGGTATTCCATGTATCCATGTTGAAGAGATATCATGGTGACGGGGATTACTTCATTAAGTGGGACTCAATTATGTTAGACAAAGACCTCAAATATGAGGAGGAACCTATTGCAATTCTTGATCGTGATGTACGAAAGCTGAGGACTAATGAGATTAAGTCCGTGAAATTTCAATGGAAGTATCGTTCAATGGAGGAAACTACTTGGGAGGTCGAGAAGGACATGCGAGACAAGTATCCCCAGTTGTTCGTCGATACAGGTACTGCTCCATTCTCTCTTTGGCCTTTTTCCTAGTTTGTCACTCGGGGACAAGTGATGGGTAAATTGGTATCTATTGTAATGACTGGGTTCTGTCGTTATAAGAAAGCCAATAGGGAAAATTTTTGGGCCGAAAAACTTTTTCGTTGTAACTTGGAATTTCCCAACCTAGTCGGGATTTTAACGAAATCAGAGTCAGTAAAGTCTAGGGAAATTTGGTAACAATTTGTTTATCTGATTATAACTTTGATCACATGAGTAGATAGCTAAGACATTTAGGAGCCTGTACGACTTTACTGAATTGAATTCGGTTGAGTAGAACTCCCAAAACTTATCTTAGCGCGAACAGGTAGTTTCTAAGTGTCATTGGTTGTATGTGTGTTGTGAAATGGGGGTTTTGGAATTATTAAATTTTCTCTCTATTTCCGTGCAAGCCTCTAAGGCGGGATTATTCTCGCCAGGGAGGGGCCGTTGAGGCGTGATGGGTGCCGCCAAACTTAAGTCGGAAATAAACCCCAAAAATGTTTTATTCTGCACCTTTCGACTTTGACAGCTAAATAACAACCCCATGTATTTTCTTGATAGTTTCCCACCATCCTTGACGCTAAAGGTAAGACTTTCACTCCCCGAACCCGTTTTCGATCTATAGAACTTAGTTTCATCGATGGGGAGGGTTTTGATCTGGAAATCATGGTGGAAAAATCCCTAATTTGGATATTGGGATCATGGGTTTGATCTAGGGTTGGCAGAACTGATTATATTCCAGGTAATTAAGTCTTGTTTATTGATTCCCATGTTATTATGATCGTTTGTAGACCAAGAACAAGCGGAAAGCATCCAGAAAGGGAAGAATCAAGTTTCTTAGGGGATTCAAGCTTTGTTTTGAGGTAGGCGATGGTTGTTATTTCATGTTGTGTGATATATGTTTGTTCTTGCTTCAATATAATACATGCATGCATGCGAATGTTGTATTATTAATCACTCTAATCATAAATGATGATAGATAGATAATTGAATGCCATGAATCATGACTGGATTGTAAGATTATGAGAATGTACTTGTGATTGTGATTGTGGCTTGTTGAATGGATCGGGTGTTGCGTTTCGACACACTAACTTGGATCAATTGCCACATTCCAGCATAAACATGGGATTGGTTGCCACATTCCGGCATAAACATTGGATCGGGTACCACGTACCGGTACGCTAACTGTTTGGGTGTGGCTTCCATGAGAGGACCATTGACTTGACATTACGGTATATCTTGAGGAATGTAAAATTGTACGTTGTTCGTAAATGATGTTGATATTGTTTATGTTTGGTGTATGCATGTTATTATTATGTTGTATTGGCTTATATATGTTGCACTTAGTGGGATAGCTGTGTGATCCTACCAGTACAGTGTGGTTGTGTACTGATACTCCACTTGTTCTTTCTTTGTTGAGTACAGGTCATCTTCATGCGGCTATTGATAGACCTCGTTTAGAAGATCAGTGATCGTTCGAATTCAAGGGTGATCCAGTTCTTCCGGGCTGCCTTGAGTTCTCTTCTATTGATGTCCACATTTCGGACTTAGACTAGTTCTTTAGATTTCTTATGTTTAGTATGGGGTGTACCCCTTCTTGTCTAGACCTATGGATCTTGTTAGAGTTTTGATACATTGACTTTTAGGTTCTAAGTGTTATTCCGCATTTTTTTGGTTGATTAGACTTTTTTTGGAGTTTATGGGAACTCCCTATTTCTTTCCTTAGCATTTAAACTTGCTTCCCTAACTTTAAATTCCTTAGTTTTGGTTGAGTTGTTAGTTTTGGTTATAGTAGTGGTTCACCCACCGGAGGGTTAGTGTGGGTGCCAATCACGACGGTCTTGGTACTGACAATCCTTCTAACTCTTAGGGGTCTCTTTTATCTATTTGCTTAGTCATCATTCATTATCTTACCAACATGTCACTCATACATCATATTTGCATTATCACACTTATTGAAAATTCATAACCTTAAATTCTTACATATACCATTTCAAGCCTACTAGACCATTTTCATATCGAGAACCAAACATGCATAACAATCCATCTTCACATACTATTCTGGCTCAACATCTACTAAATAAATAAATAAATGGAGAAACACTAGTCCCCCAAAATCTCTTACTAATAGAAGTCAATCTTAATCTTACACTCCATCTACTTATAATACATTACAATATCCATCTTGAACCTATAATTATTACTTATCCATTCATACATCTTACCTATATCCATAGCTCTATAAGCATCAAGAAGTTCCAGAATTCTAAAGTAAATCCTAGATCTATCAATCCTTAACCGCTTTTTATTTTTATTAATGTCCTATATCATACACTTCTTCCATAGTTCAATCATGATCTAAACCATCTCAACCAATGACTTCTTCTCTACCTTCCATCATGACATCTCTCTCTCTCTCTCTCTCTCTCTATATATATATATATGATACGTGCCAAATATAATTTCACATATTTTGTTGGAAAATTTACATAAATTGACAACATAAGATATCATAATTCCCTCTCGGATATATCCTTATTCCCTCTCAGATACATCCATCTCCTCTCGAATACATACCTATTCCCTCTTTGATACATCCCTCCCATGAAGTAATATATATCATTTGCAATGTCTCGGGACAACCAAGAAATATATTTGAGAGCAATGAAAAAATTGAGATTTTTGTAATTGAGAAAACTTTTGGGATAGGCTGTAATTAGCCTCCAAATATATGAGATTTATATACTTTGTACTATTTTTTTTCAATAAACAACTTCAATATATTACTTAATGATCTTTTTCAAATGTTCATATGACATAAATGCATCGTTTACAACCCAAATTGAGAAAATTGAATTACAAAAAATTCTATGCAGCAAGGAAATAGAGAATTGCATTAGATTATGAGTTAAAACATTTCATGTTCGGGAGTACATACAATGTTGATATCTTTGAGAAAGTTCATTGATGTTCATATATATTTGCAGGTGGTATCTATTTTCTACAATGTTATCATCTTCTTTTTGTAACATTTGCACCATATGCTTTGCATCTGATAAAATACTAATCAGTGATCAACCAATTCGTAAAGATTGATTTAAAGTCTTTCAATTCTCTACTGCTTCAACTTAAGTATAATGTGTTTGTAGTGTGCTTTTTCGATGAATTTTGTGATACATTTTATTATTGTCTTCTATAATAGAAATATTTCTATTTATTTTGATTTTAATATTGAAAGTATTTATTAAAAAAATGATTTCTAGCTTCCAAAACAATAAAAACGATCATGAAATCAACTTTATTTCTATGTACAATAACAATTATCATAATGTTATATTCTAAATATTGAAAGTATTTATTAAAAAATTGATTTCTAACTCCACAAAAATAAAAGAATCATTAAAGCAATTTTATTTCTATATACGATAACAATTATCGTAATGTTATATTCTAAATTACATTAATATTTATTTTTGATACTACACTCTAATAATCATGTCGTAAAAGAAAAGTAGAAAACTCTGAATCTTACCCCCACAAAATAACCAAAATAATTTTTTTCCTTTTTCAAGTTATTTTTCTTTAATTTATTTATTTTTTTAGTTTTTTTTACTTCCTCTATATTTCTCATGTCTTTTTCTATTAACAGTTTCATTTTTTGTTTTTCTTTATTTTTAACTACTCATTTTTCTTTAGTATGTATTTAATATTTCTTAGAATTTGAATATTAAATTTTTCCTTGTCAGATTTTCCCTGTTAAATAGATTTTCATATTTGATATTAAGAAATATCCTATATAGAAATGAAAATTTTATATTTTTTAATCTTTTGATGAATATATAATTATCATATTATTAATTTCTTAATAGTCAAACATTGTTCATTCTTTTAGTCATGGAATTTGATATTTCTTTAAATTAATTAAAAATTATTGATACGGCATTTTAAAGACAATTTAATAATCAATATACAAATTTTGTGGTCATATTGTGTAACATAATACTAAAAATATATTTACATAATAATCCTTTAAATTATTTTTAGGAACAAAATATTAGCTATTCAAACACATTTTATTTTAAATTAGTTCAAAATTTTCTTTCAAAAACATGTCAAATAAGCTTAGCATTTATTATTCTTTGTAAAACGTTAACCAATCGAAACTCTTCATTTTAACACAATTACAAAACTATTTTTATGGGCCAATTTCAAAAGTAAAGACATGTATGGATTCTTCTAGATTTTAATTTTGGCCATTAATTATACTATTATTTCTTTCCTTAAATAATGTTAAAATTATTAAAATGTCATTGCTTGTTCTTCTCATGGATATTCTATATAATAAATATGTACTACAATTTGATAATGTATTATCCTCATCTTTCTGGCTATCACAATTCTAGATTCACACTTCTAATATTGGGTGATTATACTAATAAATTATAAAATCCCAAATCACACTATCTTCTGGGTGACAATACTATGCAAGAATATAGACACATACTTTCTCCTTTCATGAACGATCTGTGTAAGTTATAGAAGGTTCTACATGCATATCATACTTTAGTTCAACAACATGATTCACATAAATGTGGACGTAAGATTTTGAATTAATTGGATAAAGCATACTAATTGGCTCCTCTCAATCCCTTTGTACGATAATTGAAATGATGAATTTTATCTTAGAACACCTTATTAGTAGGAATCGAGCTTTAGTACTTCTATCACCTCGAAGATAAGGAATAGTTAGGGAAATTAGAGCAACGCATGAATTATCACATGTTTCTTAGAGGATAGCTCTAATCCACAATCTGAAGTATGAAAGAAGGAAAATATTTACTAAACATCATGTAGCCTCCTCCTTATATGTGTGGTGCTTCAGAACCATAAAAGGACTCTACTAGATGTGGATATTAAGATATCTTAGGTCACTTTAATCTAGCTCTTTGATACAAAGTTTTTCATAATCCGTGTCTATACCCCAGCCAAGACACAATACCTAGGACCATGAATGATCCCGGGCCAACCCTTGATGTAACATATCAGGCATATCATATGCATTATTTTAGAAACTAAAATATAGTCTTAATATATAATTCAATAAACTCCACGAGACTACATTATAAAGTATAAATAAAATTTCTACTACAAAATGAAAATATATGTCTGTCGGTACATGAATCCCAACTACTTCAAAACAAAGACAACATAAGGAAAATAGCTTGAGAGTCTAAAACAATTAAACCCCAAACGAGGAGGGCTCACCAAAGCTAACTAGGAGTGTTGCAACCTCACTAGCCACAAATCGGAGTGTGAATAGTAGAATCTACATCATAAAAGGATGCATCACAGATAAATGTATCTGTCAGTATATATAATATAGTGAAGAAGTAAGGGGAAACACTAGCATAATCATTTTAACAATCATGAACAAGATAGTGAAATGAGATTTCCAAGATCATATGAATAAAAAAGAGCTAACAAAGAAGATAGTTGGAGTCTATGGATAACTATCATAAAAATCTATTTAAAAAATACATATACATATAGTCGTGCTTTTTTTCAATATGTTGCATAAGTATACATATAAATAGCATTTTTAGAATTAACCGTATAGTCATAAAACATATCATAAAGTTCATATTAGGGAGCTTCTTATAACAGACATACGTCATTTGAGCTCATGATTCCCAACTTATAAACCCAGTCGTATGAGATGCCCTATTCCTTGCAAGAATATATAATCATATATTACAATATGTGTATCAACTAACATAAGTTGAAGGGAGGCTAAAGGTTAACCATCTAAGCGGTCAAGTATAATCCTACATTGGCAGAAAGTTATCGGACTTGGGTTTGCTAAACTAGCATCCTCTTGGTGCTAAATAGTCTTCCAAAAATAACATGTATTAATATAATGCTTATAGATATGTAATACTCTTATAATTCATGCCACATGTGAGGCTAACTTCAAAAGCCATAACCTAAATTGCCTGTATTTAGGTTGTAATCATGAAAACTGTATCTCAAATAATATTGTGATATGATCATTCATGACTCAGGAAGTTACAATACATAAATTTTAATGGCATATATATATATATGCCATACCTCTTATGCATTTATAGTATACCAAACTGTGATACTAATCATGAATCATAGTGTTTTGAGACAATGCTCGAATATCTCTTCTATAAACATATCATTACTTCTATGCACATTAATTTAAATAGGAGAAAACTTACTTGAAATCATGCATAACCTAGAAAACTCAAAAGTAGCTTTCATAACTACATAAATAATCTTGACACATGCTTGGAGAATAATAATGATATACTAAACATACATTTCATAGTAATTCATATACATGCATGAGTAATCTTTCATAAAGGCTCTAACTTTTGCATAAAAATCATAGATTGAAAAAGCTTTTGTAAAACCCTAGATTTAAACATAATATATCATCAAATCAAAATACATTAGAAGTGATAGTGAAAGGATATCTGTTATTGAAGTCTTACATAATACAACATTGAGATTTGAAAGAACCTGTTTGAAAATTCTGAAACCCTAGCTTCTGCCTTGCTTACAGTAGTTTTTGAGTTTGAGGGAGTTAAAATGTAGGAACTGCGTCTTAGGCATGAAAACTCTTTTAGGATATTCATAATGTCATGTTTTAGACTTGGGAAAAGTGGGAAAAGAAACAGAAACCACAATTAAAAAGTTGTCAAAAATCTCACATGAGGCCATCTATGTATAGTGTTTTATTCTAAAGACTTAAGATCCTATCTGTGAGAGTCAGACTGAAATTTTGAGCTTTAGAACTTCATTCTAGGGATTGAAACTATGCCCCGTAGATGCTTCTATGACATATAATTGGCTCGTAGGAATCAGACCCAAAAAATGACTCTGAGGTCTTTTTTCCATAAGTGAATAGTACGGGTTGTACTTTGATCTACGACTCATAGATGTGGTTTGTAGGTCACTAACTCTGAAAAATAAGCTATGGCAGTCTCTAGTAAAACACTCATAAATTTTTACTCCTAACTCCACATGAGGCAAACTTGGTGGCATTGGAAAGAAGACTCATGAAACTTTAATTAGATATGCCATGGATCACCTAACTCATTATATTCTAACATGTATGATCATTTGAACTTGACCCTTGCATAAGATAATTCAAAAAAACTTAGCTAGTAGGGATGTTTTGAACTCGACTAAGTACTAGAGGTCTTTTATCACTTTAAACCACTTCGAATACACTTTCAACATATATGAATGAACCTTAACACATAATAAATATTAAAGCTTATATAATTATGATGTAAAATTTAGATTCTAAGAATAGAGCTGTGAGGTGTTGAAAAGCAACGTGTATAAGTTAACCCAAAATGTGAGATATCACTTCACTTCCATCAAATAATGGCAGACATAATGAACCATCTATTGGGCTAAATGAATTCAAGGGACAAAGGTAAAATCCCTAGTGATAGTCTCCTAAGTTCAAAAAATAATGTCCACAGTATTGCAATAGTGACTAGGAGTGTAATTTGCTTGATAATGCAAATGTATAGCCTAAAAATCCAGTGATTGAGAAGGTTGATGATGGAGTGACTCCTTTTTCACCCATACCAGTTATGGTTGATGAGGATCTTATGAATGAGGAGAATGTGAGTGTGGATGAAGAAAGAAGGTCGATCTTCCTCGTGTGGTAATTGGTACGGAGGGAAACAGAGGAGATAAATCTGTTAAGGTTGATGGGCCTTAGTTTCCCCCCTCCGTATCGTCAAAGATTGTTGAAGAACAAAGAGAAAAACCAATTAAAGAAGTTTGTTGATCAATTCAGCAAGTTGCCCGTCAACATACCACTGGTTGATGCCCTCTTACAAATGCTAGAGTATTAAAAATTCATGAAAGAGTTATTAAAGAGGAATAATGTGGTGGATACGGGTACAATTTAAGTGTGCCATCATTGTAATATTGGGATAACAATCAATTTGGCCCCAAAAAAGGAGGGGTTGTCTGGTGTGCGTAAAACTGAAAAGATTATAATATAGGGAATATTGGAATTATAAGACAAGAGTATAATCACAATATAAATTTGTTAGGAAGCAAAATGACTCCTAGATCAATATGATTTGTCTTCTATGCACCCCTCACATTCGCCTCACTCAACTTGAAGTCAAACAAACTCTATTACTTCCTCATTTATACTACGAATTAACTTCTATCTGCCCCCTGCCCCCTGCCTCACTGATGGTATATAATGACAAAACATACAGATAAACATACATTTAAGTGTATCATTATTATGGGATGAATTTTATGTGATAGAAAATTTATATTCAACTAAACATGTATTTCAAGGTGAAAGAATGATAATTCCAATAGGCCCAAGTGCAATTGTTATGTTGTGTCTCCTGTTGTTGTTGCCGTTGGTTCTGCCGCCCCTTTCGCCACCACATGATATCTTTCTATGGGTTCCAATACTTGTTATTTTGGTGATGATTTACTTGGTTGTAACCCCCCGCAGGGATAAAGAACCTATAATATAGCTAGAATATCAAACAATGCATCTCAATAAAGTTGAACTTTGAAAAGTTCATCATGTTTCTATCTTCTTGTACTTGATGTTTCTTTGTTATGATGAAAAACCTTGTTTGTTAACTTTGGTAAATTTTGTATCAATGTTAGTAATATTATTATAATTCAATGATCTATTAGGAGAACAATATCTAAAATTGTCCCTTTTATATGAGGAACGATCTAAAATAGTTCTTAAAATGTATTCTTGTGGGATTTAAATCACACCAAATATTTAAAGAAATCTGATATTTAAAATTATTAGAAAATAGAAACTGTAAAAAAGTCTTAACAAGAAACGCCAGAAATATTTAATGATATTCCAGAAATTACAACACGGAAAACTACACTACACACTAAAATTTGATCAATATTGCAGAAATTGTACCTCAAAAAAATAGTACCAAACAATAGAAGTACATTTAAAATAGAAAAAAATGGCAAAAACTACACCTAAAGAATAGAAGCCCATCAAAACCTTTTATTATTGATTTTTTTGGAAAAGGAATAAATCCCCCCTCAAACTTGTACCGAATAGACAGTTTCACGCTTCAATTATTATGACGATCTATTACACACTCTTACTATTTCAAAGTGAATTTAATACCACCTTGAGACGCATAACACCACTCTCACAGTATGCAGTGTAACACATTCGCTGCCATATCAGCACCACGTCAGCGTCACGTTAGAAATTATAATTTTTTATATATTTTTCTTTTCTTTTCTTTATTAATTAACTTTTCTTTTATTAACTCTATTTCATAGTAATTAATCCCTAACTAATTATTAGAATTTTCTAATAACCATATCTTCTTCCAATCTATATCCTATCCACTTTTATCTCTAATTTGACTAGAAAAATTATTCATTTAAATTTATATCACAATCTCTTTGTCTTCTCCGGCGAAGAATAGTCAACCCATCACCACCACAAACCTACCTCCATAATGTCATTCCCTCCTCTTTTCGCAACAGCCAACCCATATCCGACAGAGAAGAACCACCAAACAACTACCTTAGCCACCACAAACATATACCCAAAACACCAAATAAGTCATTGACAAACACCAAATCAAACCCCTTTAACTTACCTCTTTACAAATGTTTTTCTTTTAGTTTTTGTTGCAGGTGTATTGGCGAGCTCAAAGATTCAACCATGGATCTAATGATGTTTCAAGCTAAGACATATTTAAGATCCATGAGCTTCCCCCCCNCCCCCCCCCCTATCTTGACTATAAAAGATATTTTTCAGATACATGGCATTTCTAGTGTAGATTGTTTTGTGCTTCAACCCATTTCAGATCCATGGCTTCTCAGTAAGCTTCGTGCTTTGTACAAAAATTTCATGGAGAAAGTGGAAAGATTAGGAGAACAAAGTCTCGAATTTCTAGAATCATTGTGAAATTTGAATTAAAATATTAGTTTTTCTAGGTATAATGATGCAATTGAGTGAAAAATTGTAAAAATGTGATAAGAAAAAAAAATGAAATTGAGTGACAAATTGCGAAACTGTGCTAAGAAAAAACTGAAGAAGAAAAATAAGAGAAGAGTAACATGAAAATGGAGAAAATAGGGGTGGGGGGGTTGAAAAAAAATCTCTTTTTTGACTTTATTTTCAACTCAAACGCTCCTAATTAATTTTATTTTTAATTTTATTTCCACGTCAAATTTGGGGTGGTATTAATTACACTTTGAACAAGAATAGGTGTGTAATAGGCCCATTATAATAGTTGAAGCATGTAATTGACTTTTTGGTACAAGTTGGAGGGTGAATTTTTGCCTTTTCTCTTGTTTTTTTAATCATTTTCGTTAAATTTAACAATAAGAGTTTGCTAAATATTTGAAAATAAAAAAATAGTTAACTTTGAATAACTAAAAGAACAGAAATTGTTGGTAAATATATTTAAGAGAAACTTAGATCGACATTCAAATATAAGGGATCATTTATTCATTTTTTTGATCTATTACATTAAATTATGCTTCTGTTATACAAGAAAAAATTAGAAGTTTATGTCACAGGTGGCTCAACCTCTTTACAATCTAGTACAATATAATTTTGGGTTGCCTTTGCTTTTACCAGAGATAAATCTCTTTTTTGCTTCTCCTATAATGAATCAGGGTTTGCAAATATAAATGTACTAGATAACTTACCCACTCTTTGCGCAGTAATAAGTAACCTCATAAAGATTATGAATGATCATTTTCTAATATCCTAATATTAGAAATTTTTTATTGTCGCATGTATTAAGAAATTGAATGTCACGCCCTGAGCCTACACCCCAGACGTAACTGGCACTCGAGAACTATTGTTGGTCCCCAAGCAAACCCTGGGCATAGCTCAATACTCAGCGGAAGACTTACTCAACTATACATAACCTCAATTTTCAAAAATTTATCTCAAAATTCTCAAGATAAATAACTTAGAATATGTAAAGTATTCAACTGGCCCAAAAAGGCAACTCAAGTCTTAAACATTAACAATGGAAATGAAAAAGACTCCTCAAAACACTACATTATACGAAGCCTCTATTAACTATGATGGAAGTCGGGACAAGACCTACAATATCCTAAGAAGACTGAAAGTAAGTGTGGAACCCTCCGAAAGCAATGAGGCTAACCAAAGCAACTCCGAGACTCCAAGTGGTATCAACGGGGAACCTGCTGATAACCTTGAATACCTGTATCTGAATCATGAAAAGATGCAGGCCAAATGGTATCATCAAATTGAATGTACAAGCATGTAAGGTGAAATTCGAAAGCTTAGACATAATCTTGAACTGATAAAAAAGGAAGAACATACTCACCTCATCTCAACAGAACTCAAGGATACTCAACTCAATTGAATATAACAACAACAATAAAGATGCATTATAAGGAAAGCTTTTAAAATAATAGAAAATAACTCAATGTATATAAAAATGTAATAATTAACTCTTTGCTCCTATTTGGGAGATTCTTTAATCAACAACCATCACTTATGAGCAACATGATGATACAACGTCTTGCCCACGCTGCCAAAAGTGTCCTATACCTTATCGTAGTATAGAACATTCTCAAATAAATGGATCCACTAATCTAAATTATCTAAAAAGTATGATTCTTTACCCATGTTGGCATATATGGTTTATGAGAATTTAGAGTTGTCTGAACTCATCCCTATATTGGTGCCTAATACTATTCTCGATATATATATATAACTCATACTCATAAGTTTTAAAGAAAAGATAACTACTCCTCAAAGATAATTACTCAAAAGATTTCTCTTAAAAGAGTTAATGCTCAAAAACTCCTCATGAACTCATTTATCAAACAAGATTTCTTCTCAATTTAAATGTAAAAGTTTTAGATGCTTGGGAATACTTAGTCCCCTCATAGTCATTTGGACAATGAACTCAAAGCTCATCATCCTCATACTCAAGTACTAAAGTCTTAATTCAAGTTTAAAGCGATTGAAAAAAGACTGGTCAAAGTAACTCAAAAGGCTTTACTCGAACTTTACTCTTAATCTTTTCAAGAATTTAAATGTTAATTCAAGAGTTATGATTTGGATATATAGGATTTCTCAATGATTTGATGATGCTTGGATAGTTATAATTAGGAAGAGATCAAAGGTATGTTTTAAAAGAACTCATACGGAACGAACGACAGAAAAGGGACGAGGTAGGTGACCCTGGCGCATTCCTGGCACAATGCTCGCCGCCCAGCCAATATCCATAACTTTTTGATGAATTTTTCTTCTCGATTTTATGCCCTAATTCACCTAGAATTGACTGATTCATTCAAAAATACCTCAGATTCATTAACCCAACACAATTAAACAAAAATTTACTCAAAATCCCTCAAGAACAACCCTCAATCGCAAGACCCTCGCCTCAAGTACTAAACAAAACTCCATATTCATGGATGTAACAATAAAACCTCTAGAATTCAACAAGATTCTAAATATACTCAAAATCATGAACATAATAAATAAGGAAACTCATGATTGGCATGAGGGTGAAAAAACCCATCACTATGAAAACTTACATACGTCGAAAGAACTAAGTTCTTGGTGATTTGCCCAAAATCTTGAAGAACATCTTGAAAACTTTCTCTTTTCTTCTTTGGAACATTTCCCTAGTTTCGTGAATGTTTTAGACTTGAGTGAAAACTGGTTTTCATCATCTTCGACCCCTAATTGAGTGAACAAAACCTGTAGGCCTAGTGGGGTAAGGAAAAGACCAAAATACCCCTCCTTAAAATGGATGAATTTCCTTAATTGGACAAGTTGTACTCAAATGGGCATATATCCCTCATTCGAACTCGAAATTTAGCAAGCTCTACAACATTGTAAAGAGGACACAACTTCCTTTGATTTGATATCTCACGGGCCACCTAAATAATGGTGAACTGAATGTTATGTTCATTTGAAGTTGAGCCAAAACTCACAGTTTAAGAATAACTTGCAAAAATCTCAAATTGGTATAATAAGTGAAGGATCAAGCATACACATCTCCAACATAGAAACGTGAATATCGGATGAACTCCTGCTAACTCTGACGGTAACTCCAACTCTTAAGCTACATTGCAATTTTTTTGGATATTCTGTAAGGACCAATATATCGGGGACTAAGCTTGTAATTTTTACCAAATCTCATAACACCCATCATGGGTGAAACTTTCAAGTAAACCCAATCATCCACCTCAAACTCTATGTCTCTTCTCCTAACATCGGTATAGGATTTTTGATGACTTTGTGCTATTTTAAACCTATCTTGAATAATCTTCACCTTCTCCGTAGCTTGATGAACCAAGTCTGGTCCTACAAACCCAGCTGCGCCAATGTCAAACCATCCAATAGGAGATCTACATCTTCTCCCATAAAGAGCCTTATAAGGAGCCATCTTGATGCTAGAGTGATAACTGTGTTGTAAGCAAACTCTATGAGAGGTAAGTCATCATCTCAATTACTGTTGAAATTGATGACACAAGACCTCAACATATCCTCTAAAGTCTGAATCGTACACTCTGCTTGACCATCATTTTGGAGATGGAAAGTAGTACTCAAGTTTTCCTTCCAACCCAAACCTTTCTTGTAAGACTTCCAAATTTCCGCGATGAACTGGACACCTCTATCAGAAATGATAGACATAGGAACTCCATGACGTATGACTATCTCTTGAAAATATAATCTGGCATTATCTTCTATTGAAAAGGTGGTCTTGACCGACAAGAAATTGGCTGATTTGGTCATCCGATCTACAATTACCAAAATACAATTATGCTCCCTGCGAGATCACGACACACCAATAATGAAGTCCATATTGATCATCTCCCACTTCCATTTTGGAAGATCTATGTTCTGAGCCATATCACAGGTCCTTTGGTGCTCTACTTTGACTTGTTGGCAATTCGGGCATTTAGCGACGAATTCTACAATACACCTCTTCATACTAATCCACCAATAGACTTCTCTCAAGTGACTGTACATCTTTTTGGAACCAGGATAGATAAAGTATCTTGAGCTATGAGCTTCCTCCATGATCCTTGATAAACGCTCAACTACACCTCATCCAATACTAGGTGTAAGCGATCATAATCTAGTATAAAACCCAAGAAATGAGTTGGGGTAGAACCTACAGGGAGCGGTACAAGTTCGAATTCAGTTACGAAGTTATAAAAGCGATCTAATTGTAGGAATAGAAATTATTGAAAACATTTAGATAAATCGAAAGGGTTACATGATTGCCCGATTTGGGGATTGGTTTGTCAATTAGCAATGAAGACAATCTCGAAAATAGAGAAAATAATAAGTAGAAAAGAATTCTTGGGGATGTGATCGATTATAGGTTAATTTTGATAAATGGGTAATTGGAATTTACTAACAATTGCTAAATCTCAGTAGGTAGGCTAGCCTATAGATGCAATAGTTTTCTCTTGAACAACTATTACAATTCGAGCGAGTTCTCCCAAGCCTCGTTAAGCTTAACAATATAAAGAACCCAAAACCTAATTTATCTACTCTCGAGAGCTAGATAGGTAGAATCAAGCTTAGAATTCACTCTCTCGAGTTGAACCCACATCAAGCCAATAACTACAATTATCGATCGAAAAACTTAGTTCTAAAAATTCTTCACAAGCAAGCCTAGAACACTAAATTAGAATTGCATTTTCAACTAGGATTCATAGATTAATACACAACTATCGATTAAACCCACTTCAATTAGGAATTTAAATCAATATATAACAATACCCATAAGCTAATTAAGCCAATATTAACATAATCACACCCCAAGAATTGGGGTCTTAGCCACATATCATAAAAAGGAAGAAATAATTACCAATTATGTTAGCCATGAACTGGGTAATGGTTCATAGATCTCTACAATGATTCAAATCAACTTAATTCAAAATTCCAAATGAAAATTCTTCAAAATCAAGTCTCGAAAACTCTTAGTTCTACAATGGATAACTCAGGAAAACTTCAAAAACTAAGGGAAAAACTCAAAACTCTCGGAACTCCCTAAAAACACTTTTTAAAATCAATTTATGGTTTCACAAATTTTTTTCTTCATGACCGTTAGGTGAAGTAAGTCGAACATCACTGACCAAGTCAGTGACGCGCCTTTTGCTCCATTCCATCGCCAGTTTTCCTTGACATCTTATCCTAAGGGTTCTATGACTTTAGGAGATCCCATTTAATGTCGCCGAATGTCCAAGTCCATCACAAATTTAGTTTCTCCCCAAGGCTGGCAGTCTGGAACTTTAGGCAAGCTGAAGTGCCACTAGGCGAGTCGCCCAATGGCTTTGGCGATTCTCAATCTTTGCTATCTTCAGCCTTTTTCAAGTTTCTTTAGCTCCTTTTCTCTCGGTAATGTCCTTTCGTTGATCCTTTTGCCTTCTTTGCTACAAATAAATATTTAACATCAGTTTAGAGCATAAATTAGGCATTTGAGGACAATAAATTATCAAAACAAAGCCCTAAATGAGTCAAAATCTCAAACTCATCAATCTTCTCTTGGAGTTCATCCACCACTGGTAAGAACATTCTACCTTGATACCGTAACACATCATCTCCCCCTTTTTCAAAATCTATCACATTTTGCTTAAGAACATTTTCCTTCAATTCCAACAAAACATGGTCTTGGTCTTATTTCTCTTTCACTTTAGACACTAGTGATGATTCAGGCCATTCACCACCACCACTCCACCTTCATTGGAGTCCATCAAAAGGACTCCCAATCATGCAAGTCTGTACACATCTTTGGCTAATTATATCTTGCCCTCATTAACATGGGTAGTAATACCCATAGATAACCTACTGAAGGCATTCACAACAACATTAGCCTTACCTAGGTGATATAAAATATTAATGTCATAATCCTTGAGTAACTCCAACAACCTCCAACGACTAAGATTATGTTCTTTATGTCTGAAAACATACTGGAGGCTCTTGTGATCCGTGAACACATCTACATGAATACCATAGAGATAATGATGCCATATTTTCAAAGCAAACACTACTGCAGCCAATTCCAAATCATGAGTTGGGTAATTCTTCTCATGAATATTGATTTTTATGGATGCATAGGCTATAACCTTACCATTATACATCGATGCAGAACCCAGTCCAACTCTGGACACATCACAATAAAAAACAAAACCTTGTGTACCCTCTGGTACGGTCAACACTGAGGCAGTAGTTAACCTGGTTTTCAATTCCTGAAATCTTTTCTTAGAAGCTTTAGACCATTGATACATTGTTGTCTTTAGAGTAAATTTTGTCAACTGGGATGAAATAGATGAGACCCCTTGACAAACCTCCTATAATAACCAGACAATCCCAAGAAACTCCTTTTATCAGTTGGAGATATGGGTCTAGGCCAGTTCTGCACTGCTTCAATCTTCTGAGTCTCAACACATATCCTTTCTCCAGATACAATGTTGCTTAAGAATGCCACAGACTAAAGACAAAACTCAGACTTGGCAAAGTTGTGTTGGGTCCCATATTTCTCTATATAAGATAGGTGGTCCAAGTATGTTCCAAGGATAAGGGTTTCTTGGAAAAAGTTGGCATACAACTCTCTATCTCTAAGAGTTTGGAGAACTACTCTGAGATGACTAGCAGGATTCTCATCATTCCTCGAATAAATCAGAATGTCATCAATAAATATGATAACAAACATGTCAAGATAGGGCTGAAACACTCTATTTATAATATCCATGAACGTTGTAGGAGTATTAGTCAAGCCAAAAGATAACAAGAAACTCATAATGACCATAGCGGATCCTGAATGTTGTCTTCGGGATGTCACTTTCTCTTACTCTCAACTAATTATAGCCAGATCTGAGGTCTATCTTAGAAAATCAAGTGGTACCTGAAGTTGATCAAATAGATCATCAATTCTTGGAATCAGATACTTATTTTTTATAGTAACCTTGTTCAATTGGTGGTAGTTAATACACATCCTAAGAGAACCATCTTTCTTTCTAACAAATAAGATTGGAGCGTCCCTAAGGTGAGACACTAGGTTGAATAAAAAATTTATCAAGAAGATCTTTCAACTGCTTTTTTAACTCAGCTGGAGCCATTCTATATGGAGGAATAAAAATAGGTCGAGTATCAGGAAGAATATCTATACTGAAGTTGATATCTCCCTTAGGAGGGAATTTGGGAAGATCATCTAGCAAGACCTCTGGAAACTCACTCACAACTGGAACTGACTTAATAGGCGGTGTCTCAACACCAGAGTCCTTAACTTGGACTAAGTGATAGATGCACTCCTTGGAAACTAACTTTCTCCCCTTAAGGTATGAAATAAAATGACCCTTAGGCAGTGCTGAACTACTCCTCTACTCTATAACTGGCTCATTAGGTAACTGGAATTTTACTACTCGAGTTCTACAATCAATTGAGGCATTAAAAGCATGAAGCCTGTCTGTACCTAGAATTACATCAAAGTCCACCATATCTAACTCGACTAAGTCATCCGCAGTGTCCTTGTGATTGATAGAGATGACACAATCACGATAAACTCTCTTAGCTAGAATAGACTGATCGACAGGTGTGGAAACACTAGAGTTCTCAAGAAGTCTCTCGGGAAGGATATCAAATCATATAGCAATATACGGAGTAACAAAAGATAGACTCGCACCTGGATCAAACAATGCATATACATGAAAAAGTAAAGACTTTGATCATACAAGATCCTGCAACACACTTTAGTTGGTATGCAACTAACTCCACTCGATCAATATCAACAAAATGCATATCCTTCAACACCTTAAGAAGCTCCTCCAAAAAGTTCTATGGATCCTCAATGACGTTTAACCCTATAAACTGTGGAGGATTCAAGCTCAAGAACTAACAGATCATGGATGTATCTTCCACATCCTGACGAATCCCTCTTTGCTGCCCAGCTTGGTTGGTCACCACTTGACTCAACATTCGTATAGCATCCCGAAACTCAGCATTGCACTTCTGGTGCATTGGAAACCCTTTAATCCTAGGGATCAACATTTTTCCTAGTAGGACTTCATCAAAAAAATCTTCATGAAGCCATGATCTGAAAGATATGTGCAAGAACAAAGTAGAAAGAAACTTTTATAGAGTTAAACTCTATCGGATGAAAAAAGAGTAAGAAGTAAGGGAAAGTTTTCTAAATGTTGTAGCCCCCTTATTATAGATATGGCGCGCTTCACATCGATAACTAAGACTCTACAGACACGACTTCGTAGACACCAAAGGAATCTTGAAACCTGGCTCTGATACAAAGTTTGTCACATTTTGAGCATACACCTTGGATGTAACAGGCACTTGAGAACCATTGTTGGTCCTAGGAGAACCCTTGGCCTGACTCAATACTTAGCGGAAGACTTACTCAACAATGCATAACCTTAATATGCAAATATCAACTCAAATGTCTCAGCATAAATCACTTAGAATAGGTAAAATATTCAACTGGCCTAAAAAGGCAACTCAAGTCATAAACATTAACAATGGAAATGGAAAAGTCCCCTCGAAACACCATTGTCTACAAAGCCTCTAATAACTATGATGTATGAATTAGGACAAGACCCATGACATCCTAACAAGATTGAAAGTAAGTGTGGAACCCTCCAAAATCAAGAGGGCTCACCAATGCAACTCTAGAACTGCAAGTGGTATCAACGGGATGATTGTGGTTGACCCTGAACACCTATATTTGCAACATGAAAAGATGCGGGCAAAATGGCATCATTAAAGTTTAAAAGGAAGAACATACTCACCTCATCTCAACTCAACTCAAGGATGCTCAACACAATTAAATAAAAAATCAACAATAAAGATGCATTACAAGGAAAGCTTTTAAAACAATATATAATAACTCAATGTATATAAAAATGAAATAATAAACTCTTTTCTCATATTTTGGAGATTCTCTAACCGACAACCATCACTTATAAGTAATGTGATGATATAATGTCTCGTCCACGCTACCAGAACTATCCTATATTTTGCTGGAGTATAGGACATCCTAAACTAAGTGGATCTACTATGATATGCTTAAAACAAACAAGGAATAATCTAAAATGGTATGATCCTTTACCTATGTTGGCATGTATGGTTTATGAGGATTTTGAGTTGTCTGAAATCATCCCCATATCGAAGCTCCGTACTACTCCCAATAATATAGATATAACTCATGCTCATATGTTTAAAAGAAAATATAACTCCTCAATTTGAGAAAATTACTCAAAACATTTCTCTTAAAAGAGATAATGCTCAAAAACTCCTCATGAACTCATTCAGAAAACAAGGTTTCTTCTCATTTTAAATGTAAAAGTTTTACATGCTTGGGAATACTTAGTCCCCTCATACTCATTTGGAAAATGAACTCAACTCTTCCCATCCTCATACTTTATTACTCAAGTCATAATTCAAGTTTAAAACGGTTGAAAAAGACTCCTCAAAGTGACTCAAAAGACTTTACTCAAACTTTACTCTTAATCTTTTCTTGAATTGAAATGTAAATTCAAGAGTTATGATTTGTATATATAGGATTTCTCAACGATTAGATGATGGTTCGATAGTTATAAATATGTAGAGAGCGAAGGTATGATTTAAAAGAACTCATACAGAATGAATGATGGATAAAGGATGGGGACAGATGACCCTAGCGCATTCCTGGCACATAGGACCATACCCTGAACTTCAGAGGGCCATTTCTGGAGCACTACAGGCGCACTGCCCAAGGCAGATTCCAGAACATTCAGACAAATTTTTCTTCTCGATTGTTGGCCCTAATTCACCTAGAATCGATTGATTCCTTCAAAACTCCCATACATTCATTAATCCAACACATTAAACAAAAAATAGACTCAAAATCCCTCAAGAAAAACCCTTAATCACAAGACCCTCGCTTCAAGAACTCAACAAAACTCCATATTCAAGAATGAAGCCATAAAACCTCAAGAATTCAACAAGATTCTCAGTATACTCAAACTCATGAACGAATCAATGAGGAAACTCAAGATTTGTGTGAGGGTGAACAAACCCATCACTTTGGAAAATTCCATACCTTTAAACAACTAAGTTCTTGGCGATTTCCCCGAAATCTTGGAGAACTTCTTGAACACTTTCTCTTTTCTCCTCTTTAATCTCGCCCTTATTGAACGTTTTAGACTTGAGTGAAAACAAATTTTAATCATCTTTGACCCCTAATTGAGTGAACAAGACATGTAGGCTTAATGAGGTAAGGTAAAGACCAAAATACCCCTCCTTAAGACGGATGAATTTCCTTAACCGGATAGGTTGTACTCAAATGGGCAGATCTCCTTCATCTGAAATCGAAATTTATCAAACTCGGTGATTTTAAAAAGAGGACTCAACAACCTTCGATCAAATATCTCATGGACCACCTAACTAATCTTGAGCTAAATCTTATGGTCATTTGAAGTTGACCCTAAACTCAATGTTTAAGAATAACTTGCAAGAATCTCAAATTGGCTATTTCTAATTTAGTTCTTTCTAAAATTAGATCTTTCTAAGACCGAGGTTCTATGTTCAAAGATTGTAAAATTCTAACTCTTCAATGAATTTTACGTTCTACATATGTTTAACTATAATATTTGTTGTTTAATATAATTGTATTCTCGATATTGAATGATTTTCCATAAATTAGTCAATAATTACTTCACTATTTTGTTTGTACATGTGCAAGGAAAGTATAAGATACTCAATTTGATGACCTATTTATTATATCTTCTTTAGCCAGTAGTAGCTAGTTTTCCTTTCTCTTTCATGCCATTGTCTTTAAACACTCCTATATTTTCCTTGATAAATTTATCATATGAAAGATATTAGTCCCTTGTATTCTCAAATGTGTGTTCTCTGATTATTCTAGAGCTAGTAAAATCATAAAAACATCTCATTAAATTTTTAAAAACTTTTTCAGTCGTATTTAAAAAAATTGAAAATATTTTGAAATACATTATTTTTGAAAAAAAAAAGAACAACAAAGGAATAATGAACAAACCCACATGCTTCTTATTTTGGAAGGCACCGGCAGGACAAAAATATAGGAAAAAAAATGAATTGAAGAAATTACGAGAATCACGAAAGGTTATAAGTAGCAGTAGTTATATTAGTTCATACTGTCCAACTTTTTATTGTATTAATCATTAACAAAGAATAGAAAAGTAGAAATTGAAACGTTTAAACTTTTCTGAATAAATAATTTGAAGGTTAAGAAGCAGCATGTTAAAAATACGTGATAAGTTCTATCTCTCTATAAATCTAATCTATCAATATATATATATATATATATATATATACACACGTATACATACTACCTTAAAATGATGAAATCCCTAACTTGAATGTTAAATTTCTAGAATACCTCAAACTTAAAACATCAAACTTAGTATATGTTTTATATTTTCTATTATATAATGTTTATTTATATTATAAAATATACCGAAAGCTGTCACGACCCGAGTCTACACCCCGGAAGTGACACGGCGTACTCGATCTCGAATGGGTCTTATACAAGCTTCATAGCATTCATTCATCGCATAGGTAATAAAAATAGTATAGAATTACAACTTTTTATTCAAAAACCATACAATCTATCATTTCAAAAACATTTAAATGGAAGAGGAAGTCTATATCTCACATGGCCATCTTAGACAAACTTTTAGACAAGAGTAGGGACACGACCCTTTACAATAGAAATCTAAAAATAGTCTATTACATGAAAAAGAAAGAAACTTCTAAACACTTGACCTCGATCTATGATGACATACCCAAATGCCTTGGAGAACTTTAATCCAAGCTTCACTAGAGAGGATGCAATCACTTACTGGAACCTACACTGGTAGTAAAACATAGAAGAAAAATGGGTTAGCACAATTAAGTACTAAGTATGATAGCCATGCAAAAACATGCTTAAAAAGGACATTTTGTTTGAAAGTCATGCTTTTATGCCATTTTGGTAAAAATTCATGAACATTGATAAAAGAGGCATAATAGAAGTCACAACCAACATGCAAGTCACATTTTCACATTTGACCAAAATCACATATAAACCTTTACCTTCACCTTGAACCTCCACCTCAAGTAACCCTCAAGCTATACCTTGTGCAATGTATGGATAGCGTCCCATACCACCACCCACACTAAGGTACCATTCATTCTTTCCACCTTTACACAATAAAGCATATAAGAGACATAACATTTCATGAGTCACATAATCACATTAAGACCAATATCTATGACAACTCTAAGTCATACTTGTGCAATGTGCAAGTAACATCCTATACTACTACTCACACTAAGTACTTCTTTGAAGTCACCATAGACAAGGCACATTCAGTCATAACAAGGAAGTAACTCATAATACAATTCAAGTATAGCATGCATCATTTATATTTAAGCATATAGGCACTTAAGAGTCAACATTCTTCATTAGCTTAATTACATTAACAGAATCTTCATTCATTAGACATTGGATCAACATTTTCATAAATGTCATCATAAGAGCCCATTCATTTCATTAACATTATAAGGAATACACCATGACCTCCCTCAAATGCCTACTTGTGCAATGTATAGATGACGTCCATACCACCACCCACACTAAGAAGTACATCCTTAAGAAGCCATAGTTCATTAACATTGTTTGTGGGGGTAAGCCTTAACCGACATAGATCATGTGAGCTTGCATGGAATCCCAGTGTCACCCTCACCATATAAAGGGATAACTACTTGCCTAAGGTAGGACAATCGTTTGTTTAGCCTTAAGTGGATCCAATAGCTAGACCTATGTGGGCACATAGTTTATGGGATAGGGAGATTGCTACTAGATACCCTGCCTCAACTAACATATGAGTATCCATCTCAAGAGATTGCTACTAAGTGCCCTGCCTCAACTAACGTATAAGCACCCATCTTAATCCATATCCACTCGCTTCTTGGAATTATTTCCCATGGAGTATTTGACATTCATTACATTCGTTCATTATGGGATAAGAGATTGTTACTAGATACCCCACCTCAACTAACATATGAGCATCCATCTCAAACCCAACATTCATTAAGAACGGGATATAGGGATTGTTACTAGATACTCCGCCTCAACTAAAGTATGAGCATCCATCCCATCCCAACATTCATTCATTGGAAAGCTCATAGATTTGAAGTTGAGAATAGCCTTTCACCTAAGAACCTCCTTATTCTGAGAAAGTCCTTTCACAACAAGTCATTAACATTCATTAAAGTATAATTGAGAATAGCCTTTCAATAAGTACTTCGTCATTAACATTATCATTGAACTTCATTCATTCTTCATTCATGTGTGTGTGTATGTGAGAATAGCCTTTCACA
This sequence comes from Solanum stenotomum, assembly GCF_019186545.1. Taxonomy (NCBI): domain Eukaryota; kingdom Viridiplantae; phylum Streptophyta; class Magnoliopsida; order Solanales; family Solanaceae; genus Solanum; species Solanum stenotomum. Next base: position 39,441,666 of record NC_064283.1, read on the forward strand.
TAATCATCATCATTCACAAGTGTTAATAGAGAGATAACATTCAATCCTAGCACCATTAGCTTCTAAGCATGATCATCAATCATTCATTTAAATCACACACATTCTTCACATAATAACTATATATTAACCTCCACATGTAAGGTACAAGGAATGTATCCATCGATTCAATACCACAATCTACATAGTAAGTAAACACCTCCACCTTTCAAGTGGATCAACATCTCTAGCACATTTCTATTTCAACAAGTAAATAGGCATAACTTTCCCTTTCAAGGACATGATCAAAAGTCACCAACACACCAACAATTTACTACAATTAAGGCATGCGTAATGATACAATTCAACAATCTAAATCAATTTAGGCAAAATCCATCAACATTCATTCATGATCAACAAACCCACTTCATAAGGCCCAACGTTCCTGTTTCCAACCAACCTTCTCGAATTCAACCCCGCAAGCCCCGATAACAAAATCAAAGCATGCACTAATGAAATTCAAACAAGACCCATACTACCTATCACCCTAGGATATTTATATTTTTCCCAGTTTTTCCAAACTTAGCCATTTGATGATATTTGCTCTTAAGGGTGTTGTCGACCGCTCTATCATTGAGCAATTTTTGTTATTTAGCACAAACATGGGTGACTCAGACTTCAACTAATCAATCTAAACGACACGTAAGCATAACTCAATGGAAATTCATTCATTTAAAAGCATAACAATTACGGGCATTTAATGATCAAAATAATAAGGGCAAGATTTGCAAATTGAAATAGGCATTTACGCATTCTAATTCTATCAGAGAGGCCCAACACACAACAATACGATATAGTTATTGCAAATGAGTACAAAATTTTCGAATGTAAACTCGGGATTCAGAAACCAACCTTAAATGCCAATTAAAACGTGATTGAAAAGCTAGGCGGCAAAGAAATCCTATTTCCGAGTGCCAATCAACAACTAAAATACTAATGGAATATAAAAATATTTAAAATACTACCTTGGTGTGAGTTTGTGAAGTTTAAAAGTGAGGGAAAATGAAGAAGTTCAAATTTTGAGACATTTGGCCGTTATAAACCGTCTAGTTCGCGTCCATTCAACAATGTTAGTCGCACTCTCCCATCTACTCGGCCACACGCCGAGTGGTCACTTACCCCGCCATTTTTGATAGGATTATCAGTTTCTTGGGGGTCAAGACGGCGGTCTGAATCGAGGTCACCGAACAGATTGGGGCACGCCAAACTGCTTCTTGAGCTCACCGAGTTTTACAGGCTCTAATTAAATTTGCACTGAGCCAAACGGCGGGTTGAGTCGGGCACACCGACTGGACCTTTTACTCGCCAATCTGCATTTTCTGAACACTTCCCGCATTTAAATCTACAAAATCAACACACCATTATTTCTAAAACAAGTTAAAGCATTTAGAGAGGTTTTGGGTTTCCTCCCAAACAACGCCTTAGTTAACATCGTGGCACAACGCATGTCAGCGATCAAACTCCATTTTTGGGGTTAGCCATAGTATTAGTAAGCAAACCCCTATTTTGTTGCGAGTGTAGATTGGGCAACGCATGACCCATAAGGTTCTTGAGTAGCTGGACAGCTCTGGAATGAGACCAAATCAATTGCTTCATCCCTTCAATGTCTTCCTTCATTTCTTCCAGCTTTCTATCTTACTCAGTAACGTTGTAGAGAATGATTGAGAGCATGCCCTCAAAGCATTTAACCTCATTGTCCTTGGGACTTCTTCGCTCATGAGGAGGGATGTATTTATCTTTCCTCTTGTACTGGACTTCGATATTCACCATCTTTTTGGCCAACTCATCAATCTGAGTCATTACGGCAGTGATAAGTCCTCAAATTGGACTCATTTAGGGCCTTATTTTAATAGAATTAGTGTCCTCAAATGCCTCGTTTATCCTAATATCAGATAAAAACTCTTAAGATTCAGGTATTTGAAGATTTAAGGAAAGCATGGACACTATGTTGCAAAAAGGAACAAACAGAGTGAAAAGAGTGAAGAAATTGATGCCTGAGAATTGCCAAGTCCAGTTGGCGAATCCCCAAAAAGCATTACTCCGCCTTTTATTCCAGTGTGTTGAGCCATGAAGGAAGAGGATAAAATCAGTGGTGAAAAGGAGCAGTCGGCGTGTCGCTGAACAGTTCGGCGAAGACATACTATATCGCCTAATGATCCAGAATGTAGAGATGCTATAGGCAAGCAAGGAAGGTGATGAACCAGACTATGGGTGAATCACCAAGTTGATCCGCGATTCTCAGAACTTCGCCTAATGATCCGCTGCAGCATTAATTCTGCACACTATAAATACTAGCTCTATATTAGCTTTAAGTATCAAGCTTCATTATAATACTCACAATAAGATATTTTATTTTTTAACTCTTATTTTCTCTCAAGTTTGAGAGGGTTTTGAAAACTTGAAGAAGAAAGGGTTTCATCTTCCCAAAATTGGAAGTGGGTCTCCTTGATTCTCCTTTCGTTGCCTAAATCAAGACTTATTTCTCTATACCCATTTGATTTCAACATCATTGAAGGTATAATTTTCTATTTCTTGATGTGTGGCTAAACACCCCATTCTTGGGGTGTGATTTAGCAAATATGAGTTAATATTGTTGTTGGGTCTTGCTAGTTCATGGTTTAAATGTTTTTTAATGGTGATTTCACCTAGTGGTTGTGTTTTAATTTAATGGGTTTGTAGTTGCAAATAAAAAACCACCCATGTGTTTTCGGCTTACTTGAGAGAGGTCGCGAAACCAAGACTGCTAGACTGGTGGCCTAAGGAGTGGGTCGAGATGAGGTTCGGCCCGAGAGGATGAGCCCTAGTCCTATATCCTAACACTCAACTCGAGAGAGTGAGTGGCATAAGGCGTAGGTTGGTCTTCATGCGGTAAGTGGGTGTAAGAGAGGAACCCATTTGAAATGGGGTAAGTTGCTCGAGAGATAACTTATTTCCATTTAAAGCTTAGCCTAGTCATTATTAATCTACAGAATTTCTATCGAAAGCTTGTATCCAACAATCTAGATTTACTTGTATTGCGGTTACCCCCCAAGAATCTCCTCTCATATTTGATTTTCCTATGTATGTTACAATTTTTATTTGATTTTGTGACAACCCCTAAATCGATATTTGACACTTTTGTATCCCCCATTGATTTATAATGTTTTTATTCGCAAATCTCTTTAGCTACGACCGATTAGAACAAAAATCTAGTTGGCTGCATATTCTCAAAATCGTTCCGTTGGGATACGACCTCAACCCTTGGCTGGGTTACTATACTATCGACGATTGTAGACACTCATTTCGTAGGATAGTGTCGTTGGTCACGATAAGCATCAAAATGGTGATGCTGCCGGGGAGTGGTGTTACTTGAGAATATCGAGTCGAGTCGAGTCAAATTTTTCTTTTGTTTGTCATAGTTTACTTACTTAATTTTTAGTTTTGTTTTGCTTATTTTTGTATTGAAACAGGAAAGATGAGCATGAATGGTAACTATGGGTACCAAATGGACCAAGTGCTATCTTCTCGCAACCCAGATCCAAAAGAGAGGTGGCCTCATGAAAATGAGGCAAACCTCACTAATGGAACTTGAGTGAGGAGTTGCGTCATGCCACGACGTTAAATAAGGCGCTTCTTGGGAGGCAACCCAAGATGTTACCACTTTATTTTTTCTTTAAGGAATAATGGTGTGTCGTTTGTGTAGGTCGAAGTATGGAAAGTGAGTGAAAAGTGCAAATTGGCGAACCAAAGGTCCAGTTGCGCATCGCCGAAGAAGTCAACGACCCTGACTTAAACCTCTATTGGACTAAAGACAACTTCAAAGTGGATTCTGTAAAACTCGGTGTGCCCAGGAAATTATTGGTGAATCGCTGACCTGGTCGGCGATTGCGATGTTGTTCGCCGTTTGGACCCCTAGTTTAACTGGAGGTCCAGTAAAACTCGACGAGGTAAGTATCCACTCAGCGAGTCGCCGAATGGATCGGTGACCATGACTGTCGCCGAATGGACGAGAACTAGACAGTTTCTTAAAAGGCTAAAGGTTTAAACTTTCAAACTCTACACTTTCCCTTACTTTAGACCTTCACAAACTCGCACCCATTTAGTACTTTCAATATTTTTTACATTTTTACTGTATTCGAGTTGTTAATTGATGCTTAAAGTTGGTTTACATTGCCGCGTAATATTTCAAACGTATTTTAATCGGCATCTAAGGTTGGTTTCCCGAACCCTGAATTTATATTTAGAAATTTTGTACTCATTTCCAATGATCTTATCTTAGTGATGTGTGTTGGGCCTCTCTGATCTTAATTTTTTTTGCTTATGCCTGTGAAAATATTTCCTGTAGTGTTTATATTGTTGAAATTCCGTATTATTTTGTGCCTTAAAACTGAATAAATCTTGTGGGGTTTGTACTTGCATGTTGTTGACTTTAGCAGGGAGAAGTCTGAGTATCCAGAAGATATGGTAAAGACCAATATTGTCATGCCACCCCAGAAAAGAGCAAGGGATATCACAATAAATGAAGGGGGTCAAATCCTCCCAAGAAGGGAAGACAAAAACCTCCACCTTGAAATAAAGGCAATGGCAAAAGGCCAATCTGACAGGAAGATCACTATTAGAGATACTAATGTTCCTTCGTGGGGCCCAGGGATTCTATGCAGCTTTGCAAGCCTTTTTGGTGGAAACACCCTTGGCAGCTCCTAGTGGGTCTGGTACTGCTGTTTCTTCTGAGGCGACCTCGGGTACTGAGGACCGAGACCAGCACTGATGCCCAGACAGATAGAGTGACTGTGTAGACAAGATCTCCTCTTTACCTCCCTCTCTGTCTTACTTTTATTTTGACTTTTGGATAATTTTGTTTACATTTGAGGAAAAATGCTTTTATTTGTGGTGGGGTGAGGCCCACACCTTTTGTTTGCTACTCGTGCTTTGTGTTGATATTTGGATTGTTTTGTTTAATTGTGTTTACACTACTTTTTGTGGAAGTTTGAGCTTATGGCTCCCTTTTGTTTTAATTGAAAAATGATTTTGACCCTTTGGAAAAAATTTCGCAAATATTCGCCACCTCTTGTGTACACTAGAATGTGGTTGTTCCTTGGAAAATTGGAGTCTCGGTTTCGATCAATACCGTTGGCTTGAATAGTGCTTGCAATCGAATGAACATGAATGTACGGCTACAATGAGGCCAAATAAAGTTACATGGACAATATGTGAACTTTTTGCATCTCATTGTGACTAGCCTATTGTCGAATCGAGTCTCTTGTGATGACCGTTGAACACTAGAGAAAGTGTGGAGTCTTGTTTGACTTTAGTGTCGATGCCTTGTGTGATGAGCTTACCTTGAACCATGCATGATGGATCTTAGAATTTACCCAGTTAGTCCAGTTGACTAAGTAAGGCTTTCTCTTGACATGCTCTTAGACAACTTTTAAAAGTGTGAGCCAATTTGACATATACCACTTTTGTGAAATACCTTGTGAGTGTGTGAACCGCCTTTGAACACCCCTTGAGCCTTACCTTTCTTTGGAAGAAACTTGATGAAAACAATGACCTTTCTTTATCCATTACCCATAATCCTCATGAAGCTGTGGTTAGTTGAATAGCCAACTTAGGCCAAAAGCCTAAGTTGAGGGTATGGTGAAAAGAAAAGGGAAAGTCAAGAAGTGCGAGAAAGTCTCTCCTACCCATGGCTTTGAGGAAAATGGAACCCCTTCAAGAATTTTTTTTTTCTAAAAAAAATAATAAATGAATGAAAAAGAAATGTTGTGAAATAAAGTTGAAAAATGAAAGGGGGTTTCCAAACAATCCATGGAAAGTGAAAAATAAGATGACTTATGAGCACTAATGAAAATGATGAAGGAAATGGAAAGGAAGTGTTGTGTGAACCACATTTCATGAGGATGAAAGTCACTGAGCCTAAACGACCATACATTTGCACTCAGCCCCATTATAAGCCTTGAAAAGACGTTTTTGATCTTGAGTGAGCTGAAACAAATGTTGATTGGAAAATACGGGCCATACTATGGGTGAAAACATGCATTATGTTTTTCCTTGTGAGAGTGAGTGTTGCATCTGATTCCAAAACTTTAAATTGTGAAACCATGGTGTGAATACGGAATCATTCTTTGTGTGAGGGCATTTGAACACTATAGTTGAGTTTGAACTTGCATTTGAAGTAAGTACTGTGAGCATGAGAATCGTTGATATTGGTGAGTCACAACTTGAATCTTTGAGTGCACAATTGATCTTTGCATAAGTAGTTTGAGTCTTCTGTGTATGTTCATGATTGAGTCTTGTGTAGCACTGTTTGAGACATCCTATTTGAATTGCTGAAGTTGAGTTTTACTTGAGGACAAGCAAAAGTTTAAGATGGGGGTGTTGATAAGTCCTCAAATTGGACTCATTTAGGGCCTTATTTTAATAGAATTAGTGTCCTCAAATGCCTCTTTTATCCCAATATCTGATAAAAACTCTTAAATTTTAGGTATTTGAAGATTTAAGGAAGGCATGGACACTATGTCACAAAAAGGAACAAAAAGAGTAAAGAAATTGATGCCTGAGCATCGCCAAGTCCAGTTGGCAAATCACCAAAGAGCCTTACTCCACCTTTTGTTCCAATTTGTAGAGCCCTGAGGGAAGAGGATAAAATCGGCGATGAAAAAGAGCAGTCGACGTGTCGCTGAACAGTTTCGTGAAGAAGTACTATACTACCCAATGATCCAGAACGCAGAGATGTTGTTGGCAAGCAAGGAAGGCGATGAACCAGACGATGGGCGAATCACCGAGTTGATCCGTAATTCCCACTAACTTCGCCTAATGATCCGCTGCAGCATTAATTCTGCATACTATAAATACTAGCTCTATATTAGTTTTAAGTATCAAGCTTCATTATAATTCTCACAATAAAATATTTTATTTTGTAACTCTTATTTTCTCTCAAGTTTGAGAGGGTTTTGAAAACTTGAAGAAGAAAGGGTTTCATCTTTCCAAAATTGGAAGTAGGTCTCCTTGATTCTCCTTTCTTTTCCTAAATCAAGACTTATTTCTCTATATCTATTTGATTCAACATCATTGAAAGTATAATTTTCTATTTCTTGATGTGTGGCTAAAAACCCCATTCTTGCGGTGTGATTTAGCAAATATGAGTTAATATTGTTGTTGGGTCTTGCTAGTTCATGGTTTAAATGTGGTTTAATGGTGATTTCATCTAGTGGTTGTAGTGTAATTTAATGGGTTTGTAGTTGCAAATACAAAACCACCCATGTGTTTTTGGCTTGCTGGAGAGAGAGGTCACGAAACCAAGACTGCTAGACTGATGGCCTAAGGAGTGGGTCGACATGAGGTTCAGCCCAAGAGGATGAGCCCTAGTCCCATATCCTAACACTCAACTCGAGAGAGTGAGTGGCGTAAGGTGTAGGTTGGTCGTCATGCGGTAAGTGGGTGTCCGAGAGGAATCCATTTGAAATGGGGTAAGTTGCTCGAGAGAGAACTTATTTCCATTTAAAGCTTAGCCTAGTCACTATTAATCTACAGATTTTCTATCGAAAGCTTGTATCCAACAATCTAGATTTACTTGTATTGCGGTCACACCCCAAGAATCTCCCCTCATACTTGATTTTCCTTTGCATTTTACTGTTTTTATTTTATTTTGTGACCAAACTCCCAAATCGATTTTTGACACTTTTGTGTCCCCCATTGAGTTCATGTATGTTGTTTAGATGGCCATGTGCGATGACAAACTACCGCTTGCTTTTAATGATTTCTATTGTTGGATTTATAAAAGGAAAGTTTTAATTCCGTACTATTTCTAGGCTTGTATGAGACCCCTTCGGGGTCAAGTATGCCGTGTCGCATCTAGGGGCTACCCTTGGGTCGTGACAAACATGGTATCCGAGCACAAGATTTTTGAAATGGATTTAAGGATTGATGTCTCACAAGCCACATCTAGTAGAGTCTTGTTCATCGATATGAGTCCCGATACATCTATGACCGAGAGGCTATAGGACGTTAGGAGGTTACACCTTATTCATTATTCTTGAAGTCGTTCCATAGAGTTTGACTGTATAAGTTCTCTCTCTTATTCCTTATCTGATTGTCTTGAATATTTGACTACTCAAAGGGCTAATACTTTAAGGATTGAGGGAGAAAAAGGTGAATGTCGATGTCAATTATGGTTATGTGACTTCTTAGATTTGAGGTGATAGATTGTGATGTTATCTTTAGTATGAATGGGTTATGTCTAATTGATGATAGAACCCGCCTTAATTATGATGAGTTTTTAGGTATGTTGGAAGATGTGATGAATGAGGTGCCTTAAAAATGTCTTGATGGGATGAGTGAATAGATTTCACTAAGAAGGGTGGAATTGTAATTCACCTTTGTTTAGAATTATCTTGTGTGATGAGTGTGAGGGTTTACTGATGTTTTGCTCCAACCTTAGAATGGAAAGAAGTGAATTTTAAAGGAGTTTGCATAGGCTTACTCCCAAGTGGGGGATAATGTGCTCAGATGGTAAGATCATGCAGTGTCCTAGATGTTTATGAGTTAAGCTTGCTTGATAATCTCATCTTATGAAGTGTAGTGAGTTTGAGGAGTTTAGACCCAGTGTGGAGTCATATGAGACCTTGAGTGGTGTTAATAAGGTTGTTTGTGAGCAACCGTTGCTTAATGAGGACGTTCCTAGTTTAAAGAAACCGGTAAGTGATAATTCCTTATGGTTGTGAATGTTGTATTAAGGTTCGCATGTTGTTTTCATGTTAGCCTTAGTTGGGTTTTCTCCTAAGTGGGGGATAGTATGTTGAATAGCAAGGTTGTTGAGAGTTTTGATATCCTTATCTCTTTCCTTCTATTCCTATTCAAGCTTGAGACCAAGAGTTCCTTGTAGATTGTTTCATGTTTTGGAGTCATGTATGAATATGTGTTTCCATGGTCTCCTTATGTTATGCATGTTCTAGTTGAATTCTTGGTTATATGAGAAAATGAGTTTTCATGAATTATGGTCCTAACATTAATGTGCATTTAGTATGAGTTGTCTATATGATTCATGAGGCTAAATGTTGAACATGCCTAAATATGCTTTTATGAAGAAGTTGCATAATGTGCATAATGATGTTATGATGAGCATGATGTGAGTTGGGGAAGCAAGTTCCTCTAACGAAATGAGAAATGTGATGTTTTTGTGCATAATGAGTTTGTAGAGTAGTTCCTACTTTTTAGTAATGCATTGAGCTTATTGATGTGGAGTTGATGTTTCCTCCTATGATTATGCATTTATATTGATGTGTCATACATAATGGGCTGCTAGTCTTGAGTCGTTATCCCTTAAAAGTGTTTAAAGTGTCATTCGAGGAAAAATGATCCTAAGGGGGGATAATATAACGACCCAGAAAATGATAGGTTAAACTAGAGCCTAAACGTGGGGGCTGACGTCAAGAGTCACTACACCATTTTAGGCCTACGGCCACCCCAGTAAAGTGTAGCCTAAACTAGCAAAAAGTGTGACCTTTGATAAAAGGCCACACTTTTGGACTTTAAGCAACACTTTTCCAGGGGTGCCCGAAAGTAGCGTTACCTTAGAGTTTAGGCAACACTTGAATCAGCTACGCTTAAAACATAGCCTAAAAGCCAAAATGGCAACGCTTTTATGTACCTCAAATAGCAACATTTCTATCTCATAGAAGTACACTTTTAAGCGTGGCCTTAGCTTCCTTATTGCCTACGATTTGTAAGTGTTACCTTTTCTATCTAATGTATGACAACACTTTGAAGTGTAGTCCTTGCCCATGTGCACACCACAATTTATAGCCCTATGGCTACACATTTAAGTGTGGTAATATTATTTTGGCTATAAAATATTTATATGCCACAATTTCTAATTAAAAACACCAATATGATTTTGCAATAAATAATCTCAAGCATTAAATTAGCTAATAAGTAATTCAAAATATATAGATTTGAAATAAACATCAAAAGATAGTATGTCTTGCGTACATACACATACTTATAAAGCAATATTCTAAATATCTGTACACAATAGTTCAAAAAGTACTCTTACAATAGTTCAATATATTCTAGCATTGAATATATTTCACAAATCAAATATAATGTATTCAAACTTCTACAATAGTTCAAAAACTCTTCATCATCTACTTCAACGAGATCAAGTTGACTTGTGGCGACCCTTCAAATTTGATCACCTCAATTTCCCTACACATTTAAAATGAAATTAAAAATCAAAACAAACCATGTACAACAAATCTGATTGCAGCAGTTATAGAAGAGGCAAGAAATTCCAAATTGAATATTGCAGCAGTTCCAGATTGCAGATTGCAGATTGCTTTTGAGTTCAGGCAGCACTGTATTATATCAGATTGCAGCAGATATATAACAGGGGCAGCAGGAGAAATATCCAAAGATATTCTAATGCAGACATGTAAATCAGGATAGCAGTTGCACCAAACAAAACATGGAAAAAGAGGAAAATCAACTCCAACCACACCAAGACACTCTACTGCAGACAAGGTAAGTCTCATAACTATGCTCCTAGTCAAGTAGGTAACACTAATTCTGAAAATCAAGCTGTAAATGAGCAAGTCAGTCAAAATGCTATTCCTTTGAGACATGAACATAAACAAGTTATTGTTAGTGACAACCCTCAAAAACAAAATGCTACAACTAACAAAAATGATCTAGTAACAAAGGAAAATAGGTTGTTGTTAGTGACAAACCTCAACAACAAAGTGAAAAGTACACACAACTCATAGACTCCAAAGATTAGCCATCACCTGCTTCAGCTAAATGTCTTAGTGTTGTCCTTGTAGGATTGTGTTTGATTGCCAATTTCAGTTGGTATATTGTAGTAGAAGTTGTATTAAATTAGTATGAGGTTGATGAATGAGGCCAATTATGCTCCATGGAGGTGCAATGCTATTGTTGTACCATTTGGTCATTTGCTCCGAGTCAACCTCAAGGATGATTCTGCTACAGTCATGCTGGATACACCAAGCCATTCCAATATTGGTTGCTTCAACTTTTGCTTTATTCTGCACCTGCCTCAGATGTGATTTTGGCAATTGAATAAAGAAAGAGCAAACACTACTGCTCAATTGACAAGGAAGATTATATCAAGCAACTGCATTCCTACAAAGCATCAGTTTTGTGCAACAGAAAACCACTTCAACCTTTCAGTGGTAGTTTTCCACTAAATTCACCACGAGAAACTGCAACAATTATTAACATCAGTACAATTTATTTGNACACCAAGCCATTCCAATATTGGTTGCTTCAACTTTTGCTTTATTCTGCACCTGCCTCAGATGTGATTTTGGCAATTGAATAAAGAAAGAGCAAACACTACTGCTCAATTGACAAGGAAGATTATATCAAGCAACTGCATTCCTACAAAGCATCAGTTTTGTGCAACAGAAAACCACTTCAACCTTTCAGTGGTAGTTTTCCACTAAATTCACCACGAGAAACTGCAACAATTATTAACATCAGTACAATTTATTTGAATTCAAAAAGTAAGTTAGAGGAGTAGATGACCAAGATTATAATTTAAAATAATAAATTTACATTCTTGGTAGCCAATGAGAAATTGAGGAAACCCCTAAAATGTACCTTGGACGAGAAGATGAAGTATTTACATAAGCTGCAACATTGTCGGTTAGAGGAAAAGGAGAACCCACAGAAAGAATTTCCCTTATTCGGTTTTAGGAAATGAAGAGACTATCTGTCACACAAAAAGGTCAAGTTTGAGAATGGAAGAAAGAGCAGGATGAGATACTTTTATCTAATGTGGTCTTTTGATCATGAATTAAGAGAGTTGTGTCATAGGATAAGGTTTTTTCTTCCATCAACTGCCAGGGATAAGCCATATCTATCTTAAGCTAAGGTTATATCCTCTTGAAATGTCATACTAAACAATCTTGCACCGACAAAAGTATCTTAATCTCAAGCTTGATCTGCAGTAAGCGACAATAATGGACAAGTACCCGAGATAAATAAAGGTGCAAATATATGCTATAATAAACAAAAGAGCACGATTCAAAGTGCCAACAAAAAGGAAAATGCACATATAACTTGCAGATACATGATAGTCCAAAACTCATAAGTAATCAAGAGATACTACAGTAAGTTAACAAAACAGTAAAGTTAAGAGATACACATGAAAAAACTCATTTGGCTAAAGAATGAAAGATAAAGAAAGTCAAAACAAGGATTGAGCTCCAGAAGGTGCAAGTAGCACACATTGAGGTTTAAATGAGAGGTCGATTAAGATTGTTTGGGCATGTCGTCAACCTCAAGAGGTGCCAGTCCCTGAGTGTGAAATCATGGTGAGTGGAGACCTAAAATATCATTGAAGGAAGTTCTCTTGAAAGATTTATAAGGTCTTGGAATTCCTATAGTCAATCCCAACTTGTTTGGGATTTAGGTGTAGTTATGTGTTGTGGTATATTAATGTCCAATTAGTATATCACCGGCTGATATTGTTGTTAGTTCTGGTTTTGTTCATCTTAAAAAATGAGGTTTTACGAGTTTATGTTAAGATCTTTGATGCTTCTCTTATCCAGTTGGATCAATTTTATTCTTCTCTTTTACAACGGAACTGAGGCTAGCTTGTCTGCACCATGATAATTCCAGGGGTATCTCCTACCTCCCACCAGAACAAAAACCAAATAAGGAGAAAAATAAATTGTTATCACCTACACTATCTGTATTAAGCCAAACTTACGTCACATATGGAAAAAAACAAAAACTAAAACATGTGAAACCAAAATGCAACATGAGAAGAGATTAATCCTTTAACTACTTGTATTCAACATCTATTACGGTGTAAAATACAAAAAGAGCTTAGCAGAAACATGTGACTTAGTGATGATAATACTTCTAGATGTAAGTGGTGGATGATGTAAATTATGTCGAGTAAAAGGTGATGTCTCTAAGAAGATATCACCTAATTAGTTCTTGCAACTACAAGGAATAAAAGTTAAGTCAGAACTAAGTTCACGAAAGCTAACTTAGGGAAAGGACTATAGTTTTGAGAAGCAACTAAAAGATCTACCTGCATGGAGAAAAAGAACCCTCAAAATTCATTTCTAATCATTCCAGTGCACCTTCTGTTTGGTTTCCAAGTTTGAGTGGTAGAACAGTGTTATAACATATATAAACAGACTTATCAAGTGTTCAACTCAAATGAACTGATGTTATCTAAATAGGTATCAAATAAAGGATCGACAACATTCTTGCACCCTCTTCCACATTCAAAAGTTCAAGATTTAACCTTTTTGTTAATATGAAATAATAAATACCTTTTCCAAAGTAGAAGCATTAATTGAGTTGGAAGAATTCGAAAGATTTTACCCTTTTACATATCGTGCACTACTTGCATCAACATGTGAAGGAAGTTGCACACCATGTGAAGGAAGGTTAGCTCATGCACTACTTGTATCATTTCATGAATTTCTTCCCTAAGAGAAGAGACTTCATTGACATTTACTTCCTTAATAGTCTATGGATCATAGAATAGTCTAGTCAAAAGTGGGAAAAATAATTTTGAAAATCAAGTCGCAGTAGTCAACCTACCTAGCAGAGCACGAACAATTGATTTTTGATGCTAGAATTTTGCCTAATCTCGTTAGTCTGTTGAAGAGACACATATATGCTTTGAACTTTAGAGATGTCCATGGTGTTATTCGGCAGACAACTGATGCAGTAACAAATCTTGCTCCTGAAACAGTATAATCTAAACTGGTGTTAGGTTCGTTTATTCTTATCTGATAATATTGTAAATGCAGAATGTGCAGAAAAAAGACCTTTTTATCTTACTTAATCTATATGTTGTGACTATAGCATTAAAGGTGGTATCCCTCCACTTTTTGAGTTGATTGAATCTGTTTATTCAAAGGTGTAGAGAGCAGCTGCATGATGCTTATGAACATATTTAAGAATGGTGAAAACAAGAGTAAAAGGGTTAGTAAAACAAGAGAAAAATTGGACATCACATAGCTACTTGCAGATTACCCGACTTATGGTATATTGAGCATCATAGCACAGATAATACAAGTTGTCTGAGATCAAGGAGGAGAGGAAATCAAAGGACTCAAGCAGGCAAGCATTTGGTACTTTTAGATCAACTTAATAACCAAATTTATAACACTAAGTTATGATGCCATCCAAGAAAGACTACCTTGCAATTATTTGGTACAAAGAGTCATAAAAAAACACACACACAACAAACAGAACAGTAAAAAATCTAACATAAAGATAAAAGAAAGGTTATAACCTGAACAGGGATTCTCTTTTCATTGTAGACGGCTTCACCAGGTACCAATTCTTAGTACAAAGATCATCTTCCTTGCCCTTAGCAATGAACACGCCTCCATGTGTATGAGGCTCCACCAGAACCTTACTACCACCCTTAGCAATGAACATGCCTCCATTGCAAAAGAGAACAAGTAAACAAGAGCTAGGCTTCAAGATTAAGATAAATGACAACCTATTATGTTGTTGTTTCCCCTTCTTTTTACACATATTACATCGGTTGGATAGCTGAATTTTCCTTATCATCATATTATACTGAGTAAGGCATGTCTCATTCAGAATTGTCCAGGCGAATATCAGAACGTATGTGGGTAATACAACTACGAGCTAGACTCCTAAAAATCAACAAAAATTGTATATGCAGACACAAGAATATCAAAACCCTAAAGCTAAAATTTAGACTTTCAAAGATACAATTTCTTACCTGATAAACCCTATTCCAACAAAATGTGATGAAGCTTTAAGACACCATCCTCTCAAGTAAAGCATTTTAGTGAGGCGTGTTCATTTGTGAGGCGTAACCTTCAGCTCTTCAACAAAAAATCGTGAAATAGTGTTCTTCAGCCTTTCAACGTGAAATAGTGAAACCTGTGAGAATTTTTGACCGAAATCGTGTTCTTCAGAATTAGTTTGGAGAGAAAATCGTGCTCTCAAATAGACGGAAGGTTTTTCTGATTTGGGGAAAAAGATAGTGTTAATGTTTTATGACTTACCTGATAAACCTTCAGCGATTCAGCGAGAAGTTCTTCAGTGATTCAGCGAGAAGTTCTTCAGATATTCAGCGTGTTCTTCCGTGATTCTGCGAGAAAGTTTGACGAAGAGAAAACTCTTCAGCTCGATTTGGGGGACTCACTGTGTTCTTCAGTACTTCAGTTCTGATTTGGGGGGAAAAGTATTTTTTAATGTTTTATGATATTTTTTTTTCTTAATAAAAATGGGAGGGAGAGTTATAAATATTGGAGGGAATATAATATTTTAGTGAAAATTTTAAAGCCACACTTATAATGTGTTGTTTTTTCAATTATAAAATAGGACACTTTAAAAGTGTGGCCATATATGTAAATAGGTGTTGCCAATTATATCATATTGTTACAACACTTATAAAGTGTAGCTTATACCATTAAAGAGTACACTTTTGAAGTGTTGCCAATATTATCGTAACTAAAAGTTAAAAACTTTGGCTACGCTTTAAAAACGTTGCCAAAACTACTTTAGGCAACACTTTACAAACGTATCCCAGAATTAGTGTGGTTGTAGACCTAAAATGGTGTAGTGAGTTAAGGGCAAGGGCTAAGGGTTTTGTGTGTAGGCCATGGTTTGGGAACCTAGGCTACCTAAAACTAGGCCTAGCTACTACCTTCCTAGACCACGAGTGGCTTCACGACCCGTGGTGGCCACCACGAGTCATGGTGCCACTCGTGGTTGGCTAGGCAATAAGCCCTAGAATGGTGCCAAGCCAAGCCTCTCCTTAACGAGCCACTTCACGGCTCGTGGGATTTTCTTAGCTTGATGAGGGTTGTTTCTTAATGAGGGAGCTATGATGTTTGACGTAATCAAAGACACAACCTCCAATTCAAGTGTCAACGATCGCGTGTAGTAATATAACCCAATCGAATGGGTTGGGGTGGAGTCCCAAGGGAGCAGTTAGTAATCGAAAATTAAATAGAAAAGTAAAATTATGTTCTAATCAATCATAGCTATAAACATTAACGAAAACAAACATATTAAATCAAAAAGGGACACTGATGTCAATTATCAATGGTGGGTTTGTATTCAACTAATGAACAAAGACAACAAAAATATAAAGAAGCGAGATAGGGAGACGGGATTCTACGGATGTGATAGGAATATGGGATAAAATGGACAACTGGGTAAAATGATACTGATAGTAGATTGATGAACAATTGTAACTAAGCTAGACTTTAGCGGGGGTAAGTTTTCTCTCGATCAACTTACCCCGAATCAACTCGGTTTTACTCGAACATCGAGTTGCAGCAGTTAAGCACAACCTTCGCCTTAACCCATTCACTCTTTCGAGTTGAATGTGTGGGAAAAAGCCTAGTATTCACTCTCTAGAGTTGAACCCATGACGACCCAATAATCACAGGGTATCGATTTAGTAGTTTTAGTTTTAAAACCTATCTCTCGAGCAGGCCAAAAACACTAAGATGAAATCGTATTTGCAACTACAATCTCATTAAGTTCAAACAGAACTACTAAACCAAATCACATTCAAACAGCAAATAGACTAACAAAGAGCAATACCCAACAGTAAATCTAATCCATATTCACATAATCACACACCAAGAATTGGGGTTTTAGCTAGACATGATAAAGAGATAGAAATCGATACCAAAAAGTGTTTCCATCAAATGGGTACGATAGAAAATGTCTTTAAACATGTAAAGAATAAGGATTCTTCAAGACCCACTTCAAATTTCATGGAATTGTAAACATGCAAATCTTCAAAGCTTAAGAACAATGTCTCCCTAAAACTCTAAGAACTCAAACTGAAAAATATTCTAAAAATCATTAATAATTCGCTACAACTTGATACTAAGCTACATAATGAAATGGGTATTTATAATTTTCAAAGATTGGTGTTGTGAAGGACCACTCGGCGTAGTTAGTCGGGATCGCCGATGCACTCAGCGATCCACCCTTTGGTCTGGTTCATCACCTTTCAACTTTTACCTCCAATATCCTCGCGTTTAGAATCATTGGGCGATATGGTGTTGCTTCGCGGAACTGTTCGGCGACTCGCCGCCTGCTCCCTTTCATCACCAACTTGATCTTTTCCTTTAGGGATCAGCACACTAGAACTTTGGGAGAGGTTACGGCCATTCTGCGATTTGCCTAATGCATTAGGAGATCATCAGGCATTCATTTCTTCGTTCTTTCAGCCTCCTTGTCCCTTGTTGCTCCGTAGTGTCCATGCTTTATCTCTAACTCCAAATACCTGAAACTCAAGGATTTATATCAGTTATTGAGGCAAAATATGCATTTGAGGACACTAAATCTATCAAAATAAAGTCCTAAATGAGTCCAAATTGTGTACTCATCAACACCCCAACTTAAATTTTGCTTGTCCTCAAGTAAAACTCAAGTTCAGTGGTTCAAAAAGGATGTATCAAACAGTGCTACACAAGACTCAATCATGAATGCACACAAAAGGTCTCAACTTACTTGCGCAAGGATCAATTGTCCACTCACAAATTCAAGTTGTGACTCACCATTACCAAATAATCTCAAGCTCACTATACTTGCTTCAAATGCAAGTTCAAGCTCAACAAATGTATTCCAATGCCTCACACAAAGAATGATTCCATATTCACACACAATCGTTCAATCATTTAAAGCTCTGGAATCAAGATCAGCACTCACACTCACAAAGATAAAAACAATGCATGATTTCACCCATAGGTATGCCCTTATTTTCCAATTGACTTTTGCTTCAGCTCATTCATTATCAAAAAGGTCTTTTCAAGACTTGAAATGGGGTTGAGTTTAATGGTATGGTCATTTAGTCATTTAGGCTTATAGGCTGAAAATCTTCCTGAACTATGATGTGAACAACACCATCTTTCCTTTTCTTTATCAATTTCATTCAAGCTCAAAAGTCACGTCTTATTCATCTTCCATGATTCATTGGAAACCTCCATTTTCTTTGTATTTCCACAACTTTATTTCACAACTTTTTCTTTCTTTTTCTTTTTCAAACTTTTCTCTCTTTTTTTTTTATATGGAGGGGTTCCATTTTTGTCGGAACATGGGCACAAGGGACTTATTTGCATTTACTTGATTTGCCTTCTCTTTTTACCACACCCCCAACTTAGGCTTTTGGCCTAAGTTGGCTATTCAAACAAACCACAGATCATGAGGATTATGGATGATGGATAAGGAGAGGCTACAATGTTACCAAGTTTCTTCCAAAAAAAGGTCAAGGCTCAAAGGATGCTCAAAAGAGGTTCACACACTCACAAGGTAAGCCACAAAAGAGGTATATTTTAAAATTGGTTCACACTTTTTAAAGTTGCCTAAGATCATCTCAAAATATTTGCATCTCTTAGTGAACCGGAACAACGGGGTAAATTCTAGGTGTCCATGCATGGTTCACGATAAGCTCATCACTCAAGGCCTTGACACCAAAGTCAAACAAGACTCCACACTTTTGCTAGTGTGCAACGTTCATCACAAGAGAATTAATTCGATAATTGGCTAGTCACAACGAGATGCAAAGAGTTCACATATTTTCTATGCAACTTCAATTGGCCTCGTTGTAGGCACACATTCATTTATGTTCAATTATGAGAACTATTCGAGTCATCGGTATTGATCAAAACCGATATTCAAATTTACAAGAGAACAACTACATTCAACACAGACAAGAGGAGGCATATTTTTTTCGGAAGGGTAAAAAATCTTTTATAACAAGGAGCCACAAGCTCATCAAACCTTCCACAAAAAGTAGTGTATAACACGAATTTAGCTCAAAGCCCTATTTTATAAATAAAACTAATACGCACAAAGGTGGGCCTTACCCCACCACAAACAAATATCATTTTTCCTCAAATGCAAACAAAAATATCTAAAAATAAAAAATAATAAGACAGAGAGAGAGGTAAGGAGGAGATCATGTCTATGCAGGCGCTCTATCTGTCCGGGCATCAGTGCCCGGTGCATCTATCTGGTCTCGAGTCTCAGTACTCGGAGTCACTTTTGCAGGAACAATAGTAGTACTAGGAGTAGCCAAAGAGGTGGCGGTAAGTGATTTATGGGCCACCGACTGCATACTTGTCCCTACAAAATTCGGCAAGTCTCTATATATGCTCTTCTTATGCATCTGCATCTGCTCCTCATCGGTCTCAGCATCCGACTTATTCATTGCGGTCTCATCACGGTGTACATCATCGGTAGTAGCTGGAGGGATCTTAGGAGCATCTTCATCATCAGCATCCTTCAGTAGTGAAGTGAAGTCGGTAGACTTCAGATATTCTACGTCCTTCCTCAAGTCTGCTACCTCGGCTTGCAAAGTCGTAACCTCTGAGGCCTCCCCCAGTCTATTCTCACAAGTTGTGACTCTAGTAGCCAGATAATCAACCGAAGACCGAAGAAGGGGTCAGTACAGCCAAAATAACACTCTCAATCATCCCTGGGATGGATCTTTCCAATCGAGTTAACCTCATATCAACTGAATAGGCCAGATTCCCCATTTTCAGGATCACCACCTGAGTAATCTTGACTTGCTGGAAGAGGTGAAGGTTCCTTGAACCTCTGAAGAAATAGAAGTGGTAAAAGTACTTGACGGCCCAGAGGCCAGGGTAGGCGAAGATACCTCTGCATGTAACAAATCAACATCAACCTCCGGAGAAGTATCTGTTGGAGCTGCTCTCCTCCCGTCAGCCTCTTCTCATGTATACTCGGCCTCAATACGTCGGATGCCAATGGAGGAAGAAGGGGTAAACTCAATATCTTTTGTAGCATCCCGAGGTACATCAGCACGCCGACACAACTCAGTGATCAGGATCGGGAATGGCAGAAAAGTATGCCTCTGCTTGGCTCTCATGGCCATCTAATGTGAAATAAGAAGCCCTAGGTCAATGCGCTTCTTAAAATTAATGGACCCCAGGCAAGCCGCCTTAGAATGGCGGAGGACATATTCGTTTAGGGATGGCATAATAGTGTTGCTGATAAAGCCAAACCAGAATCGGGCAGCAATACTCAAATCCCTCTTCTCAATAGGAGTTCCCACCTAGATCCACCTCGGGGTGGTATCAGAAATTAAAGGTGTCAGCCACCCCATCAAATCATCCAAGGATTGAGAAATATGAAATCTATCATAAGGGTGTGTGAAGTGCAGATCTCTACCCATTATATTGTTAATGTACTTATTACTGCACCCAACCTCCTTGCCTTGGACCATGACCGCCTTCACCGGTCTGAACTCACTAGCTTTCTTCTTAATCTTAGGAACCAGATCACCATAAGCTGTGTAAAACTCACGTACCCAGGAGGGAATATAGAGGCCTTGAGGCTGGGTGAACGGCTCGAATCTGTGGAAGTGGAGGGTCTCCCTCATATCTGAATACTTCCCCGCCAAGCCTTCTGTCGAAAGTAACTTCTCCTCGAGGATAGTTCGTAAACCATCTCCTTTTTCAATACGTTCAGAAGCCTGGGAGGAGGAATGATAGGGAGCACAGGGGTTACAGGGGGTGCCTGAACTGGCACTGATTCTGTTATAGGAGAAGTGGAAGCTGAGGGAACTCTAGTGGATGTGGGTTGATATCTAGCTCGGAGCTCATCCCTTTGGGAAAACAAAGGTTGCTTGTCTTCAGGCTCAGATAAATCTTCCCAGGTGTCAACAACCTCTCTCTCAGATGTGTGTTTGTTTCTTTTGCCTTTGTCTCCCTGTGGGGGTTCTTGCCTTCTCTTCTTTGGAGGATTTGATCCCCCTTCGTTTATTGTAATGCCCCGTTCTTTATTCTAGGGTGGCCTATCTAGATTTGTTCGCACCATATCTGCAAAACATTGGAAAAAAGTTAGTAAATACATTCACATCAAAGCACAGAAAATTAACTGCAGACAGACTCGCCGATCAATTCAGTGAGTGGCGAATCTTTTTGGCGAGCTAAAGCGGGCTCGCCGAAGGGATTGGCTTAAAATTCTAAGAAAGTTGGCGATGGGATGTCCCTTTCGGTGAATCTCCGATAGCTTTCGGTGAGCAAGGGCTAACCCATCGAAAGGTCTAGTGCGAAAAGGCTAAGTGGTGCAGACAACGAGCGATAAAGAAGACGTTTAGCGATTCGCCAAGTGCTTTCGGTGACCTCAGGCTTCTCGCCAAAGATTACAGAGTCAATCATGATATAAAGCATGAAATAAAAGGCGAGATGGGGACATTAGGCAAACCGCCGAGTGCTTCGGCAAGCTCGACCCAGCTCGCCATATGGCCCAACATGCCTATTTTCAACCCAACTTCTCGAATTTAACCCCGCAACCCCCGAAAATAAAATCAAAGCATGCACTAGTTAAATTAACTTCAGACCCACAACACCTATCACCCCGGGATATTCAGATTTCTCCCGGTTTTGTCAAATTTGGACATTTGACGACTTTTACCCTTAAGATTATTGTCACCCACTCTATCATTGTGCAATTTAGGCTATTTGGGACAAATACAGGCTACTCAGACTTCACCCAACCAATCTAACCAACATGCAAGCACAACCCCACAAAATTTAACTCATTTTAAGGCACAAATTTACGGGCATTCGATAATCAAAACAATACGGGCAAGATTATCAAATTATAATCGACAATCAAACATTCTAATCCGATCAGAGAGGCCCAACTCACATCACTAAGATAAGATCATTGCAAATGAGTACAAATTTAATAAAAATAAACTTGGGGTTTGGAAAACCAAACTTTTATGCCGGTTAAAGAACTTTGAAATGCTAGGTGGCAATGTAATCTAGAGTCCAACCACCAATAAACAACCAAAATACTTATGGAATGCAAAAATATTAAAAATACTAACTAGGTGTGAGTTTGGGAAGTTTGCAAGTGTGGGAAAATGAAGATTTTGAAACTTTGAAACCATTGGCCTTTAATAAACCGTCCAGTTCTTCGCCCATTCAGAGACGCTAGTCGCGTTCGCCGACCTATTCGGCAACATGCCGAGTGTTCACTTACCTTGCCGAGTTTTACAAGCCCTCCAGTTAATGTGGGAGTCTAAACGGCGGTCTATGTTGGGTTCGCCGACCTAGTCGATGACTCACCAATAATTGCATGGGTTCGCCGAGTTTTACAGAGTCCATTTTGAAGATATATTAAGTCAAACGTTGGTTTAGATCGGGTGCACCGACTGGACCTTGTAGCTTGCTAACCTGCAATTTTCAAACACTCATTACACTTTAGCTTGCAAAATCAACACACCATTATTTATAAAACAAAAATAAAGAAATAAAGGGTTTTGGGTTGCCTCCCAAACAACGTCTTAGTTAACGTCGTGGCATGACGCAAGTCACCATTCAATCCTCAGTTTTGGGGTTAGCCATAGTCTCACTAGATAACCATTCTTCATGCTGTGAGTAGAGACATGATATCACTTGGCCTATTTGGGCATCTTGTAGCTGAATGATCATGGAATGGGAGGTCGTCATTTGATTCAGCATTTCGACATTCTCTTTTATCTCATTCAACACTCTATGTTGTTCCTTGATTTTGTGTAGAATGAGTGAGAGGACCTCTCTATTTTGTCCACCACCGTGCTGCTTTATCTTTTTAAACTTCCGAGAGGGTAGGTACTTGCTCTTCTTCTTAAACCTTGCTTCTAACTTCATTACCTTCTTGGATAGATCATTCAGCTGAATCAACAATGCAGCCCATTCTTGGTCCTTTTCTTCTTCCTTGTTGGCTTTAACCATGCCATCAAGGAGTTGGGCTACCACTTCATAGGGTTGTTGTGTTAAACAACCTGTAGAGAGTTGATCAACAATGCTCCTATTTTTGGGACCAAGCCCCTGATAGAAGCATTCCAGCAGCAATTTATCAGGCATCCCATGAGTTGGGCACTACTATAGTAGTGCCTTAAACCTTGGGCACATCTCATGGATAATTTCACCCCCTACTTTCTTGAACGTTAGAAGGTTATCCCTAAGGTTCAATAATTTCGAAAGAGGGTGATCCGTTAGATACCCATAATTACCATTCGCACTCATCTTTCATGTTGCGATACACAAGCAAGCAGAACAAAATAAAACTAAAAGTTAAGTAAGTATTGCTAGAACTAACAAGAAAAAGATCCAACTTAACTAAAAGTTCTCAACTAACACCACTCCCCGGCAGCAGCGCCATTTTGATGTTTGACGTAGTCAAAGACACAATTTCCAATTCAAGTATCAACGATCATGTGTTGTAATATAACCCAACCAAATGGGTTAGGGTCTAGTCCCAACGGAGCGGTTAGTAATCGAGAATTAAATAGAAAAGTAAAATTATGATCTAATCAATCATAGCTATAAACATTAACGAAAACAAACATATTAAATCAAAAAGTGACACGAATGTCAATTATCAATGGGGGGTTTGTATTCAACTAATGAACAAAAACAATAAAAATATAAAGATGCGAGATAGGGAGACGAGATTCTTGGGATGTGATAGGAATATGGGATAAAATGAACAACTGGGTAAATGCTATTGATAGTAGATTCCTAAACAATTGTAACTAAGCTAGATTTAGTGGGGGTAAGTTTCCTCTCGAGCAACTTACCCTGAATCAACTCGCTTTCTCTCGAACACCGAGTTGTAGCAACTAAGAACAACCTTCACCTTAGCCCATTCACTCTCTCAAGATGAATGTGTGGGAAAAAGCCTAGGATTCACTCTCTCGAGCTGAACCCACGAAGACCCAATAACCACAGGATATCGATTTAATAGTTTTAGTTTTAAAACCTCTCTAGCAGGCCAAAAATACTAAGATGAAATCGTATTTTCAACTACAATCTCATTAAGTTCAAACATAACTACTAAACGAAATAACATTTAAACAACAAATAGACTAACAAAGAGCAATACCCAACAATAAATTTAACCCATATTACAATAATCACACCACAAGAATTCGGGTTTTAGCTAGACATGATTAAGAGATAGAAATTGATACCAAAAAGTGTTTCCATCAAATGGGTATGATAGAAAATGTCTTTAAACACATCAAGGATGAAGATGAAGATTCTTCAAGACCCACTTCAAATTTCTTAGAATTGTAAGCCTTCAAATCTTCAAAGCTCAAGAACAATCTCTCCCAAAAACTCGAAGAACTCAAACTGAAAATATTCTAAAATCATTAATTATTCGCTACAACTTGATACTAAGCTACAAAATTAAATGGGTATTTATATTTTTTGAAAATTGGTGTTGCGAAGGACAACTCAGCGCTGTTATTCGGGATCACCGATGCACTCGGCGATCCGCCCTTTGGTTTGGTTAATATCCTTTCAGCTTTTGTCTTCAGCGTGTTCGCGTTTTAAATCATTGGGCGATATGGTTTTGCTTCGCGAAACTGTTCGGTGACGCAACGACTGCTCCCTTTCATAGCCAACTTGATCCTTTCCTTGAGGGCTCAGCACACTGGAACTTTGGGCGAGGTTACGGCCACCTAATGCATTAGGCAATCCTCATGCATTCATTTCTTCGTTCTTTCAGTCGCCTTGTCCCTTTTTGCTCCATAGTGTCCACGCTTTGTCTTTAACTCCAAATACCTAAAACTGAAGGATTTATATCAGTTATTGAGACAAAATATGCATTTGAGAACACTGAATCTATCAAAATTAAACCCTAAATGAGTCCAAATTGTGAACTCATCAAGCTACCACCCCAAAGACCACGGGCACCACCACGTGTCGTGGTGCCCTAGATGGTCCGTCAAAGTGGTCATCAAGATCACTTAGCCTCAAGGAGAGACAAGGCAGCTTGGCCAAGCCACTGCCTCAAGACTACGACCATCACAACGACTCGTGGTCTTTACCACAGATCGTGGGAGGTCTAGTGTTCCTCCCTTAGGCCCTTAAAGGCCTGGCAAGGTTAGGAGGCACACTGACTAGGGGACCACGGGCACCACCACGAGCCGTAGTGCCCCTCACAACCCATTAAATTGGGCGTGGTCCCTGACGGAGCTGCCTAAAATGGGGAGTTTAATTAATTTCCCTTTTATTAATTAGTATGTGGGGGTAAATTTTAAATGGCTTATATCACTAGTATATACAGTTTTAAGTCTTTAAACAAGTCATTTACTATTTTATTCTCCATAACTTATGTTTATCGTGACCAACGACACTATCCTACGGTATGAGTGTCTACGATCGTCGATAATATAGTAACCCAACCAAAGGTTGGGGTCGTGTCCCATGGGAGCAGTTTTGAGAATCAGTAGCCAATTAGAATTTTGTTTGAATTAGTCATAGCTAAAAACATTTGGGACAAAATACATTGTAAATTAAAGGGGGTGACACAGAAGTGTCAAATATCAAAAGGTGTTTTCTAATAAGTGATAAAACAACAGAATAAGAAAGAAAATCAAGTAGGAGGAAGGTTCTTGGGATGCAACCGCAATACAAGTTGAGATAAATCGGTGGGTACATGCTTTCAATAGGAAATTTGCAAGACAATAGTGACTAGGCTAAGCTTTAAATGGAAATAAGTTCCCTCTCGGGAAACTTACCCCATTTCAAATGCGTTCTTCTCGGACACCCATTTGCCGCATGAAGACCAGCCTACACCTTACCCCACTCACTCTTTTGAGCTGAGTGTTAGGATATGGAACTAGGGCTCACCCTCTCGGGCTGAACATCATGTCGACCCACTCCTTAGGTCATCAGTCTAGTGGTTTTGGTTTTGTGACCTCCCTCTCGGGCAAGCCAAAAACACATGGATGGCTATGTATTTGCAACTACAAACCCTTTAGATTAAACGACAACCACTAGGTGAAAACACCATCAAAATACATCTAACCTATTAGCAAGCAAGACCCAACAAGAATATCAACCCATATTTGCTAAATCACACCCCAAGAATGGGGTTTTTTTAGCCACACATCAAGAAATAAGAAATTATACCTAACATGATAAAGAAATCAACTGGGTATAAGAAATTAAACGTTGATTTAAACAACGGAAGAAGAATAGAGAAGACCCACTTCCAATTTGGGGAAGATGAATTCCTTTCTTCAAGTTTCCCACAAAACCCTCTCCAAACTTGAGAGAAAATATGAAAGCTAAAGTGAAAAATTACAATAATGTTCGGGGATCTTAAAAATAATAACTAAGACTAGTATTTATAGTCTACAGATTTAGTGTTGCGGGGGACCGTTCGACGAGGTTAATGGGAATTGCAAATCGACTCGGCGATTCGCCCATCATCTGGTTCATCGCCTTCTGTGCTTGCCTGCAACATCTTTGCGTCCTGGACCATTGGGCGATACTGTATAGCTTTGCGGAACTGTTCGGCGATGCGCCGAGTACTCCTTTTTACCGCCGATTAGATCCTCTTCCTTCAGGGCTTCGCGTACTGGAACAAAGGGTGGAGTGCTTCCTTTCGGCTATTCGCCAATAGTGATTGGCAAAGTTCAGGCTTCAGTTTTTACATTCTTTCCAACCTTTTTGTTCTTTTTTGCACCTAAGTGTCCATGCTTCCGGTAAAACTTTAAATACCTGAAACTTAATAGTTTTCATCAGATATTGAGACAATATAAGCATTTGAGGACATTATTTCTATTAAATTAAAGCCCTAAATGAGTCCAAATTGCGGACTCATCAACACCCCACCAACTTAAACTTTTGCTTGTCCTCAAGCAAAACTCAAGTTCATCAGTTCGAATAGGATGTCTGAAATAGTACTACACAAGACTCAATCATGAATTTACACAACTGGACTTTAAACTACTTATCTGAAGATTCAATTGTGTAATCAAAGATTCAAGTTGTGACACACCATTACCAAAGATTCTCATGCTCACAATACTTTCTACTAATGCAAGTTCAAGCTCAACGAAAGTATCTAAATGCCCTCACACAAAGAATGATTACATATTCACACACAGAGGCTAATCAATTTAAAATCAAGAATTAGATGCATCGCTCACACTCAAAAAAAGGAACACAAATGCATGTTTTCACCCATGGGTTTGCCCTTATTTTCCAATCGATCTTCGGTTCGGCTCACTCAAGATCAAAAAGGTCTTTTTAAGGCTTGTAATGGGGCTAAGTGCAAAGGTATGGTCATTTAGGCTCAGTGACTTTTTCTTCATGATATGTGGTATTCTCAAGAAATCCCCTTCTTTTCCTTTATCATTTCTTTTTCTAGTGCTTCTATGTCATCTTAATATTCACCTCCATGGATTGCTTGGAAACCCAATTTCTTTTGTACTTTTATTCCACAACTTTTCTTTTTCATTCTTTTCTTTTCTTTTTTTTAATCTTTTTATTTTATATGGAGGGTTTCCATTTTTCTGCAACACCATGGGTTAAGGGAGACTTTTCTTGCACTTTTTGACTTTTCCTTTTCCTTTTTCACCACACCCCCAACTTAGGCTTTTTGGCTATTCACTAAACCACAAATCAAGAGGATTATAGGTGGTGGATCAAGTAAGGTTTAGGGTTTATCAAGGTTATTTCAAAGAAAGGTAAGGCTCAAAGGGTGTTCAAAAGAGTTTCACATGCTCACGGGTAGGCCACAAAAGAGGTATATATCAAATTAACTCACAGTCTTCAAAAGTTGCCTAACATCATCTCAAGAGGACACCTTACTAAATCAATCAGACTAACGAGGAAAATTATAGGTTTAGACATGCAAGGTTCAAAGTAAGCTCATCACACAAGGCATCATCACTTAAGTCAAACAAGACTGCACACTTTCGCTAGTGTGCAACGGTCATTACAAGAGAATCAATTTGAGAAATGGCTAATCACAACAAGATGCAAAGAGTTCACATATTGTCTATGCAACTTCATTTGTTCTCGTCGTAGTCGCACATTCATGTTTGTTCGATTAAGAGCACTATTCAAGTCATTGGTATTGATCGAAACCAAGACATGAATTTGTACAAGAACAACCACTTTCAACACAAGAGGTGGCGAAATTTTTTGAAAAATGAAAATTTTTCGGAAGGGTCAAAATTATTTTTCAATTAAACCAAAAAGAGAGCCATAAGATCAAACAATCGCAAAAAGCAGTGTAAACATGATTTAAGCTAAGAACCCAATATATAAACAAAACCAGAGAGTCACAAAATCACAAAAGGTGGGCCTCACTACATTTGTCCTCAAATACAACAAAAATATCTAAAAGTGAAATAAAGTAAGACAGAGAGAGGGGTAAAGAGGGGGTCCTGTCTACACAGTCGCTCCATCTATCTGGGCATCAATGCCCTGTTTAATGCTGGAGATCCGGGCATCAGTGCCCAGAGTTACCTCAGAAGGACCAGCACACGACAAATGATATGGTCATTGCAAATGAGTACCAAATTTTTGAATGTAGATTCGAGGTTTTAGAGACAAACTTTTGATGTCAATTAAAATACGTTTGAAAT
The DNA here is from genome assembly GCF_019186545.1 of Solanum stenotomum. Taxonomy (NCBI): domain Eukaryota; kingdom Viridiplantae; phylum Streptophyta; class Magnoliopsida; order Solanales; family Solanaceae; genus Solanum; species Solanum stenotomum. Next base: position 39,470,092 of record NC_064283.1, read on the forward strand.
GTTAGGCGGCAATGTAATCCACTCCAAGAACTAATTATCAACTACAATACTAAAGGCAAGCAATAATCTAGAAAATATTAGCTTGATGTGAAGTTGAGAAGTTTAAAAGGAGGGAGAGTGGGAAAATTTAAAAATTCTGAGATTTTTGGCACTTTATAACCGTCTAGTTCTTGTCCATTAAGCGATTTTAGTCAACTCACCGACCCACTTAGCGGTCTTCCGAGTGGCCATTTATCTCACCCTTTCTTCAAAAACATCAATTTTCTGGGGTGAGATCGGTGGTCTGCATCGAGATCGCCAAGCAGGTTGGCAATGCGTCGAGCTGCTTTTCGAGTTTGCCAAGTTTTACACGCTCTATACAACTCTTGTATTGAGCCAAATGGCAAATCTAGTCGAGCTCGCCGGCCTGTTTAACGACTCGCGGAATGGACTTTCTGCTCGCCAACCTGAGATTTTCCACACTTTCCTCGGTTTATCTGCAACATCAACACACCATTATTTATAAAAGTAAAAATCCTAAATATACGACCTTGGGTTGCCTACCAAGAAGTGCCTTCTTTAACGTCGTGGCACGACACATGTAACACTCCAGAAATCTAACAACCTACGCTAGAGCCTAATTGATGACTAATGACTTAATAAGAGTAGAAATGATGTTTCAAGACCTAATTTAATGTAACTAAATTGTTAAAGAAATGTTAGTGCATAAACGTCAAGAAATGACCGTGACGTCCGGAAACTAGTGCATTGAACTAGTGAGGTGCTTTGTCTTGTAAAGTGACTTTAGAGTGTCGTAGGTAGACTGAAGTTTGTAAAAAGGGTTTAAAATTGTAAAACCTCTTTTTTAGGGTCCAAACGTCCGGGTATGACTCCCCAAGACCACCCAAGGGGTCCTTGGGGAGGACCCAAACTTGGACCCAATAAGGGAGCCTCAGTCCCAAACCACGAGCATGCAATACGGTCCGTAGACCGACTCACGCTCCATGGAAAGGATCTCGTGAGTCGAGACTTAGTCTCCTCACCAAGACCCTCGTCTGCACTGTCTCAGTACCAAACCACAAGTGGCCAGCACGACCCATGGTTCAATCCACGCCCCATGGACAGGGACTCGTGGATGGCACCTGAGCTCACTACCTCCACACGGTTTAAGTGGGGGTAGTTTAGTAATTTACCAATTAGTTACTTAAGGGTTAAAAATGGTTATAAATAGTTATTTTAGGTTCATTATGGTATTATTAAGTAGTAAAAAGTCTTCCACTTTATAACTCCAAATCATCAAAAAATCAAAACCCACTTCTCTCTAAACTCTCTCTCTAAAAGCTCTAGAAGGAGAAGACTTCATTGGAGCTAGGATTTCAAGGTTTCTTCCCAAATTGCTTGGATTTTCTCCATTGATTCTCAAGGAATCATCTAAGGTATGGTTGATCTTCACTCTTGGGATCCTTTCCCGAAGAGGCCCTCTCAAACTTTGATTTCAAAGTTCCCCAAATTCTAGGTTTTCTCTCAATTTCGTGGGTCACTTTCCAAAGGTGTTTACATTGAATTATAATAATTAATTATGGCTGTATATGATTATTTGTGGATGAATTAATGTCATGTTGATGGTTTTTGACAAAATCCCCACTAGACCCATGAGTTTCCCCTTCTTTCTCACTTTAAACCCTAGTATGACTCTAATGGTGAATGAAGGATGAGCATCTAATATGTAATTTTGGAATTTATTATTGTATTATGATGTTTCTCTATATTATGAATGATTATTAATGAATTAGGGTTAAATCTTGATATGAGCATTGAAGGCTATGAGTGAGGGTTGCCAAATTGATGAATGTTTATATACTGAATTGTTGATCCACTTATGGTGGAGGTGCTACTTGATTATGAATTGTAGTGATTGAGTTACATTTCCTCTTCCCTACAATCCCAAGTGTTGACAAGTATGCTATGATATGAACATGAGTGGTAAGCTATGATTATGGTATTGTTGGTATGATGAATAGAAGGTAAATCTCATGAACACTATATGACTATGTTATGAATGAACATTATTGTATGCTGATGGTTCTACGATGAAAGGTTATTCTTATCTTAGAACTTGTGAGCTATATGATGAATGATGGGTTGAATCCCTAAAGTACTCCTTATTGAATTAATGTGTAAGTAAAGGCCTAATACTAGTTTAAAAAGGGAATTGTGCTTAGCACTGAGTGAACATGAATATGAGATGGAAGCTTTTACGTTTAGCAATTCCAGCTTCCCATATGGGTTCCTTCTACGTTTAGCAAGTCTGGGTTCCCAATATATATGTTGTCTCACGAGATGGAAACTTTATATGTTTAGCAAGTCCGAGTTTCTAGTAGCAATCTCCTTGTTCCTTAACTATGCTTGCCCACATAGGTATTAGCTAGTGGATCCACCTAGATGCTATTATGTTAGTTCCACCTTGGCAAGTGGGACACTCTCTTTTCTATGTGGGAGTAGAAAATTGGATTCCATGAAGCTCACATGGTCTATGTCGGTTATCGCTAATATCCCTATGTTTTAAGAAGATGATCTAATGTATGAATATGACTATTTAAATGACTTATGAACTCTAACTAGGACTACTTGAGGGACACTACTTAGTGTACGTGAGGGTATGGGACTTTACCTATGCATTGCACAAGTGGGTTCTTTGGGGAGTTCTTGTGTGAGTCCTTTATATATGGTAAGGTATGAATTATGTTAAGGTTGGTTTCACCTATTATGATGTTGGTTATGTATGTCACTACACTTGTGTCTTCTTGATGGCTTTACTTAGTATATATGGGAGTATGGGACTTCCTATGTACATTGCACAAGTGAACTTGTAAGGGGGTCACGGGTGGTTTCTTATGATGGTATGATGTAAATAGAACTCAAATATGTAAGATATGGATTATGGGTTCTTGTTATGATCATGAATGTCTCTTTACCTTGTAATGTGGATAGGCTAAATGACCCTTGAAAATGCATTATGGCTTCGAACTTGAAATAGCATGTTTTCAACTAAAGGTCCCTTTTTGGATGATTTAAATGGTTTTGATTGCATTGCTTCCATACTTAGTACAATTGATTGTGCTAACCCATATTTCTTCCTTTTTCTACTAAGTGTAGGTTCCGGGAAGTGATTATGCTACTAAGAGACTCTAGCTTGGATTTAGACTTCTCCAAGACTTTTTCGTATGTCCTCAAGTTTCGAGGACACACATTATGACACTTATGTTCCTTATATTGTAATAGACTATTAGATTTCCTATGTACTTGTCATTTTGAGACAATTCTATTGTAAAGGTCTATGGTCCCTATTCGAGATTTTTATGTGTACTTAGATGGTTTCATGGAGATGATGATGTCTAGACATTCTACTCTCTATTTTCTATTATGAGACACTTTGACATTGATGTTGAAAAGTTTTAAATTTCCACATTATTCAAAGTCTATATGCAATGACGAATATGCTAAGGGCTCGTATAAAACCCCTTCGGGGTCAAGTACGTCGTGTTACTCCTAAGAGGTGCTCTCGGGGTGTGACAACACAACTCCTCACTCAAGTTCCATTAGTGAGGTTTGCCTCATTTTCATGAGGCCACCCCTCTTTCGGCTCTAGGTAGAGGACATGCATACACAAACAATAAACAAAGAAAAACAAAACTAATCGTAAAATTAGTAAAAACTACACTAAAAAGAACAAAAAGCTCTATTTAACTACATTTTCACGTGACACCACTCCCCGGCAGCGGCGCCATTTTGATGCTCATCGTGACCAATGAAACTATCCTACGATATGAGTGTCTACGATCGTCGATAATATAGTAACCCAACCAAGGGTTGGGGTTGTGTCCCAAGGGAGCGGTTTTGAGAATTAGTAGCCAATTATAATTTCGTTTGAATTAGTCGTAGCTAAAAACATTTGCGATAAAATACATTGTAAATTAAAGGGGGTGACACAGAAGTGTCAAATATCAAAAGGGGTTTTGTAACAAGTGGTAAAATAGCAAAATAAACAAGAAAATCAAGTATGGGGAAAGTTCTTGGGATGTGACATCAATACAAGTTGAGATAAATCGTTGGGTACATGCTTTCAATAGGAAATTTGCAAGACAATAGTGACTAGGATAAGCTTTAAATGGAAAAAAGTTCCCTCTCGGGAAACTTACCCCGTTTCAATTGTGTTCCTCTCGAACACCCATTTTTCGTATGAAGACCTACCTACGCCTTACCCTACTCACTCTCTCGAGCTGAGTGTTAGGATATGGGACTAGGGCTCACCCTCTCGGGCTGCTCCTCATGTCGACCCATTCCTTAGGCCATTAGTCTAGTGGTTTTGGTTTCGTGACCTCTCTCTCGGGCAGGCCAAAAACATATGGGTGGCTTTGTATTTGCAACTACAAACCCTTTAGATTAAACCACAACCACAAGGTGAAATCACCATTAAAATATATCTAACTTATCATCAAGCAAGACCCAACAAGAATATCAACCCATATTTGCTAAATCACACCCCAAGAATGGTGTTTTTAGCGACACATCAAGAAATAAGAAATTATACCTAACATGATAAAGAAATCAACTAGGTATAAGAAATTAAACCTTGATTTAAGCAAAGGAAGAAGAATAGAGAAGACCCACTTCCAATTTGGGGAAGATGAACTTTTTTCTTCAAGTCACCCACAAAACCCTCTCCAAACTTGAGAGAAAATATGAAAGCTAAAGTGAAAAATTACAATAATGTTCGAGGGGCTTAAAAATAATAACTAAGACTAGTATTTATAGTCTTCAGATTTAGTGTTGCGGGGGACCGTTCGGTAAGGTTAGTGGGAATCCCCAATCGACTCGGCGATTCGCCCATCATCTGGTTCATCGCCTTCTGTGCTTGCCTACAACATCTCTGCGGACTGGACCATTAGGTGATACTGTACTGCTTCGCAGAAATGTTCGGCGATGCACCGACTACTTCTTTTTACCACCGATTTGATCCTCTTCCTTCAGGGCTTTGCGCACTGGAACAAAGGGCGGAGTGCTTCCCTTTGGCGATTCACCAAGAGTGATTGGCGAAGCTCAGGCTTCAGTTTTTAAGTTCTTTCCAGCCTTTTTGTTCCTTTTTGCACCTAAGTGTCCATGCTTCCGGTAAAACTTCAAATACCTGAAACATTATAGTTTTCATCAGATATTGAGACTAAATAAGTATTTGAGGACACTATTTCTATTTAAAAAAAAGTCCTAAGTGAGTCCAAATTGTGGACTCATCAATAACCCAAATCAAAACAAAAGTTCTTCTCCCTCCCAAAAATTCTCTCTCTAAACTCAAGGAAGAAGAAGGGAGCCATTGAAGCTAGGGTTTGTGGATTCAAGGTGTTTCTTCTCAAATTTCATGGGTAATCAATAGCAAGGTCTGGTGGTCTTCATCCTTGTCTTAGTTTCTTTCAAGGATCTAATTTCAAATGTGATTTCAAATCTTCAAAGTTTAACCAAAAACCCTAGTTTTCAATCTATGCATGGGTTTGATCCTAAATGATTTTAAAGGCATTATTGCATTGAATTATGAATAAATTTTGGATTTAAAGATGAATTAAGATGATTTATTCCTAGAACCCATGTTTTCCCCCAAATTCCTAAATTGTGATTTGTGAATGGGAATTGATTGATTATGCAAGTATGTTGAATTGTTGATCTTTATATTGAATTAAGTGATTGATTCATGTTAATTTCATAATCTATTGTAGTATCTTGGATTTTATGGAGTGATGTTGGTTTATAGCCTTGAAGACAAGTTCATGAAGGATTTATATATGATTATGATGTGAAGTATATGTGTGTGCCCTAAATGAATGTATTATGATCATGTTTAGAAGGTACCTATATTATTATTGAATGTTATTTCTCAATTAACACCTATGAATGATTAGGCTATATGTGACAGGTTATTCTGACATACACACACTTATGAATGACTATTGAATGATGTTCTATGATAATGTTAATAATGAAGTATTAATTGAAAAGTTATCCTCAATTGTACTCTAATGAATGACAATGACATGTTGTGAAAGGGATTTCTCACAATATAGGATTCTTAGGTGATGGCTATTTTCATCTTTGAATCTATGAGCTTTTCAATGAATGAATGTTGGGTTTGAGATGGATATTCATCCATGAGTTGAGGCGGGGTATCTAGTAGCAATCTCTTATCCCATAATGAAAGAATATAATGAATGTTAAGTACTCTGTAGGGAATAATGCTAAGCACCGAGTGGATATGAATTGGAGTGGATGCTCATCCGTGAGTTGAGGCGGTGCATCTAGTAGCGACCTCTTGAGATGAATGCTCATCCGTGAGTTGAGGCGGGGTATATAGTAGCAATCTCCATATCCCATAACTATGTGCCCACATAAGTCTAGCTAGTGGATCCCTTAAGCTAAAAACAATGGTTCTACCTTAGGCAAGTAGGAATCCCTTATCCGGTAATGGTGACACTGGGATTCCATGAATTTCTCACATGGTCTATGTCGGTTAAGGCTTACCCCCACAAAGAATTTTAATGAACTATGGCTTCTTAAGAATGCACTACTTAGTGTGGGTGGTGGTAGGAGATGCTATCCATGCATTGCACAAGTAATTTTTGAGAGAGGTTGTGGTTTGTTCGTTTGTAATGCTAAGTGTAATTAATGTGCTCTTATGATGATGTTAATGAAGAATGTTGATCTAATGTCTAATGAACGAAGGTGCTATTAATGTAATAAAGCTAATGAAGAATATTGACTTATATGGTTAATTTAATGATGTATGCTATACTTGGATTGTATTATGAGTTACTTCCTTGTTATGACTTATTGTATATGAATGTGCCTTGCATTTGGTGACTAAAAAGGAGTACTTAGTGTGAGTAGTAGTATGGGATGATACTTGAACATTGCACAAGTATGACTTAGGGTTGTCTTAGGTGATGGTCCTTATGTGTTGATATGACTCATGTAATGTTTATGTCTCTTATGTATGAGTATTGTATGAAGATGGAAAGGTTGAACGGTAAGTTCACTTTTTTGTGACTTTAATGTGGTACTTTGGTGTGGATGGTGGTATGGGACGCTATCCATACATTGCACAAGGTATAGCATGAAGGTTACTTGAGGTGAAGGCTTAATGTGAAGGTAATGGGTTATATGTTGATTATGTCTCTATTGTCATGAAATGACTTGTATGTTGGTTATGTTTGAATATTATGCCTCTTATGCTTATGTTCATGAAGTTTTATCAAAATGGCATATATCATCACTTTCAAACAAAATGTCCGTTGTAAGCATTTTTTTGCATGGCTATCATACTTAGTACTTAATTGTGCTAACCCATTCTTCTTCATGTTTTACTACGAGTGTAGGTTTTGGCAATTGAGTAATTTTCTCTAGTGAAGCTTGGATTTGAGTTCCCCAAGACTAAGTGGTATGTCCTCATAGATCGAGGACAAGTAGTTGATGTTTCCTTTCTTTTCATGTAATAGACATTTGTTAGTCTCTTCGATTTTAAAGTGCCATGACCCTATTTTGATTTCAAGTATGTTGTTTAGATGGCTATGTGAGACGATAGACTTCCGCTTGCTTTTAATGTTTTCGATTGTTGGATTTATAAAAGAAACGTTTTAATTTCGTACTATTTCTATTATCGAATGCAATGAGGCTTGTATGAGACCCTTCGGGGTCAAGTACTCCATGTCGCATCTAGGGACTAGCCTTGGGTCATGACAATACCTCTATAGAAAATCTCATCCCAAGGATATTACTCCTTACTACCACATTCAATCAACCTCGAGTCTTAATCAAGAACCACCTAATGCATCATGCATTCATCCACATGCTACCAACACCACATTCAAGCCCAGTACTACAACAACTCGATGGACTCCTACTAACCAATCCTTAAAAGAATTCCTCATTCTCTCATCACTTCTACCAACTTAACTTTTATGCATTATTTCGAGGAAGCTGACTTATTACTCATCGTAAAACCTTATCTCCTTCTTCCTCCACATTCATAAGCTTAGATGGAATAAAACCACCATTACTATCATAATAATAGATAACAATTTTGTTCTCTATCATCACCTTACTACAATCATCAACACACTCTCAAAACTAAAAAGGATCATTGAAGGAACTCTAAGCCGTAAAATTATAAGCACGATTTATTCGAGAGTTCTGAAATAAGAATATGCATGACATAACATTATTTTTCTAGCCATTAAGATCACTTCATGAATTTGCGAGACTGAGGGTACTATGAGACATGAGTTCGTATATGAATAAGTTTGTCACCACCCGAGCATACACCCTGGACATGGCCGACACTTGCGAATCATTGTTGGCCTCAAGCGAACCCTCATACTGGCTGACCACAAGCGAAAACTGTTTCATGCAATAATATGTTTAAAACTGAATTAAATGCATTAAACTCAAATACTCGGCTTAAAAGTCTTGAAAATAATCACTTGCAATATCTGCAGTTTGTAAAACAACTCAAGAGAAAGTAAATACAGAAACACCTCAACTATAATTATCTATGAAGCCTTTACTATTAAAGAAGGATATTCAAACAAGACCCACGACATCTGAAAAAACTACTATATTGAAAGTTATTCTAAAGTCCTCTAGAAATAAAACGAGGCTTATCAAAAGGTAATTGTTGTAGAGTGACATCAACGCAGCGCCTATTGATAATCCTTAACACTAGTATATGCATCATAAAAGGATTCACGTCGAATGTCATCTGTACATTAAACATTTGAGTATGCAAGGGGAAACTGAATAATAGCAAACTGGACTAATAACATTGGTGAACAATACTCACTGCATCTCAACTCAAATACGCTAGCAATAACAAAAGATAAAAGTCTTAAAGACTAATAATAAATAGATACTAACTCAAGGATGTATAGACAAATAAAATAAACCCATAATAGTAGCTATCAAATCAAAATGTATAAAAATGCAATAACATACTATTTACTCTTATTTGGTAGATTCTCTAAATGCAACCATCAATATGAGCTACGTGATGATATATCGTCTCACTCACACTATAGGAACAATCATATACGTTGATAGGGCTGTAGTACACCCCCAACTAAGTGGATCCACTAAGCTATGCTTCAAAGCAGTAAGAAATCATCTAAAAAGTATGATTATTTACCCATGTTGGCTTACATGATTAATGAGGATTTTAAGTTGTCTGAACTAATTCCTATATCGGTGTTCAATACTACTCCAAATAATATATAACTCATGATAAAATGTTTCAAACATACTCTTCCTCTAGTTTGAGATAGTTGCTCAAACTATCCTCTCTAAAGACGTAACTGCTCTGATATATCTTTGAACTCATAAACTCATTTAGAAATCAAAGTTTCTCTTTTCTCAAGATAATATTCTCTTTCTTCATGTAAAAATGTAACATTTGGGAAATACATAGTTCCCTTATGCTATTTCTCAAACTCCTCTTTACTTCCTCAAAAACCCATTTTAAAACTTAAATATTGGCTTTGAAAGATGTTCAAGATTTATAACTCAACATAGGGTTAATTTTTAAATATAGACGTGAACGAATCAACTCAAGGATCTCAATAAACATATAGAAACTCAATACTCGAACTCAAGAACTCATAACTCAAGGATACTACTCGTCTAGATAATACTCAAAGAAAACTCAATACTCGAAGTCAATAACTCAGTGGTACTAGTTATCTCAAGAATACTAAATTCATAGGGTTGATGCGGAATTATGGACATGTTCGAATAAAATCAAGCATCTCAATAACAATATAGACAGCTCAGTACTCAAAACTCAAGGACTTAGTTCTAAACTATAGTTGATTTTAAAAGAATTCTTAATTTGACTCAAAAGACCTCTTGAACTTTACTTTAATTTTAAATGTAAATTAAGACATGTGATTAGGATACGTAGTATATTTCAAGGATTAATGAATACTTTAAGAGTTTATATCAAGAAGAGAGCAAGATAAATTCAAAGGAGCACATACGGGATGAAGAGTGAAGAAGAAAAAGTTAGGCGACACAGGCGTATCCATGGCGCGACACGGAAAGGAATTGAATTTTTGGTCGCGAAAAGACTTTTGAAGAAGACTATGTATCCTCTCTACGACGAGAAGGGGTGATTGACTGAGGATGGAAATTTAAAGAGTTTATGCGACGTGGGCCTGGACACAAACGTTTGGCCGTTGTTTTTCTTCCTTTTCCAGACTCACTTTTATTCAAAAACCCTATGCAATTTCATTGAAATCTGACTCACATTATATTAAAAAAAGCACTCACTCACAAGACCCTCACCTTAAGAACTCAAAACCACCATTGTTAAAGAATGGGGCTAAAACTCAAGAACTCTTCAAAAATCTTTAAATAAACAATTTCTTCGAAAAATTTAGTGAAAGAATTTCATGATTGGAGTGAGGACGAACAAGTCCATCACTATGAGAAACCTCACATACTTGGAAGAATAATGCTCTTGAAGAAACTTGAAGGAAAATCTTAAAAGATTAACCCTAGCCTTAGCATTTCTTGAATTTCTTGAGCATAGAAATTTAGGAGTGAATGAGAGGGTTTGATTATGAAAAATGATTTTTTCTACACGTTTAGCATAATCTAGATGACTTCCTAAGGGATTTTGGGACTAAAATACCCTTAAAAATAAATAAAATGAGTTGGAAGTCAGGATATTTTTCTAGCGGACTGTGAGGTCCGTATTCACTCCGTAATGCAGAGCCATCACGAAGTTTCTACCACGTTAGAGGGTACTTAGTAAATCAATCATAAAGTTTTACTCAGAGCTCAAAATTTAGCAAAACTTGTTGGCGTTGGAAATAGCACTCAAAGACCTTCGATTTGATAGGTCATGGGACACCTAAATCTTTATGTGCTAAAAGATATGGTCGATTGAAGTTGACCCAAAAACTCAAATTGATCGAAGTCTGAGGTGTTACATCCTCTGAGTTTGCGAGAAGGGTCAAGTGCTGATAAGACTGGCTTCATTCCTAAACAATAATATTCAGCTAACAACTCTGAAGTGAACCTCTTATGTGTCAAAATCAATCCAACATCTTCATAGAAAATCTCCATCCTAAAGAAAAAATTTGCAAGTCCTAGATCTTTGATGCAAAACTCAAAGTTAAGAATTATTTTTAGATCACTATGCACTTGTATATCATTTCCTATAATTAGTATGTTGTCTACATATACGTCTATGATTGTGACTTTTATCCGCTAATTTCCTGAATACAAAAAGAATTATAATTTACAGAGTGGAAATATCCTTTGAAATTCAAAGTTTTTGTGAGTCTGGCATACCATTCCCTTGAAGCTTGTCGGAGTCCATAGAGAAACTTTTGCAAAAGTCAATCATGATTGGTTGAGTAGTTTTTTATTCCAGAAGGGAATTTCATGTAGACCTATTCCTATAACACTCCATGCAGAAAACATTATCAGGGTCTAGTTGAAAAAAACATTCAACTTTCGCTTCCATCATTGTGAGAATGCATCTAATAGTTGTCATCTTAATAACCGAGGAGTAGCTCTCAGTAAAACCAATACTCTCTTTATGTGTGCCTCCCTTGATAACTAAACGATCCTTATACCTTTCCAATGATCCATCTAATTTGTATTTCACTTTGTAAACTTGTTTTCAAGGCAATGCCTTCTTCCCATTTGGTAAAGAAACAACCTCCAGGTCTTATTGAGTGAGAGGTAACTGGAAGTTTCAAAACTACTTACGAGTTCAAAGGCATTGTCTGACCTAATGATTTTAATCTTCTTATCAAATTGTTTTTCTATCTTTTTTAGGAACTTTTAAGCATTAGAAAAATATTAGACATATTACAAAGGAGGTAAGTCCAAGTTCCTCTACTAATGTCATCAGCAATGGTTTAAAAATACTTATATCCATCATGAGCAGAAATTTTATAAGTCCCCAGATATCAATGTGAGGGAGTTGAAAATTTCTTTGGTAGTGGAACTAGAATAAAAAGGTAATATTACATCTCTTGCCTTAGCAAAACATGGATCAAGTATTAAAGGAGAATAAGGAATGCTGGAAATATTTCTCAAATTCGAACTGGCAAATGCCCTAATCGATGGTGCTATATGAGTACATCATTTTAATTAACAACTGAACATGAAACTAAATGCAAAGACTAATCACTATTTCTATTACATTTGAAGTAAAATGGACTAGTCCTTATTTTAATTAAAATATTGACATGAGACTTGAAAGGAAATGGACTATTGTCCTTGATTCTACTTAAGTTGTTGGTACTAGGATTGAGTGAATGTAGAAGATAAATCCCTTCTTTCTGTATACCAAGAACCATGGGCCTCTTCATTGAAAGAGCTTGCAAGATTGCACCAAAAGAAGAAAAAATGAGTATATAATTAGCCTTTCAACAAAATGGTTGAACTGATAAAAGATTATATCTGAAACTAGGAAGATATAAGACATTATAGATACTAAAATTGGGTATAATTAACACACTTCCGGCCTGATTAACTTTGACTCTTGGTGAATTAGGAAGATTTACATAAACATGCTTGATAAGAGTTTGAACATTGAACAAAAGGTTAAAGTCACATGTCATATGTGCTAATGCACCTCTATCTAATATCTAGATAACAAAACTAAATTTTGAAAGAAAAGCATGTTTAGGGATACCAGCACAGTTGGCAGTCACAGTAACCTCAAAACTCATCCACTCTTGAGAATCATGTTTGACCTGTTTTAGCAATTGGCAAAGATGATTATATTGTTTCTGAGTAATCAATTTCTCCACAGAAGAACCAAAGTTGCTTTCTTTAATGTCATGCATGGTTGCCGCATTCGCATAAACATTACGAGATTGCATTCTCTTTCCTTTTGTGAATTTGAAGTCTATAGGGAAACCTATTAAACTGTAGAACTTGTCAAAAGAATGCCCAACCTTTTCAAAATGAGAACAAATGAGGTGATTTCTCTTTGTATTAGAATCTCCTCCTCTCCTTACATTTAATGGTTTGTGACATTCATTTTGATGCCTTGTGGCTATGAAAGCAAATCCAATGGACAACATTTCCCTTTGCTTCTCGTCGTGGATCAAAATGGAATAAGCATGGTTAATACTGGATAGTGGAGAAACCATAAGGATGTTAGTCTTTAAAACTGAATATGTCTCATTTAGTCCCATAAGGAACTGAATGAGCCTGTTATATTGTTGAGAGTTGAATGTCTTGGTTTTAACTTCAAAAGAACAGTCACAAGAGCAGTCGATTCTAGGTGCTTAGGCTGTCTAATTAATTCTAGATTCTTTTAACCTTCATGAAGTATCCTCCTATCTTGGAATTTCCTTGAAAGATATCACTTAGTTCTTTTTGCAGATGATAGATAAAAGATCCATTACTTTAACCAAATCTACCCTCCAATTCTTTCCAAATCTTCCTAGAAGTTTTAGATTACACGACACTCTTTGCGATGTATTTCAATAGAGAGTTGAAAAGCCTTGAGATCATTGTGTCGTTACACTTATTCAAGAGTTGATGTGTTGGATCTGGAACCAATGGCTCTGTAATTAAACTATCTACGAAACCCAATTTGTTCTTAGTAGAAAGAGCGATGAAGACTGCTCTCCTCCAACCGCCATATCTCTTGCCATAGAAAGTAATGTTGACAAAAATAGTGTTGGGTGAGTCCGAGGGATGAAGGAAAAAAGGATAATCCAATTCAATGTTGATGGTGGTTTGAACAGTTTGACCTCTGGATGAGGCCTCATCTATGGATAATAAGAAACACGGTAAGAAACATACAAGTAGAAAATTAAGAAAAATAAGAAGAAAATTAAACAAATTATATTCGGAATATAAACAACTTAATATCACAAAAACTGATAACGAAAAATTAAATCAATTAATAGATAATATATCTAAAATAGAATATAAATATATTCAATATTTAAAAATACAATGAATAGAAAAAATAACGAATATAGACAAAAACTTAACGAAATAATCATAGCAAAAAGACAAGAATTAGAACATAGGCAAAATAGACTTAATAGTAATATATTTGCAGGAATTTGTCACAAATCTATAATAGCACAAAGAAAGACTATTTTATATCTAGAAATACAAATAAATAACTTAGAATATAAACTACAACATAATTTATAAATGAATAAAGAAGAATATGCAATAGATGAAAAAACATATGAAAATTATGACAGATTAAAAATAAAGATAATATCTTCTAATCTAGGAAGAAGATATAAGAAAATAGGTGACAATATAAGTTTAATGTTAGAAAAAGAAACGGTAAAACTAGAAGATAGTTTAACTGCTATGGTAAGAATAGCAAAAGAAAATGAAGAAATAGATAGAAGAACGGAAATTGAAAAAATAAAACAACAAGCAAAAAAGGAAGTACAACAATTAGAAGAAGTAAAAAATACTAAAATAATAGAGCTAGAAAAAGAGCTAGCAATATTAAAAGAAATGTATGAAATTAAACAAAAAGAAAAAGAACAAAAAACAAAATTAGCAAATGAGATAATTAAATTTAAAGAAAAATTGCAATTACAAGATGAATTAGAAGAAAAAGAAGAAAATAACCAAGATAATCTACCCGAAATAAGAGTTGATGAAATAAACGATGATGATCTAGAACAACATTCGGAAACAAGTGAAACATATACGGAACTTTTAGCAAATATAGATAATACAAAGAATTTAGAAGTAAATGCAGAAGACGTAGACATGGACGAAAAACCTAGCACATCAGGAGTAAAAAACCCAAAAAATTTTAATCCAAAATATTATAATAAAAATTATGAACAATATAATAAAGAAAAAACTACATGGGATAAAAGATTAAATAAAAAATGGACGCCTAAACCAATAACTGGACAACATGAATTTTTAGATTTAGACTGTGTAGCAGACATAAATAAAACAATCCAATTATGGGTAGGATACATATCAAAACAATTAATAGATAACAAGATAGTAATAGCAGAGGCACCAGGATACATAGAAAGAACAATTATAGGAACAGTAAAATTATGGCTACAAAATTTAACAAATGAAAGCTTAACAACTTTAAGAAATAATAAAAAATTTGATGGTGAAATAGCCACTACAACCATGGAAATATTATATAAATACGAAATAGCTATAAGAAATGAATTTAGTAGTATGACAACAGAGGTAGAAGAACAAAATAAAGAAAAAATCATAAATCGGAATCTACTGACAAAATTAGCAATATGTAATATATGTTACATAGATGAATATACATGTGCATTCAGAGAATACTATTATAAAGGAACATATAGCATAGAAGAAAGTAAAGAAATAAGAAAATTATATTTTACAAAATTACCAGAACCTTTTAATTCAAAAGTAATAAAAAGTTGGAATGAAGCAGAATTAACAGATACCTTAGGAGCTAGAATAAAATTCTTATAACGATGGTTTATGGAACTATGTGAAAAACATAAAGAAGAAATAAAAATGGACAAAAATATTAGTAAAAAACTTGGCATGTTGCAAAAATAAGACAGTACCTCAATTTGGTTGTACGGATAGGTATTATAAAAATAAAAAGAAATATAATTAAAAATGCAGATCAAAATATAAATTTAAAAAACCAAGAAGAAAGTACTATGTAAAAAATTACAAAATCAAAAGACCATATAGACCAAAAAGAAAACTAACGGAATGTACTTGTTATAATTGTGGAAAATTAGGACATATAGCTAGAGATTGTAAATTACCTAAAAATCCAAAGAAAAAACAAATATCAGAAATAATAATAGACGATGAAAAATATACGCAGATAGAATACATAGATTATGAATTAGAAAGTGAAGATAGCATTTATGAAATATCAGAAAATGAAATAGATAATGACACAAAAATAGAATCAGATAATGAATTCTATAATATGACAAATGACTGAAGCAGACATATAAATAATAAATAAAGAAGAACATCAAGACGAAGAATCTTTAGAACAGAAAATAATATTTGATAATAGTATATTTGAACAAATAAAAGGAAAAGAATTAGACCTAACTGTAGAAAAAATATTCGAAATACCAACAATAAGAAACTGGTTTAAACGACAAAAAGAAGAATATTATGTAGTAAGTCAAATAGAGCATATCATAGATTGCAAATACACTAAAGGAAAGGCCAAAATACCAATAATAAATAAACGAATAATAAACAAAGAAATACAAGATATTAAGGCTAAAAATCCAATTAAATATGTACATTTACGAGGAACAAAAATATTAATAAAAGTATGTTTTAGAGAAGGAATAGATACATCCATAGAAATATACTTAGCGGATGATAGAATTATACAACCCATAGAAAAAAGTATAATAAGTGCAGTAAGTGGTAACCTCATATACCAAAACTTTAAGTTTATAATAATTGCTAACTACTCAGTAGCAATAAATGACAAAAACATAGATAAATCACTAGTATTATACTGGCGAATGTCAGGGATAGAACTAGCCCTAGGAAGTAGAATATTTACAGCTAGATGTAA
Source organism: Solanum stenotomum (assembly GCF_019186545.1). NCBI lineage: Eukaryota > Viridiplantae > Streptophyta > Magnoliopsida > Solanales > Solanaceae > Solanum > Solanum stenotomum. Next base: position 39,486,692 of record NC_064283.1, read on the forward strand.
GAACTTATATGTCCTAACAACAAAACATAAAATAACAGCAAAAAATAAAATAGATAAAATAAAATTAAAAGATCCCTTTGAAAGGATAGTTACAGTCATAGATAAAAATGATTATAGTTATAATGAAATTGATATATAAGAAGATTTAGAAATAGTAAAAGAAAGACTAAGCACATAAAAAAGAATAAGCAATGAAATACCCCAACTTTCATAATAAGTGAGTACCTCAAGAAGAATAGAGAAAACCCCACAAAAATCAATGGAAGACAAAATAAAACTACATCATTACTACATAATGGGAATAATGGAACAACGAAAATATTTAATATTAATAGATACAGCACTGGAAGAAAACTATATTACAAGAGAATTAGTGACGGAAGATGACATAATAACTATTGAGCAATCATGCCCCGAACTACCAAAAGCATTAATGTATACCGAAGAAACTACAGAAAAGGAAATAATCATTGGGGAAGTACCAATAGTGATAAAATTTAAAATATATCAAGGAAATGAAAATATCATTTTAGGAATAAAATGGCTAGAACAAGTAAAACCATATCATCTAGAAGACAAACAGTTAACAATAAATTATGAAAATAAAAGAGTAATACTAAAAAGGACTTTAGTATAGTAAAAATATGAAAATATATATACTTGCAAAGATAATAATAGAAGGATATTACAACCGATATTATACACCAATGATAGATACGGGCGCAGAAGCTAATATATGTAAATACAATTATTTACCAGAAGATAAGTGGGAAAAATTAAAAACACCGATAGTAGTAACAGGATTTAATAACGAAGGAAGCATGATTACATATAAGGCAAAAAATATAAAAATACAAATATGGGATAAGATATTAACTATAGAAGAAATATATAACTTTGAATTAACTACAAAAGATATGCTATTAGGAATGCCATTTTTAGAAAAATTATATCCACATATAATAACAAAAACACACTGGTGGTTCACGACACCGTGTAAACAAAAAATAGGAGCAAAAAGAGTAAATAATAAAAAACGAAAAACAACAGAATGGATAAAAGGAAGTGAAAAGATTACACAAAAATTAGAAAATATAAAAGAAGAAGACCCTAAAATAGAATTAATTATATTCTCTATAGATAAAGTAAAAATAATTCAAGATAAGTTAGAATTATTATATAGTGAGGATCCTCTACAAGGATGGGAGAAACATAAAACAAAAGCAAATATTGAGTTAATTGATAATAATAGTATAATAACCCAAAAACCATTAAAGTATAATTTTAATGATTTAACCGAATTTAGGATACATATAAATGAATTACTAGAAGAATGATATATACAAGAAAGTAATAGTAAGCACACAAGCCCGGCATTTATCGTAAATAAGCATAGTGAACAAAAAAGAGGAAAAAGCAGAATGGTTATTAATAGAAATTTAAATGCAAAAATCAAAACATATAATTATCCGATACCAAACAAAATACTAAAGATAAGACAAATACAAGGATATAATTATTTTAGTAAATTTGATTGTAAATCAGGATTTTATCACTTAAAACTAGAAGAAGAACCTAAAAAACTAATAGCATTCACCGTACCACAAGGATTTTATGAATGGAATGTATTATCATTTGGATATAAAAATGCACCAGGTAGATATCAACACTTTATGGACAATTACTTTAAACAAATAGAAAATTGTGTAGTGTACATTGATGATATATTATTATATTCCAAGACACAAGATGAAGATATAAGATTATTAGAAAAATTTATACACATCATAAAATATTCAGGTATAAGTCTAAGTAAAAAGAAAGCAGATATAATGAAAAATCAAATAGAATTCTTAGGAATACAAATTGATAAAAAAGGAATAAAAATGCAAACACATATAGTACAAAAAATAATTAACTCAAATGAACAACTAGATACAAAAAAGAAATTACAGTCATTCTTAGGTAAGGGTGTGCAAAAACCGATTTAACCAATAAACCGAACCGAAAAAAATACTATTGGTGGTTATTGGGCTAACGGTTTTTAAACGGTTTTGCAAAATTTTTATTGGGTTATTGGTTCGGTTTCCGGTTTTATAATTTTTGTTAATGGTTAAACCGATAACCCAATAAGACTATACTAAATTTACTACACTTTTTGTTAATGGTTAAACGATTGTTACTTTCACACTTTTTTCCTTTGAATATGTCTAGTGTCTAAACTTGCAAGAAAAATGATTGTTACTTTCATGCCAAATGTTGGAAAAATCATATGGTATTTTCTTATTGGTTAAACCGAAAACCGAACCCTTAAATACCATAAACCGATTAACCAAAAATCGATAAGAAATATGTTATTGGTTTGGTTATCGGTTTGAAGTATTTACAAACCGAAAACCGATAAATCGAACCAATAACACCTAAAACCGAACCGAACCGACCGATGCACACCCCTATTCTTAGGACTGGTAAATCAAGTAAGAGAATACATACCAAAATTAGTAGAGAATTTAAAACCATTACAACAAAAATTAAAGAAAGATATAGAATATCAGTTTGATAAAAAAGACCAAATACAAATACAAAAGGTAAAATTATTATGTAAAAACTTACCTAAACTATACTTTCCAGATGAAAACAAAAAATTTACTTATATAATAGAATCAGATGCTAGTGAAAAAAGTTATGGAGGAATATTAAAATACAGGTATGATGACACTACGATAGAACATCATTG